>NW_026914106.1:1800000-2291986 GCF_034315485.1 Pezoporus occidentalis | reverse complement strand
ACCACCGCCGCCCCCCCTCCCTCCGCGCAGCGTTCCCCGCGCCTCCTCACTCCTCCGCGCCTCCGAATCCCTCCGCCCGAGCCGGCGCTTGGGTTTTTTCACCTCCTCCCCTCCCCCACTCCCAACATCGCTTCCTCCTGGTTTGTCCCAGCTAAAGCTGCCGGGCGGGGGGAGGGAAACGTTTCTTTTCCCGTTTCTGTAACGGTGTCCCGTTAAGGGGGGAGCGGGGCTGAGCGTTTTGCTGGGGGAGAGAGGAGAGGCGGTTGGGACTATTTGGCGTTCCTGCCACGGCCTCGGCGGAAGGAGCTCGCTGTGTGAGAGCCTGTGGGGTGCTGCGGCTCCTCTCAGCGCTTCCTGGAAACTCCCGCTTAGGAGCGGGGAGGGGGGGGACGGGGGACGGGAACAGGAGAGAAAGATCCTAAAATCCTAGTGCACTTATGGGGCATGAGCACCCCCTTCCCCTGCACAGCCCCTCAGTACCCCAAAGAGAGGGGTGAGGAGCGGGGAGACGTGACGGGGTGGATTAGGGGCGAAAAAGTCCTTCGTCCCGGCCTTGGCAGTGAAGGGGCAGCCTGGCCGGTTGTGGGGCGAGGGCAAGGGGCAGCCACCCCCGAAACAGCGCCTTTCATCCCGTGTTTCCTGGAGCTGGGGGCACGGCTCCCCGGCGGTGTGGGCTGGGGAGTGATGGGTGAGGGCTGTCGAGGCTGGTCCGTAAGCAGTGGGCACGATCGGGGCTGGGAAGCTCCGGCTGCAAAGGGCTGAGAACAAAAAAAATTAAAAGGGGGAAAAAAAAAAAGGGAAAGGGAAAAAAAGTAAAGCGCTCCCTTTGCTGCCCTCTGCCTGCCGCGGGGCCGGGCCGCGGAAGCGGCTGCTCGGGGGGGGAAGGAACGGGGCCAGCCCGTGTCGTACTTTGCTCTGGAGGCAATGGGTTATCCGCTGTCCCCGGTGGGGATGCGCTTTGCGACCCGCACCCCAACCAGGCTTTCTCAATGGGCCAAGGCGCGTTCCCGTTTGGCTCGACTCAAGGGTGAGAGGACTTTTGGGGCTCTGCGTTTGAGTACTTGGGTTATTTAAGGCGATGGGAGGAAGAACGCAGAGTGTGTGCAGTAATGGGGTGTCCAGAGCGAGCCGCTGATGAATGCCCGTGGTACACAACCAAGGACACGCAGCATCAGTAAATAACCGTGTGGTTCATTAGATACGGGCGTTAGGGATCCTACCTCACACTGTCAGACCTGGCTTCTTCTGCCTCCCCTCACCTGGGGCCTGGCACGAGCTCATCTCCCCCAGTTCCCAAGGTTTAACACCCTTTGAACATGGAGTTGTGGATCCTTTCTGCTGTTGCAAAGCAACTCTGAAACAAAAACTCCGTTCTTCCACTAAATCCATGAGTTTTGGATGCTGGGACAACTCAGGAAAAGCAGGCAAGACGTAATGAAATTACGTGGAAGAGAAGGATTCATTATGGCGAGTAGATACTCATAAATCCTGTTAGCAAACAAACACGTCCATAGATACTCCCTGATTCTAGATGCCCAGCACCTTCCATATGCCTCCATTTCCTTAACACCATTCCTAAGTCTGTACATGGCTCCATTTACAAACCTAAAATCCAAATGTAAAGCAAGGGTGAAGGCTGTCCTCACCTCCTGATCTTGGGTTTAGCTCTCAATTCTATAGTTTGGTCTATGGAAAGAGCAGCCTCTGGCTCTTGAGGACTGAGAAACATCTCCTGGCTTCACACCCCTCCAGGACCACTCAGTTAAAGATGATCTGTGCTCTGCTTTAGTCCTTGGCTCCCTTTGAATACCTTTTAGTTCATTGCAGTCTCTGTTGCAGTTTTACTTTGTACTCCAATCAGTGCCTTGTAAATACGTGTATTTATTCTGTCAGTCCTGCACTGCATCCCTTCTACCATCAAAATACTAAACCACAAAAGCTCCCCTATTACTCAACAGCAGATCCATGGATTTATGCAGGATTTCCTTGGAGCAGGTCAGCAAATTCAAAACAACGACTTCAAAACCCTTGGCCTGAGAATGGATTGTTTCCAGATCCTTTTCTTTCCTCCTCAATTAAAAAAGGCAGGTCCTGGGGAAAGCTAGTAAACAGCCACCATTGCAAAGCCCATAGCACGCCGCATCCTGATGCCAGTTGTGTTGGAGTAACTGCAATCTTGTGTTTAGATAGCAGGAGATAGGAAAACATCACTTTGTCTGCATGTCCCGTTAGAATAAATCATCCTGGATACTTCAAGGGGATAAAGCGTCATCCAACAAAGAGCTGATTCAGTCGTCTGCACTGAAAAGCTTTATGTTTCCTGGTTGATAGTTTAAATTATCATGGGATAGTTTAAATTATCAACAGCCTAAAAACCCCACCCCAGCACATTAAACAGAACTCAAATTCTTCTTCTCCAACTGCAGGAAATGCAAGTGTTGGAGAGAAATAGATAAAGCCCCCAGTTCCCTGATTTCGTGAGCTCTTAATTGAGGGAAGTTGGTTTATTCCTAAATGTGCTTTTTGTGTGCTCTTGTGTGGGCAAGTTGTTGTTTGTCCTCTTGTTTTTATGGCAAACGCTCCAGTATGGGCCACTTTAATATTAACCACTTGAGGGGCTTTAGTGAGTCCTGGGAACTGGGATGTGCTCCCACTGCCCAGCACAGGGATCCGTGTCGGAGATACACAGACACCTTAGAAGTTCCAGGTTCTGTGATTAGGTATAAATGAACCATTTTGGCTTCTGAATTGTGGTCAGTTCATGTGTGAACTGCCTGGCCAGCAAACAGTTCCGAATCTGAAACCCTTTCATAACTGATAGGGAAACATTTTGCAGTTGGAAGTGATTTAACGGTGTTGTTCATAATAGATCCAGTACAAATCCCTCTCCTGCTGTTTTGAAAGCTCCCCAGCGCCGGGTAGAAGGGCAGTCCTGCTTGGTTAAGGGAAAAAAAGATAATCTGGTTGAGACTTGTGCTTTATTTTCAATAGCTACCAGATCCTGGAGAATAGTTACACTGTATTTTTAGTGTTCCAGCTGACAATGGGGTTTATTATTCAAGTGGATCAAGTGAGCAGAGATCACTCTGAATCCAGACAAGCAGAATCCAGTAAGAAAGGTGTTAGGTTTATATAGCTGCTGGTGTAGTACTAAGCACGTATTAAATAGGGAGAGCTGTGGGTATCAGACTGGAGTACTTGATACTCCGTACTCCCACATGGCATGTCTGAAGTGATGTTACTGAAACACTGCAAGAGGCTCCGCTCTTCATCTCCAGAGCCTCCTGCTTGGCCACTGAGGAGGATGAGGGGAGTTTACAGGAGCTTCCTGAATGGGAAAGGGAAAAAAAAGTCAGTTAAACACTGGATTTGTGACACAGCAGCTGAGGAAATGTTGCATGAAGGGAATCCTGCTATTTATGAAACTTCTCCATGCCTGCATGCTTAAGTGAAAGCCTATGTGATGCTCCAGCTCTGTGCAAACCTGCCCCATTTCCCTGCTCCAAGAGCAGGCAGCAGAAACACGGGGGAACAAGGAGTGGATGGCATTGTTTGTCCAAAGAAGCCACTGTCGAGGGTGCTGATGCTCTGATGCTCACCTTCCCCATCTCACTGGAGACTATGCTGCAGGCCACAGGAACTACAAGCCACGAGGATGAGTGGAGGTGGAGGTGACCGAGCCAAAGCAAACACGTTAGAGAAGTCAGGCAAGTCTTTTTGGAGCAGATTTCAAGCACGCTTTTGAACCCGTCGCACGACCTGTTTGGGTCCTGGCAAGGCTGCGTTAGTCCTAAGGCCAAAGAAGTCAAATACAGGGAGAAGATACAGGTGTTTCCTCTCTGTGGCTGCCAAGGAGAGGTAGTGAGAAGACAGCACAAGACAGAGCAGAAATTGCCAAGACAGCACAAACTCATTTTCCAGAAAACAACCATTAGTGGAATTGTTTTATCTGCTCAAATTTGACAAATCAGTTCAAGCCCAAGCACACCCTGCAGGATACCTCACACATGAGTATCTGGGCTCTCATTTCCCAGGCAGCTCTGTCACCCTAGTAGTGATCATCCACTGAAGCCACCTCACTGCAATCTGTAGTCCCTCAAGACAAAATAACTCAAAATATTTATACCCTTTTTATTAATGAAAGGAGGAGCTCTTGTGTATGAGCTGAAGACACAATAAACATCAACAGAAGTGGCTAAACTTGTTTTGCATTCTCTGGTGCTGTCGAGTTGCCCTCTTACAAATCTTTTTGCTGTTCTTCTGACCTCAAGAGATTTAGAATGAGATTTCAAAGACCACTGATGATACCATTCAGCAGCGGGAAAGAGAATGAAGCTGTGGTTGAAGTTACGAAGAGAGATAAAAGCAGTCTGTGTCCCAACCCCCAAATTTCCCCAATGCATGTGGGTTGGTTGTGTGAACAAGATGCAGGGAGCTACAGGGATCTTACGCTGCAACCCGACAACTCTCAGTCTTGCACATTTCAGGCTGTATGTGATGATGCATTTCTGTTATGTGGCACAGTACGTGCGGGTGATGGAGTAAACCCGATTGGGAGCGGAGTGCTGGGGAGGGGAGAAGAGGTCTGCATGAGGATGGGGAGCTTTGTGTCGCTGATTGCAACAAGCAGTGAACACAGTGGTGAGAGAAGCCTTACCTGGGACAAAACAGATAAAATCCTGGCTTCGTGCTGCGAGTGGTTATTGTCTCCCTATAGACTACGAGGATCCAGAGCAACTCCTCAGGCACAGTCCCAAGCAGGTTACAGAAGATCTTGTTCAGCCTGAAGAAGAGAAGGCTCTGGGGAGACCTTAGAGCAGCTCCCAGTGCCTAAAGGGGCTACAAGAAACCTGGAGAGGGGCTTTGGACAACAGCCTGTAGGGACAGGACAAGGGGAATGGCTTTAACCTGCCAGAGGGGAGACTGAGATGAGCTCTTGGGCACAAGTTCTTCCCTGTGAGGGTGCTGAGGCACTGGCACAGGGTGCCCCGAGAAGCTGTGGCTGCCCCATCCCTGGCAGTGTTCAAGGCCAGGTTGGACAGGACTTGGAGCAACCTGCTCTAGTGGAAGGTGCCCCTGTCTGTGGCAGGGGTTGGGACTGGATGAACTTTAAGGTCCCTTCCAACCAACTCTATGATTCTATGAAATACAAGTTTCAGGCTTCTCAGAGTTGAGGAGTTAAAGAAATCCAAGTGTCCTTGCTCGTAAATGCAAGGTAAATTATTCATTCTCTCTCTCCCCCCTTTTCCTCCCTCCAGTTCAGTTTTCCTTTTCATGCTTTAATCGTTTTGACACCAAGCTGTACAAAAGTAATTTAAAATTAACATGACTGACACTTGGTAGATAGCAGGACCCAGCGCAGGGCTCCACCTTCTACTCCGGACTGCAGAGAGGGGCTCTGGATTGGCTGCAGGTCCTGAGGCAGCTGATGAGGCCCAAGGAAAAACATGGCAAACAATTAATTTGCTAATTTAGTTTTCTGTTTCATTTGAGACCAGAAAATTGTCAGGCACTCACCAGTCCATGAGCAAGGCTAAGTGGACTTCGGGCAGTGCTGCACTCTTGACAGCAAAGAGGGGACACATTTGAGGAGCCAGCCAAGCAGTTTCTCCTGCTGGTACCAGTGGCATTTAATAGGCTTGATAAAGGCTTTTAGTATTGAAGTTCTGCAGCCTTGGGGTTTGTATCACCTCTCCTCAAGCACTTTGTGCATGTGATAACAGGGAAAGTGGCAAGGTGCACACGTATGTTGCAAAAAACAGCTGTGAATGGTTGCCACCTTCACAAAATCATCAAAATGCAGAGGAAGAAAATGGCTTAGTAGAAAACTTATATTTGGGTTTCTTTTTTCTTACATGCAGAACATGTTGTAGCTCCAGTCAAGTGGAATTCTTACAGGGATAACTCCTGCACACGATAAATGATGGTGAGGCGTAACGAGCCTATATGAGGACTAATGTCCTTTGATGGAAAAAGAAATGCTCTAATTCGATTTCCTCCCTTCAGCTGTGAAGGAGAGTGTGTAATGTCAGAGCTGTGTGGAACGGGCCCTTTATGTTCAGTTTTGGGCATAATTTTGATTTAGTAAATTGAATTGTATCTGATTTATTTCCTGCATCTGATCACTGGTAGGAAGGGAGAACTCCCCACAGCCCTGAATCTCATCTCAGGCATTCGCACGGAGCTGCTGCTGTGCGTGCAAGTGGGTGTGTGAGAAGCTGTGAACACATTAAATCAATTAGTACGTTACCAGCAGAGGGAGCGTGGGTCAGGGCTGGGTTCAGCGGGGAGGCAGGAGCCTAAAAATGGGACTGTGAACCCCGGAAAAGAAGGACTGTTGCAGCATCAGCATCATTTGTTTCCTAAATCCAAATGAACCGAGAGATAGGATCTCATTTGCAAATCTGGGACCTTGCTTGGCCTCCCTAATTCACAGGTTTCCTCTTCCCCTTCCAAGTGATGCTCTCTGTAAGCCCAAGTCACTAGATGGTACTGTTGCTGTTTAACGTTGACGCCTCTGTGGGCCAGCTTTTGGGGAAACTCGCTTTTCTGCTGCGAGCTGCTGAAGGGCTGTGTCATTTGTCAGCTGCAAGTGAGGAGCCAGGGAGAAGAAGTAGGTCAGATCTGCTTCCCAGGATCCAGCTCTTGGAGGGGGAGCGGATGCATGGCAGAGATTTCATCTGCTTTGCTTCTAGCTTTGCTGCCCAAAGGGGGGGACAGGGTCAGACCCTTGTGTAAAGCCTGTGAAACCAAGGCCTTGGTCAGCTTTGCTCGTGGTTAAGCGGCGCTGGGGGTGGCTCAGGCTCAAGAGGAAGGACGAGCCCTCTGTGGCTGCGGTTGGTGGAAGTTGTGTTGCATACTGACCTCGTGGAAGGAGGAAACGTGGCAAATCTTGACCACTGCAGCACACTAAAAGCCAGCCTGAGGTGGGCGCCTGGTTGCACAGATTCCTGAACCACTGGGAAATACCCCCAAGCTTTCAGATCACATCTTGCCTGCAGCCCATCCCTGTTAGGAGGTCACCAACCTCCCCATCATGGATGGTAACAAACAGGTTATTGTGCTCTACTTTGCAAACAAGCCCCAGCCCTCCCAACAGCAAGGGAGAGACTCCTTCCCTGGGCAGGCAGCCCATGGAGAGCTGCCTGCCCGCCTGCCCTGCCTTCGCTTGGGCTTCTATTAGAGAGGAAAGTCAGGCCAATTAAATCAGGCAGCATTGAATCTCTAATTGACATAAATGAGACAGACAGACAGCTGGGAAGACTGGGGAGGGGAGGGAATGGGGAGCAGGTGCCCTGGATGAGAAAGAGATGGAAATCCAACCTAATAGTACTGTAGCTTTTCTTATTCTCTATGTTTATATGAGCTAGCAACATCTTGAGAAGTGTCTGTGCTCCTGCTGGAAAGAAATTAGTGAAAGAAATACAAGTTACAACCATTGTGTGGTTGATCGGGATGTTCCTAAAACCCTCTAAACAAACCCAAAGAAGCAAAAATCATCTATTTATGCAGTTAAATAAAAGTACCTGGTCTTCCCCACGCAGTTTGAACATAAGGCCTCACAGCTGAACAATTACAAACTAACTTTAAATCCTATTTGTTTAATTTTCCATATCTGCACATCACTTGACTAGGTATTTTCCCCTCGCTTTTCACCAGGGAGTGCTCTTTTTCCTTGAGCAGACCCTTCAAATATTAATTTACCCAGAACTAAGTTATTTAAATTCATACATTGCAGAAGAATGAAGCATAAAGGGGAGTCACTCACCCAAGTCCTGCACAGCAGCCCCAGCACTGCGGATGGAACCAGAATTACCAGCCCTTCGCCCGGAGCTGCCTGCCTCACCCAGGGAGTTGCCTTTATGGAAACACAAATCGGTGGCTGGTTTCTCAACACACACTTGTGGTGCCGGGCAGGTGAGCAGGGGGAGGCTTGAGGGGTACAAAAGCAAGGGTGAAAATCCCAATTGGATGCAGATAACAAGAAGGGGGCAAATTCAGTTTTGCTGTGCTGATACAGCAGCAACCCTGGATTAGCTCCTGCAACCTGGAATGAAAACAACCTGTATCTTTGTTTTAAACCAAGACAGATTTGCACACTGGTGTACAAGAACACCAGAAATGTTTTCCACTTACATTCCCAGAAACTTCTGAAGTCTCTTTCCTGAATATTTCAACACATTTTTTCCCTTCCCTATTTTCCCAGCTGGGATCATTTTTGCCAGTACAGACAATTCTTCTTGGTATCCATGGGAATTGCCTCCATAATTAACGTGCACCCAGTGCACAGATCAGAGCGTTCAAACCCAGCAGCTGGAACTAGGAGGCGGGTCTGATCAAATCTGCTCTGCCACAAGGAGAAAAGCCAGCTTTAATGACACATCACAAGGGCTCCCTACCCCTTCTTTAAGCAGAGCAGGGAAAGGGGACTCCTGGTTTACTTCCTAAGTGGCTGCTCATCATGTGCTTGCAACTCACTGAACAGAGAGTGAGGGCAGAGCGAGTGAGAGCAGAGCAAGTGAGCTGGTGCCTTGAAATTGGGGATCTGTCCTATTAAAAAGGGTCTGATTGCCAGCAGTGGCACACACGGTGTGCCTTCAGAATTACAGTACAGACTGCAAACATGAGCGGTTGCAGACCTCATTTTTCTCCTCCATACACGAGGGTCAGCTCGTACGTGTCTCATAGAGGAACAAATTCTCCTCTGGGTTTGCTGCCATGACCAGAAGTGATCTGTTGCGTGCATCCCCGAGAACACATGTGCAGCCAGCCAACAACTCGGGGTTCTCATGGAAAGTAAATGCACACCCAGTATGCGTTTCAGAATCTGCTGTACATAAAAGAGCTGGTGGAAGAGGCAGATGGTTGGATGGAAATTATTAATCCAATACAAGATTTTTTTACTTGTAGTTGCTGCTTCCACTCAGTGTCACAAACCCAACAACTTCTGTGGGCTTCCCTGTGGTTGACCCCCAGGCTGCGGGTGTGCCAATGGCATGGCAGTAAAACCACTCCATAGACCCGCATTTCTCTTACCTTTCTTAAGAACTAGAGCTGGGAGTTGGGGTGGGGAGCACATGTTAAAATCACAAGTAGTTTGGTGGGTGGGGAAAAAAGCGACTTTGAACAAACCATGATTTTCCTGCTGCTTACAGCAGCTGAGGACGCAGTGGGGAGCGGGGATCAAACACGGCTCCAGTCTAGACATAGCTGCAACCCCCGCCGGCCTTAGAGGTTCATACAGCACAGGCTGAGGGGAATTTAGCATATCTTTTCCTTAATATGATTAAAATGCAGCTCCCTGTCCTGGGGTACTGACAAATCCTCAAATCCACAGGCATTCAAACCCACGTTACCATTTCCATGGCTGAAGAAGTAACTCGCTTTGCAAACGTGGCAGCGCAGACAAGCGACGTCCTGGATCCCTGCTAACGGAGGTTCCTGGAAGTGAAGTTTGAACTCAGCCCTTCTTGTGATTCTGTGATTTGAATATCATTTTCACAAACCTTGCAAGAAGCAGATGAATGAGAGATTCCTGGCGTGGAGTCAAATGCTGCAGTAATTAAATGTTTATAAAACACTTTAAGCATGCAAAGTGCCATTATCATAGACAAGAAACCAATAGACTGTGGCAGATTGGAGCCGGGTTTTGAGGCACACCAGCAAACACAGCTCATTTCTCCCTCCACATCTCTCTTTCAGAGTTGCTAAACAGAAGATTATGGAAAGCATTACCAGGTTCCTTTCATTATAACCATAATAAGTCAAATCCGAATTGCTTTCTCTCATATGAACACATGTGATTCAGAAGATTTTCCTCCTGTAATAAATACCCGAGCAGAGGGCTGGCTGCTGGTTATCTCGTGAAGAAACCACCCCATGGGAAACGAAATTGCTGCTACTTCTGAGCTCACACATAAAACTGAAGAGGTTCCACCTGTTACAGGTTTCTAACACCATCTGCTGTTTAAAAACAAGACAGCATTTGAGCTGAGCAGCACAGCAGCTAAACCAGAAGTGACAAGTCCTGAACATATTTCAACTTGATCTTCATTATGAAGTGAATTATTTCTTCACTCAAAGACTCAGAAGCCCAAGGAGCAACAGTGATGCTTGTCAGCACCTCAAAACTTGACCCTTCATCCACATTCACAGGACTGAAACTTGTCAGTGCTGAAGCAGATTTCCAAGCCATGTCCTTCCCCTCCAAAGCCTGGCCCAAAGAACCTCCTTCAATTTTCCCTCCACAGGGTGTGAAGAACTCAAAGTAAATAATTCTTTCTATTACAAATAACTATATTTACCTCTTGCTGTCTCACACCACTTCTGTACAACAGAATAAACACTTGAACCACGGAGTCTTTTACTGTTTCCTAATGAAAAGTGACACAAACTTTTGTCCCAGGCAAAACAAGAGTCCTGGAGTTCATTACGCATCTACATCAAAGGTCTCCTCACCAAGGCTCTTCAGTTTTGTTGCATGTGTTAAAAAGCAATGAGCTATTCTTAATAACCCCAGTTTTCCCAGAAGTAATTGTCTAAATGGGTCCTTAGGAGTGCAGCCACCCACCCGAGGCAGTGCAGTGGCTTTATCAGCACAGATTTAGCCAAAAAATCACCCCGAATCTTCAAGCCTAACACCAAACAGAGGTTGCAGCCAGGCAAATCCTTCCCCAGTCAGCTCATTTACAGCATCACCCTCTATATGGAACGTTTATAACCCCCTCCCCACACATCATTTAAAGAGTCAGTGGCTCCTTTTGTAAGTGATCAGCTTCTTACCCCAGCACTTTACACGCGCTGCCCGACAAAAGAGACCTTTTACATGTCAATTTATTTTCAGACAAGCATATCTGAAAGGGAATTTCTCTCCGGAGTAGAATTAGTATTAATGGCAGGTGTTCAGTGTGACACAAAGGGAGGAAGGCTGAAGTTAGCTGAGCTTCAGTAGGAAGACAGCTTGATGTTTTAATAACCAGAGGCAAGAAAATGGAATGGCAGCGGCCCTCCAGCTTTCATAGCATGAATGAAGGTTTTATTCAGAGCCTCCTATGTACTTGCAAAAGAAGACCCTGAAATATTTAAAACGTTTTCTTTGCATTCAAAGGGGGATTAAATTGTTGAATATTAGATGAAAGCGCAGCAGCCGCCCCACATACCCTCACACACGCTCTCAGCCACCGAGTGTTTCCGAAGCCTCCCACGTTCTTGGGAAGGCAGCAGTGGCTACGACGAGGAGCTGGTGGTACCCAGGAGGTCACCGGCTGCACATTCACTGTCCACAAATGCCTAAAGACATAGGAAAAAAGAATGACATGAACTAAGTGGAAGGTGGGGACTTGAAGAGGGCATTGGAATGAGTTGGGTGGAAGTTGAAAAGCAGAGCGGTTGCTCAGTGAAGTTTCGCTAAGGGAAAGAAAGGATGATTGCTGAGAAAGTTCCTAACCTTCAGTTTTAAAGAGAGCTTAAAATAACCATGATGGGAATATCTCTCAGGCCAAAATACATTTATTTATGCTCTGCTTAATTTGACAGAGGTCAGAACTGCATCATTAAGAGGAAGGCATGACCACTTTACACAGTGGGAAGCAGGAAAACAGCCTCTCACCCGGGTCAACCTCTTTACAACAGAAAAGTTGCTGCTTTACCCCCCAAAAGGGGAAAGTTTAACCTTTCTTATGCGGAAGCTGTATTACGTAGAGCTGTTCAATACTGTTTGCAAGCTCCTTGTCTATGAATTAACACGCTATTTCGGCACAGGTTAATTCCAGGTTGACTCCACTATTCGAGGCTGGATTCCAGGATTTCTGCTCCCTTGAGCTTCCGTATAGATGTATAGGACAAAATCCTAAAGGTCAAGTCAACTATTAAACACCTGAAATAACACAAGCAGTTTTCCTTGTAAAGATTTCCTCATGTATGGAAGTTAAATGTGTTTTTGTCCCTTTTCAAACCAAGACAAAGGTAACTCTATATCCTCTTTGTCCCACCTTAAAGCTGAAGGACTCAAACCCATGTGAGAGCAGATCATTGGGTCTTCTCTAAGACACAGCCTCCCCCCAACAGGTATTAGAGACCCAGCCTGCCACAGGCCCAGTTCTCACCTCAGATAATGCAATTCCAGTTAAGAAGACAGCAGTTGGTCACAACTGTATTTTGGCCAAGGTTTAATACTGTTCAGGCTAAAAGCAGGAAGAGGAAAGGGTCCACCCGACCTGTTACAAACACCTCCAGTTCTCATAAAGATCAACAGGTCAATTTTTATTGAGGACTGGAATTAAAAAAGTAACAGCACTTGGTTGATTTGGAACTAAAGATCAAGACATTTTTACTTACAGATCACTCAAAACAACTTGGTTAGAAGCACCCCAGAAAGCAAAGAGCCCTCCTTGTTCACTCTGCTCTCCAAAGTGATGGAGGTTCCAAAGCTGCAGCTGCATCAAACACAGAGTTTGACCCCAGTGAGGCAGAAGGGTTTGACACTCCAGGTATTGTCTTATGGCCAGGCTCCTGTGCCCACAGAGCTCTGCACCTGGTTGTGTCCTACACACCTTTGAGTTGTCACTCATTGGCCTCACACCGGCACCATTACAGGGAGGGTTCAGCAAAGGTTGTAATGTTTTTCCTTGCTGGTAATTGCAACCATTGACCCTTTTGTACAAACAAGCCACCAGCCAAGCAGGGGGAACATTTGGTTTAAGACCCATCCTGACAGTCCAGACTGTTGAGAGAGGTTCACAGTGAGCGGTGATCACCACCAGCACGACCAACCCCGTCCACTGTTTCAGACCCTTAAAGCACAGTGTAGGAAACAGTCTGAAAATGGGCTCGAGTGTACCAGTAGGAAGATCCAGTGGGACTGGCTCCTCCTCTCAGCACTGGACACCAGGGCAGCACTTGGAATAAATAACAGAAAACCAAATTGTGACTATTTCAGCTTCTTCCTGGCTGCTCCAGGGATGAAAGCAGGACCTGCCTGGATGAGGGTAGAGAGGAGAGAAAGTTTCCCCTTTAGTTATACAATCAGCCAAAAGTAGGAGAAATTCATGTGAAAACCTTTGCTGGCTTCAGTCATAGCCTGAAGCACAGGAGCTCTCCAGCCACCAGGGAACCAGGGAGCATCAGCACTTCCCTGCAAGTCAGAGTGGGCCAGGGATTGATTTCTAGCACAGTTTGCCTCCAAGTGTTGGCTTCTATTTTCGCTAAAGTGTCCTGAGAGTAAGAAATTCCCCTCCGCAGCCCGCATCCTGCCACCTTTCCTACTGATTCCTGCCTTACTCCGCAACTGGATCTAATTACTTCCTACTGCAAAGGGAAGTATTGCACCTGAGAGAAGGGGGTGTAATGTGCAGCCCTACCAAAGTCCTGCTGCTTTTCCCATCCCAGGGGCAGATGAGAAAGCTTCACAGCTCTCCCAAAAGGCAGCAAGAATCATTACACCAGTACAGTGTGGGGAAACGACCCGGGTTGCTTATTCTGCAGCTAAAAGTCAGTAAAATACCATCAACTGAATGACATGTTTATTGTAGGATTCAGAAAGAAACCCTGAGCTGTAGAACCAAGTTAAAGTAAAAAAGGGTGCTTTGTTTCAGAGGTTCCTGCTGAAGGAAAAGAAACCCAAAGATGGCAAAAGCAGTGGCCAGAGCAGCCCAAAGCCTCGGCTTTGCTCAGGAGAAGGTTCCTCTATCATCCCCATCTGCATGGATGACAAGCTCCCTGGGGAGTTATGGGGAGAACATGAAGATGGGAGGGCAGAGGGGAGGAATGAAACAAACCCAGTAGGTTCTGGGCAGGGGGAGCACAAGAAATGGAGTCTGAAAAATCAACCTTAAACACACACAAGGGAAGGGGAGGGAAGTCCCTTACAAACATGAGTGCTGCTGGCAAGGAATCTGCAGGGTTGACTTTGGGAAGAGCATCCAAAGGTTCAAGGGAGGAAAAAGCCCAAAGCCTAAACCCCAAACTTGATGCAGTCTTCCAGCCACAACGGTGTTGGAAAGGATCAGTTCCAAGAAATGATGTAGCTACAAACAAATACCTGGCCCAACACAGGGAGGGGTGAATCAGAGCTGCTTTTTAGTGCCACTTGACATCAGTTATACATTCTAGTTCCCATATACACAGATGGATGTCTTTAAAAATTGACAATTTACACTTCAAAAAAGTTTTACAGTGAAGTTCTCTCAGTCCACACAAGGAGGAGCCCAGTCTCAGAAACAGGAAGGCACTTGGCCTTTGGAGAACAAGTCCTCAAGGGAGCTCCAGTGTAGGCATTGGCCACCCGACCTCCTGCCCCTAGTCTTGGGTGGGTGCACACAGCCTGGCTGCAGTCCCCCCAGCCTCACAGTGTGGTGGAAGGAAGTTTCTTCACCCGCCTCTGTGCCAGAATGGAGGATTCGATGGGCTTCAGCTGGGGGCTCGGCTTGGAGCTGTTCAGTGCAGAGTACGTGGCAGCCATCGCCCCCTTGGAGAGAAGGCACGAGAGAAGTTGTTTAGGTCTTGAAGAGCTATTTCAGACTCCTGGCTTTACAAGATGAGGGACCAGAGTAGCCAGACCCACAAAGAAAGCCAAAGGCATCTTTCTTGTTTTGAGCAACTTGATCTAGTGGAAGGTGTCCCTGCTCATTGCAGGGGGTTGGATTAGGTGACCTCTGAAGGTCCCAGCCCAAACCATTCTATGGCTCTATGATGCTTTTTTCTGTAAATCCCCCTCCCATACTGACGTGCCATTAAAGAACCTCCCTAGGTTTTCCTGTCCAAAACCCCAGCTTCTCATGTGTTGCCTCCCCTGGCCCACAGCTCCTCCAACCTCCCATCCCACGCTGCCCACACCATCATCACCCAACCGGCACCGCTGCTCTCTAAAGAACCCAAGATACATGAGGAACCAGCTGAAGGTCCAGCCCAGACTTTGTACCTTTACAAGCTGAAGGTCCTGGTGATTCAGCTGGCTCTGGGGCAAGCTGTCCTTCTGCGTTATCCACGGGTGCTGCAGGACCTGCTTGGCTGTTAGACGCTGGTGAGGATCTACATGAAGCATCTTTGATACCAGATCCTAGGGGCATTGTTTGGGAAGTTAGACTTTAGAAGATTTCATAACTTTAAATGCAGAAATACCACTTGTCCACCCCCAAATTAGGATTTAAACTCAAGAGGCCAAGTTTAAAGTCCGCAGACATCAATCTCTTGTATAAAATATGGTTTTGGTAGGCCTGGGAGGTATAACACAGCAGCAAACCCTGCATGGGTCAAGCATGAGGTTGGTGTTCTGTGCAAATAGCCACAGCTAAAACAAAGCAAGGAGAGACACATCGCTGTTCTTGGGGTAGCAGCCACACTGCTGGTTTTCTCCTCCCTTGTGTCCTTTCTCCCCAGCCTGCTTTAAACTTGCCTCTCAGTCCTTGGCTGTGCTTGACCACAGCCCTTTAATGTAACACAGATGGATATCAAACCCTACCTTGGCCATGTCAGAAATAGTGTCCCAGTTGCCTCCACTGGTATAGAACTCCCCGCTGCCTATCCGGCTCAGGATCTCTTCAGGAGTGTCACTGGGATCATTTACAAATGGAGTGCAGCTGGGGAGAGAAGAGAGAGCATTTGATTTACTGTCCTGTGACCCAGGCAGGGAGCAGAGACCAAGGAGAAATCCAACTGTTCCCTTCCAGCGAGACAGAGGCACTTACCCTGCGAGCATCGTATAGAGGAGCACTCCCAGGCTCCAGATGTCACAGCCCTCATCGTAGCCCTGGCGTTTTAGTACCTGAACAGAACAAGCCAAGAAAACCAAGAGTGTTTGGTTCTTGTTGAGCTCCCTTCAGCTTTTGCAGAGCAGCTTGACCCCTGCATGAAGTCCATCTGCAAAGCTGCTGGAGTCCAAGACAGCAACATCTTGGATTAAAGATTAGGATTCAGATCAGATTTTGGTTTCATGGAACAGAGGAACCCTTCAGGACATCAAAACAAGTGAGAAAGAAGCCCTGGTCCAGTGTGGTGAGACTGCATGCATGCTCCATGGCATGCTGGATCTTTTTCTTTCTTCCCTGCCAAGATAACTAAGTGGAAAATTATCCCACCTCTTCCAACAGGTCAGGTAATCAGGATGGGAAACAGCCTAGAAAATCACTGGGATTTTGAAGCATCAGTACCCTAAAGAAACCCCCTCGTAAGGACAGTACAAGGTGGAGGACTGCACTGTAACTGCACTTGAGATCCCCTATTTGTTCATTACTACAAGTGGTATTTCTATAGTTACCTCTTCCAGGACAGAGTATGCCAGAGCAGGAGAGCACAGCCATGGGGAGGGACATGGGAGCTGAAGACACAGCAGGTCAGGAAGGTGCTCACCTCTGGTGCCACGAAGTTTGCTGTATAACAAGGAGTCATGAGGAGGCCATTCTCAGCCCTCAGCTGCTTGGCAAAGCCAAAGTCACAAATGCGGATGCTTTCGGGGTTTCCTGACTCATCCACGTAGAGAATATTGCTGGGTTTCAAGTCCCTGTGAACCACCTGTGGAGCAAAGAAGGTGCCATTCTCAGGTAGGTCTCAGGGAAAGGTCTGAAGCTGCATCAGGACACTCAACTCTTGCTCTGGCCCCGCATCTGCCTTGCCAGGACAGCGGCAGTCCTGAGAGGCAGTCACTCCGCAGAGGAGAGGGATCCCAGCGCGGTGCCAGGCAGGTTCCATGTGTAACCACACTCACCCCTTGGGAATGCAGGTACTCCACTGTTTTACACAGGGTGTGCAGGACGGAGCTGGCTTCCCTCTCTGAGAAAAACTTCTGTCTGAGGATTTTATCCAGCAGCTCCCCTCCTCTCATCAGCTCAGTCACCAGGAACACGCACTTCCCATCGTCGTACACCTGCCAAAGCCAGGAGGAAGGGGTGGGCCAAAAAGCGTTTCAAGAGTTTCCCTTTTGTTCTTTACCACCAGACAGAAATCATCACTGCAGAGGTGGGGCTGGGGATGCTTCCCCACCTCAGAGTGACACAGTGAGCAGGACTGCCCGTGCTGGAGCTGCATTCTGCCGCCCAGGAGACCAGCCTGCACTTCCTAAACCCAAATAGAGGGAAGTCATTCGAGTCACACTCACATCTTTCAAGGTGATGATGTTTGGATGCTGCCCATATCGCAGGAGGATTTCTATTTCCTCAGAAGGGTCTCGCTTGCTCTTGTCAATAACCTGCAGGAGTATGGACAAGCATTAGCCACAGGGGGGTGGGAAGGGGACCTGGACAAAGCAAACCAGCTGTTTGGAGCCTTGCAGAGATCCTGTACCATGTCCTCTGCTCTCTTTAGCAATAAGCTCTAGACATCCCCTAATTGCTTCATCAGGTCTGTGTCTCCAAACCCCAAAGTTTTGTGTCTGGCTTATTTAAGATCTGACATAGCCAGAGCAAGCTTTGCAAAGAAAGGTGAGATACTGTCCTTCCTCTGAGAGAACACTGCTTCCCTGCTATTCCCAGCTAAGAAACCTTGTGCAGTTACATGTGCAGCACAGGAACTGTCTATTTAGGCTCTACCCAAGCAGGGAAAGCAGTTTAATTCCTGGATGCTATTTTGGTCATTATGGGGATGAACAGAAATCTAATGGGGAGGGGGTCAGTTCAGATGGTAAATCTCAGACCTTGACTGCATATTCCATGTTGGTTGCTTTATGAATGCAGCGTTTGCACACCGAGTAGGAGCCGACGCCGATCACTTCCTTCACCACGTAGCCATCACTGAACTGGACGTTCTTGCCATGCAGTTGCTGCAAGAGGAAAGGGGAGAGCAGATGAGCTGGGAGGGTTCAGGGAAGGGTTTGTGCAACGTGATGAGTTAACTGCAACATGGAGCAAGCTGACAGACTGCTGTCTGCTACATCCCACAGCTTCTCCTCCTGCCTGGGGAGAGGGAGGAGAGAACAAGGCAGATATAGGTCAGTGGGCTAACACTGTCTGCATCTAGCGTGGTGCATTCCAGTGGCACCTTTCAAACCACACATGTCCCACCAGCACGGGTCCACCTCGGGAGAGGAAAGCAGAGATTCACATTGCCCTGACAACCCCTGCACGTGACAGCCAACAGAAATGAAAGAACAGGATGGCAAGAACTCAAACCAGACCCACACCAGCCTCAGGCTTCCTGTTAGCTCAGCTCCCACACACCCACGCTGGGGTATTACTGCGGCTCCCAACAGTTCTTCCTCTGTCCCCACGTACCTGTACAACCGAGTGCAGAGGTGACGGGGCTGGTTTCACCTTGACATCCTCCATCAACCCAGTTGCCACGAAACTGAAGCCTCGGAAGAGCTGATGGGCTCCTGCACTCGGGGGGACACCTGGGGAATCTGCAACAGGAGTTGAGGGACAACATGAAGAGGGCAAGCCCTGTGGAAGCAGGGAGCTCTGGCTCCTCTTTAGTCTATTCCAGACAAGAGCCACACCGCATAGCACCAAGCTCCCCTTTAACACCCATGTACACATCTGGGTCACCTCCTCAGTGCTGCAACCATTGGCAGCATGAGCAGGAGGCAGACCTTGCCCCCCTGGCACCAGCAAACCGCTGTTGTTTCACACAGGAAACTCCGGCCTTGTGTGGATTCCTACAAACCTTTTGGTGTACGTGATGTATATTCTGTGTCAAAATAGAAGGTGTCATCTGGCTGCCCCACTGCAGGCTTGAAGGGGGGTTTGATTTCTCTGCGGTACAGCTTCTGCAAAACAAAGACAGCTCCGAAGTGCTCCCACAGGTCAGTGTGCCCTCAGAAGGGTGCAAAGGCTCAGGAGGAATGAGGTTTTGCCAAAACAGAAACAGCTCTGTGGCTTAGCATTTACAGCTCAGCAGGTTGAGGGAAGACTTCATGCCTGGTGAGGCACTTGGGAGTCAGCTTGTGGAGAACTACTACAAGTTCTATTAAATCAAGAAAGAAAAGTGATCTATCTGTAACTCAGCCCCACTCCAAAAGCAGTGTCCATACACTATTTATCTCACCAGGTCCTGCCTCCTCCTAACTCCCATTAGGGCTCTGCTGGCACACACCTCTACAGGGACAGCCAGAGGAGATGCTCCAGGAGGACGTTTGTATCCCAGCACTCTCCCAAGTAGCCTTTTTAAAGTGCTCCTTGAAGCCAGACTTTGAAAGAAGCCTCACTGGCATTGCTGGGCTCAGTCGAGGAGCTGCTGGGTGCCTCGAAAGCATTAGAAAACTGATCTGCAAAATCCCTTACCAAGGAAGGGAAAACAGGGAAGAAACACAGTGATGCGGTAGGGCAGGGAGCTGGCCATGAGCAGTTGGGAAATGGTGGTTCAGTGATCACTCTGCTTCTCTGTACAAAACAAGGTATGGCCTTGCCACAAATGCTTCCCTAATTCCTTCCCACTTTGTGCAAGACAATCCTTGTTGTGCCAAACCCCAATGAAAACTTGCACCTTACTACTCCTGAGAAATGAGCACATTCAAACCCAGGTGAGATCATGGGCCGCTCAGGTATGGAACAGTTATTCACAGGACAAACAGGATTTTAGTTCTGGGAAGGATTATTGGAACAGATGGAAATGGAGATTAGAGGCTCTCCCATAGCTGGGCAAGCATCATGACCGTGTTATTATTGCAGCCAGAACTGCACTGCTGGCGTGGAGCAGTGAGGAAGTTTGCTCTTAGGTTTCTGATACTCACATTCCAGTCAATGGTGGAGTAGAAAGAATGGCGCTTGATCTCTTCTGCTCCATCTGGTCCAGAACCTGGAAGATGCACCCATGGAGTGTGTTGCATTAAACCACAAAGCGAAGGCTGATACCACGTATGCAACACAGCCAGGTATTACAGGGAGCCTGGCTGTAATTAAATGAGCCCATTAACCAAGCACAAGCACAAACATGCTGCTGACCCAGGAGGACGTGAGAGGCCCCGATAGAGCATCAGGTGCATTCAGAAACCCCCACAACTGTCTTACCTAATCTGTTGGCTGGGTTCCTTTTGAACAGGGCTCGCAGGAGGCTCTGTGCTTCAGCGCTCAGGAACTGTGGCATGCCCAGCTTTGCTCTGGGGAGGATGTTATGCAATTGGTTGCAGGTTTGGAGAAGTCAACCCACGAGCTGAGTGCAGCACCTCCACCCCCAAAAGTACAATCATCTCTTTGGCATTTCCACTGCACCCTTCAAACTGACTGCGGAGACAAACCCACTTGCCAAATAATGCCATGAAGTTGCGAGAGCCCCCAGATTGCAACACGCTCAGGGAAGGAGCAGCAGCTCACCTCCTGCTCATACATGAACGAGAAACCCCTCTTACTTGAGGATGAGGGTCATCGTCTCCTTACGATCCTTCCCCTGGAAGGGCAGCGAGCCCGTGAGCATTTCAAACTGGCAGGGAGAGAGAAGAAGGGGAGGTCACGATGGAGCAAGACTGGGGATTGCACAGATCCCACTGCACCTTCATCTGGGAGCTCACCAAAGCTTGTAAAGAGCTTGCAAGGGGTCAAAAGCCTAAGCTCTTGAAAGGCAGCTGATGTGCTTTCTCAGGAGGAGCTTGGTTCGCAAGGTTTGCTGGAGAAACACGTTCAAGCCCTCAGCTTCAGGACCTACCAGATGGTGGCACTAGATCTGCACGGACATGGACATCCCAGTGCTGGGATGGACACGGACACCCCCACCCTGCGCACCCCAGCACTCACTGGGACAACAACAGCTCTGCCTGCCCCCAGGAACACACGTTCCTGGCTGGGTGCCTGGGCAGGCTGATACAGAGCCCTTCTGGGGAGCCTGGAGAACATCCCCAGGCCAGGACGTCCACCAGACGTGTGGAATCATGCCGGGGAATCATTTCAGAGCCAGGTCCCCACACACGCTACTGGGTACGTACCATTAACACCCCGTACGACCACCAGTCAGCACTGTGCGAGTGGCCCTGGCGATTCACAACTTCTGGTGCCATATATTCCACTGTCCCACAGAAGGAATAGGCTTTCTTCTCGTGGTCTATAGCCTCCTTACTCAAGCCAAAATCTACATAAGAGAAAAACAGCGAGTGTTCATCCATGTGCTGTGAGCAATCACACAGAGAGGCCTGTGCTTCAAGAACCAGCCTTGCTGGTTTTGTGGAGTCCCTTACCTGTGAGTTTGATGTGCCCTTCTTCATCCAAGAGGATGCTACAGCATGAATGGAAAAACCAAGTTGTTACTGTCTGCAATAAGGGCTGAGAAGAAGCACACAGAGCAGAGGCTGGTCTGAGATGCTCTCAGAATCCAGAGGAGAAAGTTATCTGTCTCTTGCCCCAGTGCTTTAAGCTCCATCACCAAGACGTGAGTGGCAACAAGAGCAGCTCCCTTCTCTCTACACCCTCAACTTCACACTGAACAAATGCCCCACACAGGTTGTCCCAGCTCAGATCCTCACATAAGAATAAGCAAGCCATGCAGCTGGTGTGCATCTCTGCAGAGGCCCAGCCTGGTCCCTTTTCCCTCTGAAGGCTCTCAGTTGCTTAAAGCTGGAGCCCAGGGAGTGCCAAGGATTCCTGCTCAGCCATGTGGTGCACACATGCTGCCTCCACCGCGCTCCTGGCCCTCACTGCTGCTATGAGGAGCAGGAGCCTTGTCAACTGGCACTGCCACCTTCCATCTGCCTGGCCTGGGGCACTGCTCAGCTCTGCTGGCTCCAGGCCTGGGGCTGAGCTGAAGCACGGGCTTCCCTGCCTCCGCTTTGCCACACGTACTTCTCCGGTTTGAGATCCCTGTAGATGATTCCCAGGCTGTGCAAGTGGTCGAGCCCCAGCGCCAGCTCCGCGAGGTAGAACTTGACGTCCTCCTCGGTGAACATGACCTGCAGGAGGGGAGAGGGAGCAGACAGGCGCTGGGGTTACAGCGCTGGCAGTGGGACCAGCTCTGCTGCACATTTCACATCCGAGTTGCTCCCTTCTGCCCTTTCATTCCCAAGTTTCCCAGCCACCCTGAAGCAGGAATTAAGCAGCAGCGGCACCAAAGGAACCAAACAGATTGCTGAGCAGCAGGCACGCTTCCCAAAAGCTCTTTCTTTAGGTTTGCCAGGTTAGGTTCCCAGTCGTCTTCACCTGGCACAACTTCTCCTTACCCCTCCCATGCCCTGGCTTCATCCCAGGGAGGTGACACAACCACCCAACTGCAGCACAACATGTTTCTGCCTGGGTTCATTCTTAAAGTGATGCTCAGCAGAGGAGAGACCTGCCTCCTGTGCTGCTGCTGCTTGGCTGCAGAGGACAGGGCTCCTGTGACATCCCCTGCTGTTGCCAGCTCTGGGCTAGCAGCAGCTTGGAAGTCATTTCCACCCCTCTCCAAGACTTCGCAAGGATCAGTTGCTTCTCCCAGAGCCTCAGCAGCCCACCAAGATGCCAGAGCATACCCACCTCTTTGGAAAGCCGAGTGAAAAGGTCACCTCCTCTGAGGAAATCCAAGATGAGGTACAGCTTCCCCTCTGTCTGGAATGCTGAAACACAAGCCGGAGCAGGGATCAGACCCCTCCGCTGAGGGGGGGCTCCGTGGTGTCACATTAATCACTTAAATCCCAGTGGCTCCAGTTGTGCAGATGCCCTGCGTGGTTACTGGGTTAAACACAGGTAGGGCTGATTATCTGGGGTAAATGAGACAGCCTGTCCACGACATTGAAACTGGAGCTCACCAGCAGCATCCTGGCACTGCAGATAATCCTCATTTTATGGGGGGCTGGTTCCCTTTCAGCCAGTGATGCCCTGCTGAAAGGGCTGTTTCCTAAGAGAAGCACTGGTCACTTTACAGGAAAGAAGCTATTCTTGCCTTCCTGAGTCACAGCATTAATCCTGCCAAGCTCTGCTTTGGCCAGTTAGCTCTGCTGTCTCAATTTCTCCTCATTTCATGTTTTATCCTCCAGGATTTGGTGTTTAACCCCCTCCTCCTGGTCTATGCTCTCTTTCCCATCCAATAGCTAGAGCGAGCACGACACCAAAGACCTTTCTAGGACAGGATTTGTGTTCAGGGGGGTGTGAAAGATCCAGAGCAGCAACAGCCTTTGAGGGATACAGACTGATCCAGGCCTCTTCTCCATTTCAGGTATCTCTGTTGGGGATCATGAGAGGTTCTCAGTATCCTCCAGGCAGATGCTGCTGCTGGATGCCTCATGCTCATCTACCTGCTCATAGCAAGCGTGCCTGGAGCAGCATCTTTCCTTATTGTGTCTAAAAGCAGCCAGTGCGTGTTTGAGCCCCTCTCCCAGTGCCCCAGCTAGCTCCACACTCACCATAGTGGAGTTTCACCACAAAGGGATGGTTTACATCAGCCAGGATGTCCCGTTCTATCTTTGTCCTTAGTCGATCGCGCACTGTGGGAAGAGAGAGGAATAGCTCAGAGAAAAAGGCTCGTAGCATCCTGGTATCAGCCTTGTCCCCAGCCTTAAGCTCTTTAGTACCAGGCAGCTTGAGCCAGATCTTTTCCCACCTCCAACACTGCAACAAGGGTCTCTTACAGACGGAAAGAAAAGGAGACTGGGATAAAGATACTTCCTTTCCATCCAGCTCACACAGGGCCAACACTGACTGCTGTGACATCTCCCCGGCCCTCTTTAAGACACAGAAGCATTGCACGGCAGAGCCTCCTACCTTTCAGTGTCGCCTTCTTGAGCACTTTCATGGCATAGAGGTGGTTGTTGTCTGGCGGTGTGATTTTCCTCACCAAGAAAACCTGAGGCAAAAGAACACCACATTTGCCAAGCACTGAACACCAGGAGCAGGAGCTGGATGCCTCCCGGAGTGGCAGCCTCCCAGTAAGCCTAAGCAGCAGCCGGCCACAGGCCTGGTAAGATGCACCTCAAAGTCTCCATGTGAAACCCCATGAGGTTTCTGGTGAAGTGCTGTGTGCAGACTCCTCTACCCCCACCTCCAGCCATTACAGCACGAGTGCTTTTATACTGCACTTCCCTCCTCTCCAGTCTTCCACACCTCTTGCTCACTCCTGCAGTTCCTGCCTGGGAGCTGTGATTTGAAGCACTGATGCTTCACTGTACCACCAAGCCGCCTGGTGACTTGATGGTTTGACAGCCAGATCAACTCATCAATGAGGTCCTGCATCCCCTGTGGATCTGACCTCCTTCCCTTCCCTGATGTGCCATGTTCTATATTCAGGCAGCTTCAGAAAGACACCCCCTTTCTTCTGCACAAAGCCCCCGCTGCGTTTGCCCAGGGGACAGCACAGAGTCCTATCCAAGCACAAGTCCTATCCACTGCCAGTGCTGGTAACTGCCTGACATGAAGCTGATTTAACATGTGAGCAGATGGTCAGTGAGAGACCTGGATTATTTCCACACTGACATAGATAAGAATTACAGGCTACTTCCTTCTCCCTTCACAGAAGGGAAACTGGACCAGAAATAGGGGCCAAACCCAGTCCCTGGCACACAGCATGATTTCTGAGAAGAGAGAGACGTGCCTGAGTCCTCCAAGTCCTTAATTCAACTGACAGCTTGGCAGCCTTTAGAGGGCTGCAGGAGGTCCTTCTGCCCTGTATGACACCTGCATTCACAAGCAGGACACTCCTTGCCTCCTCATCACCTAAAGAAGAATTACAGGGGAGCTTTGGGCACACAGGCTGGTCTCAGAAGGCAGCACTGATACAGTTGCCTTTCGGGTTAAAAGCAACCATTTGCTCGTCAGTCAGATTCTCATGATCTGGTGGGAATCAGTAAAGTGATTTTGCTGGGGACAGTCCCCTTTTGTCACCAAAATCATTGATGTGCTGTGACACAAAGGAAGAAGGGAACCCACCTTGCCGAAAGAGCCCTGTCCCAGCACCTTCAGGAGCTCAAACTGTGACGGATCTGCTTTCTCAGAGCCTTCCTTCACATGGTGGGTGATGTTGATTTCTTTCACAACACCTTCGCCCTGCAAAAGAGGGGGAAAGCTGCCTGGGAATGTACTCCTGAACACGGGAAAGGAAGCGTTATCAGAGTGAGGAACAAGGATTGTAGCTACAGCCTCACAGGAACCACATCTGAGAGAACCACGAAAGCTGGTGCTTGTCACAGGTATCTCCTGGCTTCAACATCTGGCCTTACTGACTCATTGGTAGGCTCACACCAGGCAGCCTCATTCCATACCCTGCGCTCTCCCCGACGGCTCCGCTCCTCACACCGCGGGCGCTGCACTGCTTTGAACTGCGTTTCAGAAGGGTGCTTGAAAAGCACCTTCCTTTTTAAGGCACTGGTAGCAAAAAACAGGAGTGTTTATGCCACGCAAAAATCCCACAACACAAAAATACGGCACTGTTGTCAAAACACGGCCAGGGCTGGCAAAAACCAGACATGTTGGAGCCCATCTGCTCGGCAATCTGAGCAACTCCGCAACATAAGTCTTAGTGCATCTTCAGCACATACAGATGATGCTTTAACAGACTCAAGCCTTCAAGAAGATTGAGGGGAAGCCAAGGTCTCTGGCACATGTTTTGTTGAAAACACATTCTTTTATTGGAAAAAAATAAAGAAGGAAAAGAAATTTAATCCGCAGGATCTAGAATAAACTCACCAGCGAAGCTGGGCCAGCACACGAGAACAGCCACAGGCCCCATGGTGATGCTCCAACACCTCTTTTCCCCAGCAAACCCTGTCCATACCCTGGTGCACAAAGCCCAGAGTTCAGCTCAGGAGAAACACCTTGTGCTGCTTTCTGTTTGCAGCCCAGGGATATATCTCTATATGTAAAGAGACTTTTTATGCTACTTGTCTTCCAGCTGCGCCTTTCCCTCTACTTCTCCTGATCACAGTGAGCCAGTACATCCTGACTTGGCTTTCCTCAGCCCCTCTCCCAGCTGACCACAAGGAGAGCCCACTGAGTAGGCTGGACTTAACTCCCCTCTTCTAGAGACATGAATCTTACTAAGGCCAGAAATCCCATTGTAGCTGTACATCCTGCAAGGGCAAGTCCAGGCTTCTCAGCACTTCAGTCCCACGTTATCCAGGTAGAGGTGGCCTGGTCACTATTTGGACCTGAAGTGCAGCAATTACTTTCCAAAGGGCATAACGGTTGCTCTCTGACCCTAGGGCAGACGTGGCCACCAGAGGCTGTCAGAAACGGGAACTCCCGTTTAGTTTTTCCCCTTGCAATGCTGGTGGAAGGAAAGCTTTGCTCTGTTTCCTGAAACGATTCAGCTGCTTGCTCTGGAACCCAGCAAATCAAAGCGGCTTTTACAAAACAACAGGAACCAAGGTTCAGCCCTGCCTCTCCTCCGCAGCCCAGCCCAGCCCCTTCTTGGGGAGGGTGGTCCTGCCGAGCACCCGCGGATGTGGTTGCCTGCACCGAGCACCCTTCCCTTTGCTCCCCGCTCCCATGCTTGGCTCTTCTCTAGCTTCAGCAGTGCCTCTGTTTCCCTGGTGGTAGCTTTGCTCTCTCCAGATCCTGTATTATTCAGACACTAAGACCCGGCAGAGAAGCCCTCACTCTCAGCAGCGCAGCACGTACAGCCCGAGCATGAGGAGAGGGCAGGGGGCAGGAGCTGCCCTCTGTTATCCTGCCTTTTGCTGCCCTGAGTGATCACAGGCAAGCAAGATCTTATAATCCCTGTAACAACAAGTTTTTGTGTTCCATGTGATTCCCCAGCACCCCCACGTCACCCTTCTGGTTTCCTTTGGAGGCTTAGTCCATGGCAGACAGTTGCTGATGGGGAAAAGCTTCCCAGTTCTAGCTAAGAGCCTGAGCAGGAGTCAGCCAAGAGGTCTCCTCCTGCTGGTCCTTGAGCAATTCCTCAGTAGGGAGAGACCCAGGGATGGGAGCAGTGGAAGTTATGGGCTCTTTCCCCCACCCCATCTCCATGAAAACACTGGAGAGAAACCAGGTCTCCACAGCATCAGCACTTGTACAGCCGCAGGTTTCTCCCTGTAGCATCGCACACCTATGCCGAGAGGAACTCTTCCATCCACGCCGGCACATCTGGACCCATCCTCCTACCACAGCTCTTCAGGAGCTGTGGGAATCCTTCCCCTTGGCCAATGGCAAGACCCACTGTGTTTAACTGCAAGTCTCAGCAGCCCAAGCTGTACCTGAAGGCAGGCAGAGATCTGCACACACAGCCTGCCAGCCACATCAGCAAACACACACATACCAATGAGACCAGGAGTGGCATCAGCCAAGACACTGCTGAGAAAAGCTTTGAGATGCCATTTGGCATCTTGCTGACACGAGGGAGGTTTCTTCCCATGGATTCATCCAGTACCTGTAATTCAACAGCAAGCTGGAGACCACCTCCTACAGCCTGTTTAGCAGCACACCAGAACAAGTCTCCAACACAAAAGCACCCCTGTGCCACCAAGCTGCAGCACAAACAGGCTTCACTTGCACCAAGTTACATTCCTTCCAATGGCAGCAGTAAGCAAACTATCCCAGAAGACAGAAAAACTAACCCAGCATCAGCCCGACTGCATGAGCAGGGACACCAAGTGAAGCCAAGCAAGCAGGCAGCAGTACTGACCGGGCTGGAGAGCTGGCTGGGGGCAGGCAGCTGCAGGCTGCAGGGCTTGGCTCGGTGCTTCCTCTGCAGCCAGAGCGTGAGGAAGGCGCAGATGCGAGGCAGTTTAGGGTCCCTCTCCATCCTCCCATCCCCGTCAGCATGGCCCAGCGCCGCTCACCACCACCCCCGGGAGCCGGATGGAGCTGATGCAGGTGGGTAAAGCCCAACCAGCAGATGCGCAGTGGAGACGAGCGAGGGTTCGTGCTCCCACTCCCCAGCAGCAGCGCTTGTGGTCGGGGCTTTTGGTTGACTTTGCTTTTGCTTTCAAACACAAAGAACCTCCGAGCTCCTGGTTCACGTGGGGGGGACAGTTCGCTGACAGAGAGCGCATGTGGTTTAGCTCAAGTGACTTCATGTAGAGCTACACCAATGACACGGCACCGGTGAGCTCCTGGGGGCTTTCCGTACCAGGGGAACATTCTGAGAAGCCGCTTGCTCTTTAAAAAGGAAAGAGAAAAACTCCTGAGACCTCTCACCGAAGCCTAATGCCACCTCAGGAAGCTGCACAGCTCTGCTCTCACACTGTCACAGGGGTGGTGGATCGAGCCCATAGGCAAAGCCTCTGGCATCACATCCTTCATTTGCTTTGCGCTGCACAGGGGTCCTCACTGTGGATGCTGGAGGTGCCCAAGAGCCACCCGGGGAAGTTCCATGCAAGGTATTTTTAGGGCATTTCTGATGCAGACAGCTTCTGCCCCCGCTGCTGCTGCATGTTATTAGCAGGAAAGAGAGGGGGTATTCAGATCTCTTGTTTTGCCTCCTTCCTCCTCCAAGCCTGTCCCTCTTTGACCTTTCCATTGGGTCAGGACAGACAGATGTTTTCTGCAGCAAGACCCCAGAGGGTGCAGGTAAGAAAGAAACCCCTTGAAATGAGTAAAGAGACACCCATACACCTTTGCAATTAGAAATAACCTGATGTCAGCAGTGATTTCTGAGTACTCCAGAGTGCAGAGAATGAAAAGAGGATCTGGTTTGGACTGAAGAGACTATTTATGACTGTCTTGCCTCCTCCACCCCCATAACATGCTCTTTGAGAGCCAATAACGAAAGAAACGACTTAACACCAGCAAGGCAGCTGGCCCCAGCTCCACAGAGGGAACCTCAATAGCTGATGAGGTCCAAAGCAAGGGAGCTGGGAGCAGGAGCAAGAGAGCAGCATGGAACCATTCATACTGACACCTCCTTCATGCTGCCACAGGCCAAGTGAAGCAGAAGCCGTGTCCGTAATGTACCATCCAGAGGTGAGCATCACTGCTTCTGAGGAGATGCAGCTCTCTGCACACGGGTCCAGCAAGACCTGATAACTCTTGTCCCGACCAAGAGAACGCTGCATGCTGTGTTCTTAGGTGCTCAGCGCAGGGAGAGGAGCTCAGAAAGGCAATCAAAGAACCCCACTGTACCTCCAGGCAGCGCAAAGGCTGGAACGCCCAAGCAGACAAGATCAGAAAGCCACAGGAGACATAAATGACAGCATGGAAAGGAGTCTGCTGTGGGGAGGAAGGAGGAGGAGGAGGAGGATGAAGTCAAGTCCAGGATCTCATCTGAGCAAGTGAGTAATAGCTGCTTTCTGTATTAGCCATCCCTCCTAGCTGAGATGGGGTTTTCAGAGAGCTCTGCTCATGCCCCCACATACGTGGGGCAACATCATGGGACAAAGTGCAGGTCAAATGCATGAGTCTCCTCGAGCTGCACATCTACAGCAGGCTCTTACCTTGTCTGCCGAGTCCACAAGGTCTTTCTCTATCCAAGTGATGTCTGATTTTGCCTGCAGGACAATAAATGAGCATCAGCACACAGGGGCCATGATACTCTGCTAAAGTTTTCCCCACAGACTTGTTTAGCAAGACCAATGGAGCTGTTTACAGTCACTGGTGGCATCACCGCACCAGACAGTGCTCCTTGGGATGCGGTTCTGAGCCGTGTTATTAAAGGCTTTAATAAACCCTGACAGGCAGTGGAGAAGGACACGGTGATGGGACTTGATGACACGAGTTCCCCAAGAATCAGCATCAGCCAAGGAGAGAGAATTCAGTTCTGGCAGGTTGATTAACCATAGAATCCCAGAGTGGTTTGGGTTGAAGGGACCTTAAAGCTCATCCAGCTCCAACCCCTGCCTCGGGCAGGGACCCCTTTCACTAGGGCAGCTTGCTCCAAGCCCCTGTGTCCAACCTGGCCTTGAGCACTGCCAGGGATGGGGCAGCCACAGCTTCTCTGGGCACCCTGTGCCAGCGCCTCAGCACCCTCCCAGGGAAGAGCTTCTGCCTAAGAGCTCATCTCAGTCTCCCCTCGGGCAGGTTAAAGCCATTCCCCTTGTCCTGTCCCTAAAGGCCCTTGGCCAAAGCCCCTCTCCAGGTTTCTTGTAGCCCCTTTAGGGTTTCTTCGGCTTCCTCCAGGGTCACACTCAGTGTTTCTAAAGCAACCAGGAGGAACATGCTCAAACACCCAAAGCCACCACATCCCTTGAGGGCAGAGCAGGGCCAGCCCCACTGCTCCAACAGGTCCTTTAACAGCATCAGAAATGTCAGTTTATGCTGCCTCCGGGGCCAGATGCAATTCTGTGAACCCTCAGAGGGAGAGATGCAGAAGCATTTAAGGGGAGCTCAGAACAGAACTGCTTCTCATATCTGCTAGCATATGGCTCCTCCTTCCCCAAACCCCCCCAGACTTAATGAAGAAGTAAGTTGTTGCAAGGCCAGTCCCCACCCCTGCTGTGTTTTAATGGAGGTACACATAGGTTTGCTATCACATCTAGGTACTTTTCACTTGGGGTTTAGGTAACAGCCAAGACTGAATAGAAAAATCAACCCCCCAGATCAAATCAGATTTGAAACGTTTCCTCTGCGAGGCTCAAGTCTTTGGCTGCGGATGAGATAAAACTCATGTGACTGCAGACAGAGGGCATCTAAGAGGGACTCGAGCTCTGACTCCTCACAGTGCTGGCAGGGCTCTGCGGCGCCAGCAGCATCAACCGATGGGCACAGAGTGACCTGAAAGTAGGATGGGAGCTCCGGAGAGGCGAGAGGGGAAGCAGCAAGTCTTGAGGGAAGGGAAACAGCGAGATCAGAGTTAAGAATCAACTGATTTTCAGCTCCGGAAGGACTGAATCAGATCCGAGGGGCCCCTGCACCTCTTCCCCTTCCTCCCCTCCATCGTTCTGCTCTTGCTGTGGAGGAGCAGCCAAGATCTCTTTGGGTCTGGGAGAGGGTGGCTGCCCTGTGGGAAGCAGATGCTCCCATCTACCAAAACCCCAACTGAGCCCCTTCCTGAGCACCAAAAGTGATGGCAAAACCCTCCGGGGTCTCCCTCCAGCCCTCGGGGATCACATCCACCCATGGGGACACCAGCTCCCACCAGCAGGCACCACCCCCTGCCTCGGATGGGGATGGATCAGGCACCTCTCTGCACATCCACCCTCCCCAGGACACTGCTCCTGTGAGCCACCAGCCGCCTTCTGAACCCACACGCTTGGGAAAGGCCGGTGTACACCGATCCTGCACCACTGGGTAGTGGCATTTGCTGCTCCTGGGCAGTAAGAGCCCACCCCCAGGCACCAGCCAGCCCTGGGAGCAGCAGTGGCCCGAGTCAGAGGAGGAGACAACTTCTGAACATCCCAAAGCCGCCTCTGAGCCGCACAGATGGCTCAGTCCTCCTGGATGCGAGGCTGGCAAGCCCGGATGTCTGCTGGGGTTCCTTCCAGCACCCAGTTCAAAACCCCAGTCCTCTTTCCTCCTTTCCCCCTTTGGGAGGAAGGATTTTACAAGCCCGAAGCCAAGAGACAGGTTTGTTTTTGCTCGCGTTTTGTCACTTTGCTGCTTGAGACAGTCACATGGAAATGCAAGGGGGAGAAAAACAACCTGCGAGAGCTAGGAACAGATTATGCTTTTGGCATTTCGCTTCCTATTCATCAACAACTAACCAGAAGCTGTTTTAATTCCCGTTGCCTCGACACATGCTCTGGTCCCCAAACAATCCCAAATCCTGGCAGCACCTAAGACAGACGCTTCTCCGAAAGCAACGTTACCATCAGAAAAGCCCTCTCCAGAAAGAGAAGTCATTCATTAAACCTGGGTGAGGTTTAATTAAACCTGGGTAAGGTTTAATTAATTAAACCTCTCTCTGAGGTCAGGAGATTCACCAGCTTCTTGTGTCCTGCGGAAGAGCCAGAGCCCGTGCTGTAGCAGAGCGCATAGACACTTGCCTCCTGGATCCTTGGCTTGCTGCGAAAGAGGAGCCTCAGCATCTCCAAAGCTGCTATTCTCCCATACTTTGCAAGCTGGTTTCTGGACTCAGAGCGCTGTGCAGCACCCGGAGCAGCATGAGAACCCTGCGTGGAGTAGTTACATCACCGGCATGTATTTTGGGAGGTTTTTTGCTGAAAGGAAACTGTGGTTTCGTATGGGGAAATTGCATTGTGCGGCGATGGCTGCACAATACCAGCCGGCAAATGAAAACACTGGGTGGCTTTACGGGTGCTTAGGCATGGCTCTTTCCATCAGCAAATCTCAGCAGGCTTTTCAAGAGGATCACTATAGTCCCCTGTGTCCCAGACAGGAAAACAGGCACAGAAAGAACAACTTCAGTCACTACACGAGGCAGCAACAACCGAGAATCCCTGTAGCTTTCCTTCCCCGAACTTACCCTGCCCCTGCTCTGAGCAGCACGGATGCTGAGTCCAGCACAAATCCTCTCCCTGTAGGATCAGCCAAATTGCAGGTCCTCAGGGAAAAGGGCAGGAGGAGGCAGCTTCTGCATCCTCCCCCGGTTTGTCCCTGCCCCATGCTCGAGTTGCTCTACAGCATCTGCTGGACCAGGTCTTCAGGACGCTGCTGCAATGCCCCGTGTGAGGTTTGCACACTGACATCTTATGGGAGGGTTGCACAATCCTGCCTGCTTGCGTGTGGTCCTGCACCGCAACACTGCTCTGCACCCTGCTCTTCCACACCAAGGGATGACTTATGAGGCCTGGAGCGGGAAGGAGATGGGAGGTGGCTGAATCAGGCAGTGGAGGAGGAAGGAAGGCTTCATCCCCACAGCTCTGAACCAGTCCTCTCCCACTTTCTGTTTGCAAGGAAAAGAGGGAGCCCCGCGCTTACTCCCAGTTCCCGTCAAGAGAACGTCTGCATTTCACCAGTGCAAAACAGATGCCCTGCATGGTTTCAGAAGTTACCCAATGTTTCACCAGCTCCTTTGCTGCTTTACAGCATCCCTTCACCTGTCCCTGCTCTGCACCTTAACGAAGTCACAGCCCCTCTGCTAAACCTGGGGAGCATAAACCAGCCTTGGCGAGAAGCAGAAGCCAGCAGCTCTTTGCTTCAGATACAGTTAACAGGCACGGAGGGAAAGGCTGCTGCAGACGTGCAAACCTCCCTTGCCTCACTGCCTCTGCTCCCAGGAGAAGGGACCAGCATGAACCAAGCAGGTAACAATATTAGATGATAAATCCAAAGCAAGAAGCACAAACCAAGGGAAGCTGCGGTGCACGCAGCTGCACACCAGTAGGCAGGCTGTGGGGCTAAGGGCAAGCGACACGTGGGCTAAGAGCCTTGCTTCATCACACTTGCAATGACCTTACACACCCCGCCTGAGTTTGCTGCCTTCAGGGCAGAATTAAGTCATTTCTAAGCCTTCATGTGTCCTTTTGAGGAGCAAAAGTTGGTGACAGAAGCGGTTTTGCCAATTCTCTTCCTTCTGCTCCCATACCCGTGGGCCCTGCGTGCAGTGGGATGATGCTGTCTGGGCTGCGCTGAGCCAGACACCGGCACTGAAGTACCAAGACTCAGCTGTAAACCCTGCGTGAACCTGCTGTCATTGGCACATGGAAAGACAATCCCGAATCCAGTGGTGCCAGATACAGAAGGTTTCAAGACGCTGTAATCCAATTCTGTGTCTGCAGACGAGACTGCAGGACTAAGCTCCAGCAAGTCCCAACATCGGCTCCATAAAGCAGGACACTTCCTAGCCCCATAGATTTAAATCAGAGCAACCGAGAGGCCTTTGCCTCCTGCCAGGATCCAGTTACACCCCGCTGAGCACTGGGAACAGCATCGGGGAGGGAAGGATCAGGGTTTCATAAACAGGAAGGTGATGGTGTGAAGGGAGGCAGCTGCTGTCACATCAATGCGCTCCCGCAGCGGTGCCCCCAGGCTGGACCGAAGGGATGTCTCAGCAGGGGTTTGAGCTGCTGAGGAAGCACTGGATGAAGGAGACCTTGCAGACCCCTCCAGCACAGGCTGCTCTTGGTGCCAGGCACAGGGAGCTTCACACTCCTGAGCTCTGCATCAAGTTATTTTATGCAACCTACTCCAAAGCAACAACTCCCTGCAGGGCAACTCCTGCTCTGGAAGGAGCTGGAAATGCACGGGAAGCAAGAGATGCTGCTGCTTTGCAGAGGAATCGTGTGCAATATTTGCTGCTGTCAAGAGCAGAGGCAAAGGCTCTGTTTGGAACTTCTGTTTTAGAGTGGTGGTTCCCAAAAGGGGAACAAACAAAGCAAAGAAACCTCCCCAGCCACTGCCTCCCTCCTGCAGAGGCCTTATCTGGGTAACGCTCATGGTTGGTCTCATTTGCAGCCAAAGAATTGGCCAGAGCTTTTCCCTGCACTTTGGTGGATCACGTTCAGTGCTCCATCCCTAGAAATCCCATGGGACACTTGGCCCTGAGCAGCACCACTCTTCCCTGAGCAGAGGCACTGCACAGCCTTGCAAAGCAAAGGGCTTCAGCTCGCGGTACTCCCACGCAAACAGAGCCCACCAGAGGACAGGCTGGACCTGTTTAGAGAGCCAGGATGGGGAGGAGAGAGCTGGGGCTGTGGCAGAGCTATTTTGCCATGGGAGGAAGTGGTACCCACAGCAACATCACATCAGCAGCTGCAGATCTGAACTCGCTCTGTTGCAGGAAGGTGAAGCAGCGATGCCACCAGGAGCTCAGAAATGTCACCATGGATGTGTGCTACGTGCAAATCCTGCACCACGTCAGCCCAGCACCACTCCTGGGGCTCTGCGGGGAGCAGGGAGCAAGAGCTGGGTCAGAATAAGCAGCGCTGCTCCTCTGTGTGCAGGAAAGGAGCTGTTTCCTGGCCTGCCCTCGCTCCAGCTTAGAGGAGAAGTTGAACACAGCAGCCCAGGCAAGCAGAACATTCTGTGGCATTGCACCAATTCCATTCAATCACTGAAGTTAAAACCCCAAGCACCTGGGAGAATTCAGTCTCTCTCATGCAGTGGACATCACAGTCTCAAGGTAGCATTCAAGGATGGAACAGCAAAGCCATCTCTTGTGCTCACCCATAGCGCACACAGTTAAAGAAAACAGTAATCATTTGAAACCTTAGGCAGGTTTACAAACCTCTTTGCCCCAAAGAAGACTCTGTCCTGTTCTCCTGCACATGTCCCAACAGGTTCCAGCCCACGCAGCTCCTGTTGCCCCACTGCTGCCCTCCCTTCTGGGTATGAAACCTTGCGGGCTCTGGTTTTCCAAGCCCAGCATCATCCCAAAGGCCACTGATCCAGCATCACTGCAGAGCTGCCTGCTCAAAGCGAAGGGCTCACCCCCCGTTTATGGCATCCTCTCAGACAGGGTTACTTTTGCTTAGTACCTGCATGCCTGCATCTGCAAAAGGTCGAGGAGGAAACACACGAGACCTCTCACTTGAGCCACTTCCAACCACACTCGGAGCTGGAAAAGCTACAGAAGAATTCAGTCCTGGCCGGGGGGGGGGGGGGGTTATAATATCAGGTGGCAGATAGAGGGAAGAGGCGAGCCTGTGCCCCTACAAGCAGATAGAGGGAGGAGGTGAGCCTGTGCCCCGACGAGACACCAGAGAATCAGCAACAGCTTTTGCAGGAGGAAAACCAAAACTGCACAAACGTGTGGGGTCAGAGACAAAGCTTAAAAGAAGAGGGAGATCCTCAGAGCAACCCAAGAGGATGCGCAGGGAAAGAGGCGGCTCCGTTAGTCCTTTAAACCAAAGGGAGCTGAATAGGGGCATCTGCTGTTTGACAGACAAAAGCCTGGGGAGGCAGCCAGGGCCCTCCGCGGGGTGGCTTTGAAGATGGAAGTCTTGGATAAAGTCACTTCTACAACCACAGCGAAGGAGATTCCAGCAACTGGAGCTTCCCAAGAAGGGGATAAGGATGGGGGCGGATTCCTGGCAGGAGCTCTGCTGCTGGCAGCTCGCAGGAAGGGATTAATGCGAGGGAGCAGCGCTGCGGGGGGAAGAGGCGCGTTTCACCCCGCACCGGCTCCAAGGACTCCTTTAGTGGGGTCCTGAAGACCAAAGCAAACCCAAACCGAGGGAGGGAGGGAGCAGGAACCCCGGTCGCAGTGAGAGCTCTGCACAGGGAGGGCGCTGGGACACTGGTGCCTACAGACCCTGTTCATCGCTACCTCCATGCAGGGCAAGAGAAGTGGATGAGCAGCTCCGTCCTGGCACGAAAACACCAGGAGCCTCCCCCATATGGCTTAAAACAAAAGCCTTCGACTCGGAGCACCCCAGAGGCCCCCTGCCATGTTCCTGCTCCGTGTCACATTAACGTGGTGACCCTTGGGAATGACTTTGCTGCCAGCCCGAGCAGTGATCTCGGCTCCCCGCAACGGGGGTTACAAGCAAATCCCTAAAAAGGGAAGACTCAGCCCAGGACGGTGCAGTTTTACCCTGTTTGGTGCTCACATGGAGCAGTTCCACCCTTCTCTGCTGTTCCTGGGCCCCTTTTCTCAGCAGCAAATGCGCATCTCAGAGGGGGACACACATCATCTCCTGCAGAGGAGGGCACAGGGAGGAAACACTGCAAAATCCTGGAGGCCACAGGGATTCCAGTAACAGAGCAGAGGACTCCCCGGCACACGGGGGTGATGGTGCGTGCAGCCATGGCATGGGCTGGGTCACCCCAAAGGGGACGAGCCCAGGGCACCCTGCCCGGCCCTGGCTCCCCCCACCCCGAGCACACTCCAGCAGGTGGCACTCGGAGCACCTTTAATATCCAAAGCGCTGTTTCTGTTCTGAAACCGGAGGCTGAGAGCCAAAAGGACCCGGTTCATAACCAGCCCCTGTTTCACAAACGCCTCAGGGGGAAGATTCAGCAGCTCTAGAGCAGGGGGATGGAGGGATGAAGGGATGAAATGTTTCCCAAAGCAAAGCCTGGGGCCTTTGAAGAAGGCAGAAGGGGGGCTCACACAGCACAGCTCTCACAGCAAGCCAAGTCCTGCTTCCCAACACCCTTCTTGAGCTGCTCGGTAACTGACTCATTTCCCCAGGAGCACCCAAATACCTGCTTTATGCCAGAGGGCTCGGGTCCCTTTTGGGATGGAGAGAGCTGAGGGGCTCGGGCTCAGGCACAGGCACCCCCTGGTCTCTTCCCTGCTCCTGGCTCTCTCCGGGGACAACCTGGCACCAGATCCTGAAGGTTTCTTTTTAAACAATCCCATTCAATTGAATCTCTCCTCCCTTTTCAGGCCACAGCTGGCCAGGATCAGCTGATGATGAGCAGTCTGGGCTCAGAATACAAGCACAGGCAAAAGATGCTCCCAAACCCCACGGGGACTTTCCAATAGCTCTCAGGTGCCACTGCAGCCTGCCGTGGAGGACTTTGCACCCAGTGAAATGAGATGCCAGAGAGGAAAACTCCTTTAACTACCAGGAGATAAGGAACTAATGAGTTATGCAGCTTGTATAGTTCTCCACACGCACATTACAGCCAGCCCCACACACATTTCCCAGCAAGGAGGAAAGGTTCACGCTCAACTCATGCTTGGATGGTGGTAAAACTGGGAGAACCCCATCCCAGGCTCCTCCTTCCTAAGGGAAGATTACTCTTAGGGCCCAGCATTAAAGCACCGTCCTTCCTCTGGGCACGATGCAGTTTTGCTCCTTCCAGTACAGAAGAGAAAAGCTCTTAACTGAATCACAAAATACAGCGCTGGTCTCCCAACAAGAACTTGCTGTGGCCCCTGGAGTTATCGTGGGATGTGGAAAGTGTTCCCTATTGCAGGAATGCAGGAATTCCATACTCCTCCCACAGCACCCGTGCTGCTGCTGCTGTTCTGGTTGCAAGACACACGAAAAGTGGTCTCAGGACTTTGGAAAAGCCTTTGCTTGGTGCCTACCAGGCTCTGGTACGTGCACGCTGGGAGAACCCAGCTCTCCCAATCCTCTGGGATAGACACAAGGGCGAGATCCACGGAAATAAAAGCGATCATCCCATTTTTATGGTGGTTCTGAACTGTAGCAGTGTTAAGAGGGAAAAACCCCCACCTCCAACCCACACCCTGAGCCATGTGCTACCAGCACCCCAGTGCCAGTGCACAGGATGAGCTGTGTGCTACCAGCACCCCAGTGCCAGTGCACAGGATGAGCTGTGTGCTACCAGCGCCCCAGTGCCAGTGCACAGGATGAGTGCCTTCATTAATGCTTGGAATAAGCCCCTCTACAGCTCAGTTCTGCCATGGGCACATCCCCTGTGTGGCAGGGATGGGACTGTAATGGGAAGATCACCATCCAGCCCCTTCTCAAACATCACCGTACGGGAATCACGATCCCCCTGAGCGCTGGGAATGCCACGTTTTGTCCTGTCCCCCTAAGATACCATAAATGCTGTTGTAAGGAGCTCTTTCCCCCCTGCTCTGTCCTGAAGACCCCAGTGCTGCTACACAAAAGGAGTGACCCCGACGGCCACCGCTGCCGCCCGCCCTGGTGACGGTGCAGAGCCATCGCCTCCCTTCTCTGTAAGCGGACACAGCACGTTCCCGATCTATACCCACCCCAGCTCGAGCCGTCCGCTTAAACACACCTCTGCTGGCAAGGAAATCAATGCCCGCAGCTCGGAGTGCTTCCAGGAGCACAGCAAGACTGTGCTCACAGCCCGCCGGCTATTCCCGGAGCCACACCAGCAGCGGTGCCAAGCCTGAGGTTTCAAGTACAAACGAGGGATAAATTCCCTCGTTTTCCATAACCAAAGGGGTGACGTTTCCCAGCTGTGCGCTCCAGGACTGGCAAGGGAAGGAGCTGGATTTCACGCTGCAGTTGGGAAACCCTTTCTGCCTCGGAGCACGTTGCAATGAGATCAGCCCTTGGGAGGCAATGCCTCTGCTCCCTGCTGCGGGGGCAGCCTCAGGCACGCAGCCAGTGGCTGTTCCTAAGGGCAGGAGCATTTAATAGCTGGGACTGTCCTGGGACAGACCCCAGCCCAGTGGAAGCTCTGGAAGGAATTTATTGCTCCTGTTAAAACCGGGCTTTGGCTTCCAGCTAAGGCTGAGTCTTGTAAAGCTGCGGGAGCTGAGGCTGTCTGCGCGTGCAGGGAGAGTCGAGCTCAGCATCTCAGCCAGGCCCAGAGCCAGGAACCCCCCCCCAGTGACCCCAGCCAAGGGGATGCACAGCGCCAGACACTGAAACCCACTCTGACCCCTTCAAAAGCCAAGGTTGAGCTCTTTGGGGTCCTCTTTGGCCCAGCGCTCTGCTGCTGTCCTGGGCACAGAGGGAGCTGCCTCCAGCGCAGCCCCAGCAGCCAGTCTCCATCCACCTTTCAGTCAGGGAGAAGCCTTGGTTCCTCTGGGGTCCACAAAGAACTTGACCCCAGCAATCCCATGCCCTCTGCCTCCCCAGCACAGGCAGCCAGGAAAGCCTGGCCAAGGCTGGCAGGAGGATCCCTTGCTTTCCTGCGGGCTCAGGGACTCCTTTAGCTCTGATGGGGAGAGGGATGATGGGGAGAGGGATGACTCGGGTTTCCTCCAGTGCAGCACACAGTAAAAGGTTTATTTTTTCTGCTCTTCAATAGCAGAGGCTTTCTGGAGACAGAGCTCGAGGCAATTTCTATGCAGCCACGAGGGAGATAGAAATGGAAGAAACCGGAGCGTTTTGATGGGTGAGGGCTGCTGGAGCAGCAGCTCTGCAGAGGGCTGCATTCCTCACGTGTAGTCCTGTAAACTGACCCCTCTTCCATTATTCATCAGAGCCTGCAGCTCCTCAGAGCCCCTGCTCCTCAAACAGGCATTTATCTGTTATTGTTTGAAGAGCTCAGCAGCTCGCTGTTAACCACAGCCTGGCCTTGCCAAGGGTGAGGAGCACGGGCTCCGGCAGGAAGGAGCCAGGGAGCTGTCAGGCTTCCCTTCAAAACCAGACCCACTCCATTGCTCCAGCTGACACCACGGAGCAGCCAGCTCAAACCAAGGGCTTCAGAGCTGCCAGGCTGGCAAAGCGGAGCACTAAGAGGGGCAAGAGCTGCAGCCCAGACCCTGCGGTGCAGAGGGGAAGGTGCATTTCCAGGCAGCACCAGACCATGCTTGAGGTGTTCTGCTCCCACCAGGTTATCCCAGGTTATCCAGGGCCAGACTGGCCGGAGCACTCTTGGCTGGAAGCCACTGAAGAGGGGCAGTGGGCAGAGGAGGGTACCTGCTTCTTCCCACATTCTCCAGCTTTCCAGTTCCTGGAGAAGGGAGCAGCAGCTGCACAAACACGGTTCAAAGCACAGAACTTCACTTGTTTGGTTTAAACCCCCTCGTGTTAAGAGGCTGTGACTGGGGGTGGCCAGCACTGATGAGGATCACAGCACTGGACGTGTCTTGTGTCTTGCCCTCCGCTGGGGTCGCATGCTTGGTGATGCAGCTCCAGAGAAGACAGGGCAACCGTCAATGGATGTTCTGCAGCAAGGTCTGTGTGAAGGAGAGGGATGCGCTGCTGGACAGCAGAGCTATGAGCAAGCCCTAATGCACTACGCCACGATGGAGCCTTGTCTCTTACATCCTGAAGAATTCCCGGTTCCTGACTAGGGCTGAGAGCAGGATTCCTCCCCAGCAGTGAAGTCCAGCCTGCAGGAAAGCTGCTCCAGGTACATCCAGTTTGCAGTGGCAGTGAAGAGCTGGGCTCCTCACAGGAGGAGTGCAGCAAGGCCAAGAATCAGCCTTATTTCTAACAGCAGCCAACTGCTGTTGAACCACTCAGAGGACAGGCACGGAGCTGTCACAGGTACGTGGCTACAGCCCTGTTTCCTCCAACTCATCCCAAAGAATTACAGGCCAGAGCTGTGACTGCAGCTGTGCTTTGTCATCACTAGGGCGTTACAGAGGGGTGTTTCACCCAGACCAACACACACTGATGTTAACAGTACTTCTCTAGCCAGAAATATCCATGTCCAGGGTTCCTGCCTATACCTTCCCTTGGTGAAGATACTGCGGGGGGGGGGGCTTTCTGCAAGCGTTACCTGGTCAGGACACAAGGATAAATCAGCAGAGCTGGGAAGGAGCCGCATCTTCCCCTTTACTGCATTCCCACTATGGTTTCCTGCCTTCAGCAGGTGGGGCAGCTCACACCTGGTACGTGCAGCAGAGCAAAGCCTTGCTCCGGTCTCAAAGGTCTCTTTTATGGTGCAAGGCAGAGCTGGAAGAGGTTACTTATTCACCTCCCCATTGCACACTATTCTCACCCAAGAACAAGCTGATCAGCACTCACAGCCTCAGCTACCTCCAGAGAGAGAGTGGGCACACTCAGCACTGCAAATCCCCTCCTGTGCTCTTCATTATGAAGTGATTTCACTAATTGGGTGTTGTGCTTGTATGCAGAATTCCTCACACTTGGCACCTTCAGGGAGCACCAGCTCACTCCTCAGCCAAGCTGGCTGCAGAGCAGGCTCTAAAACCCCAATTATGAGAGGTTCCGTTCTTTCCACTGACTTCAAGCCCTCTGTTGCTGAACAATGCCCAATCTTCAGCCTACCTGACAATTAAAACCTAAAGAACATGGAGGAGAACAAGGTTCAGTACCTAGGGACCGATGCACAGCACTGCTGATTGGCCCCTGGGGCAGAGCAGCTTTGGAGAGCACAGCAAGAGACCTCCTGCTTTGTTCCTGACCTGTGCAGAGATGCAGCTGAGGTTCAGCCAAGGCTGTCTCAGAGATGCTTCTCTCAGTGGCAGCCCAGGCTATGCCAAAGGAAACGGAGCAGGCAGAAAGCAGACCTTGAGCTCTCCGCTCCGTAGAGGATGCCAGGGCAGCGGTCCTGCTCCTCTACCACCAGTGCAAACGTTGAAAGAGCAGCTCTTCTGTTCAGCAGCCCACGGATGTTGCACTGAAACCTCGCACCACCTCTGCTGCTGCTCTCCTAAAGCCAACATCAAATTTTAACAGGTAAAGCACCACCACCAAAGAGATAAGAACCCCCAAACCCCATCCTTGTGCCAATCTTTGCCAAAGGTCCTGCTCAGGGCAGCACTGCAATAGCTGTCTGCTTTTAGGGATGGGGCCAGGATTGCCTGACAGATTGAAAGCTTTTACAGTAGGGACACACTGAGAACATCCAGATAAGCAAGAATTCGGGCATGAGCAATCTAGGGCTGTGCTTGCTGACAGAAGAGGGATTTGTCTGGAATTCCTTATGGCCACAGAGCTGGAATGCTCTTGGGGTGGCCCTGACTGCAGACCGTGCAAAGGGATGCATCCCAACCTGTAGGATCTTGCAGGCATTTCCAGGATACTCAGATAAACACGCCGAGGTACGATGCTTGCAGGGACTTGTGCTCCACAATTGCTCTTGAAAGGTGGGAATCCACAAGAGGTTGTGAAATGCCCCTGCTGTAATGGGCACGAAGCTCAGCTGGAGCGACAAAAGCAGCCAGAAAGTACCAGATCACAGCCAGCCTGGCCCAAAACATCCCCTCCTGCCTCCGCAGCGCCCATGTCATGCCCAAAGACCCTCATGTGCAATGAGAGCAGGTGGGATGACGATGGAGGCATCAGACTGCAGCAGTCGAACGCTATCAGCTGCGAAGTTCCCAACTCTTTTGAGGAACTCTTGGATTTCCTCCTTTGCAAAGTGCCTTTGGTTACTGCCCAGGCAAATAACGATTGTATTTGCGGCAGCATCCTCCTCAGAGGGACAGGAACAGCACTTCCGTGTGGGTGTTGAGTAATCGCCACTGTCGTTGCTTCAGGCTATTATTAGAAGGGATCACAGAATTAGCTGCAAAGGGATAGCAAGTACAGACCGAGGATAAAGGTGCCTCTTCCCCTTCCAGCTCTCCCCACACAGAAGGGATGGGAGGGATCCTGAGCAACCTTCAACTTGAGAAGAGCCAAGCTCAGATGTTTCCTGACTCTTGTCCTTCCTTAGTCCTTGCAGGCAGAGCCAGTGCCAGGAGCTGCTGCTGGCATCTACCCACCAAGTGACCAGAGAAAGACGCAGCTCCACTTGCTTCCCCCATCTGCAGCATCACAGCTGGTTCAGAGCAGCCCTCCCGTTGAAGGTATGTGTTTATAGGAAGGATTTCATTTGGCCGTGCTGGCAGCAAACGTACCTTGTACAAACTTGGAAACACAACGGAGGTTATTTCAGGAGCGTGCAGAGGGATCCCTGTGTTCAGACGTTACCGAAAATGGGATTGGCAGGCAGTGCTCGCAGGCAGTTTGGCCACCGGGCCTTGGAGAAGGGCAGAGCCGGACACCTGCATGCTGCAGGATGCTGGACAGCTTCCTGCTGCTCTGCTCCAGCTCCCCGCAGCTGCACCGGGGACTTCACATCCATGCACCGCAGAGGGACAGGCACAGAGCAGCCAAAAGAACCCCAAGTGCTTTTTGGCCTCTATCACATGATCTTTCCGTGGGGCTGCATCTCCGGGTGGGATCAGACAGGGGTTTCCCAGCGGTGCCTTTCAAAGAAGAAAACCTCTGCAAATCCTTTTAAAGCAACATCCTTCAGTGGGTCTATGGGGAGCAGCTTAGCCAAGTGTTTGAGGATGGAAGAGCCAAAGCCTCAAGTCTCAGAAACCCAGCTGGAATCCAACCAGAACAGATGCATTTATTTCCCTGTGCCAGAGATGCAGGCACAGTGAAGAGCCATAAACCCACCAACCTCATGGGAGGGACGTGCACAGTTTCATTGACCTCAGTTCATAGAACCCATGTCAGAGATTCTCTGCCAGCCACTGGAAAAGTGGGACAGGAAGGCGGGACAGGCAGGTGAGGTGCAGTGGCAATGCTGGTGATTCCAACAGAAGTCTCTGCTAAAACCTGTCTCAAATGCGGACAATTGGTTTCTAGGTTTCAATTTTCCTAAAAATATAACTGGAAAACCAACACAATCAGCCCCATGGCCTTTAGCATCGAGGGTGATTCAGAGAGAGAAAGTGGTACAGGGCATTCCCTGAGGGGAAGGCACAACCCATGCGTGGTCTCCGCAGCCGAACCAAGCACGTTGTGTCCTTCTTGATGGTTACAGCATGCACATAGCAGAAAAGGAGGTCCTGAAAGGCTTCTGATGTCGAGGTACTGCAATGGCCCTTCTGCCCTGCACAGTGTGTGTGGGCACAATTAGGAAATACCCACACCAGTAACACTGCCTCATACTCAGAGAGGGCTCACATCAGAGCAATTAAAGCCCTTCAGCATCTTCCTGCGTGGAGCAGGAAGAGCTTTAGGTGTCTGAAGAAGGCCAAGCAGATGAAGACCCTTGCCCAAAACACGGAGGAGAGCAGCTCAGTTCCCTCTGCCATTCCCAGCTGATGTTAACAGGGATGCAGAGGGCAACTTCAAGGAAGCAGAGCTTCTCCCAGGCCCACCAGAGCAAGAGAATAAAGAGACAGCAGGCGCTCAGCAAGGGCAGCTGTGCCAAAGCCACCCAATACTCTTGTATTTCTCATCCCATTTGGCAGAGAAAGGTGTAAAGACCACATGGAAACACCCCAGGGATTCTCACTTCCAACCCTCTGCTGCAGCCTCCAGTCCATCGCCTGTGTCCTGGACTGAGGGAGCCCTTTGTGAAACTTCCCAGGTACTCGGACGATGAAAGGGAGAGAAAGGAAGAGGCTTTATCTTTTCTCTTCCCCTTCTCCAGTCCCTTCCTCTCCCACATGCACTCATCCAGGCTACAAAGCAGCAGTTCAGAGGATTTAAAAATAGCTGTAATTAACGCAGCTCCCAGGGATGACTTGAAAACACAACCCCAGAGCGCTTTTACCTTGGATGGAACATTCCCACCTTCTTCAGGAGCAGCCTGCCCATTCTGCAAAAGAAGAGAACTTGCCATTAGCACGTGCCAGGCATAGGACTGCTCCTTACACCCCCCCTTACAGAGGCTGCTGGCTCTGAGAGCCCTTCACGCAGGACGAGGAATGGGAGGACGCCACTTTCAGACATGGGACAACTTGGACACTCCTCATAGACACAGGAGATGCTGTTTGCCAAGGAAGCCCCACACTTATTAAGCCCTGATTTCCCCCCGAATGAAATCAGGGCTGCTTATACAGCAACCATCACCCGTGGGGCGACAAGCATCCCTGCACTCCTCAGCTGTGGACCCCTGGGGAGTAGATGTAGGAATCCCATCCTAAGCAGTACATGCTGCAGAAACTGCTCTGCAGACATAGCCCATCCCTCGTGCCATCCCATCCCTCCTGCAGCCACGCTGGGGCTACCCCCTCCACTGATTCCCTGGGACTCCTGGAAGAAGCAAGAAGGGGAGATGAGGCGAGGATGGGAAAGCAGTGCTGGAGTGCAGTTAACAGCCACTGTGCCATGACGTTGGTGATAGCAGGAACGTTTAGCAGTTCCTTAGTACCTTTAGTACCCTGTCAGCAGGAAAGCTGCACCTCCTGCTTGGCTCCAGGCCACCTCTGGCCTGAAACCCCAGCTCCTGCTGCTGGAGCTGTGCACAAAGTCACCACAGGTGACCTGGACCGCTCAGAGCAGCATCAGCCGCTCACACCAAGCGCTGAAGACATGCAGACACATCAGGTTGAGCACAGCCCCGTGCCTGGAGGAGCCAGCAGGAGCAGAAATGGGTGGGATTTAATGAGACAGATACTCAGAGCAGGGTAAGCACGTACAAAAGGTTTTCTGCAGACTCTGGAGAAAAACAAGGGCAAGAAGATTTTGCTTTGACATCTGTTTGTGCGACAGTCTCAGGCTCCAAAACTCAAGGAATTCCTCTCTTCCTTTGAAAGAACAAAGCAGGTTTATTCACCCCTCTTCAGAAGTTATAGTCCAGGAGAAGAGCTGCAACGCAATCGTATGTCAGCCTCTCAGATTCTTTCAATGACTGCGTTTGAGGCCTTTCAGGAGTCTAACAGAAACCAAGCCAGCTCCTTCCCTGGAGAAGCAAGGGGACATCAACCTGACCTCTGCCTTAACACTACCTTCCTCCCCCTGCTAATACCAGATAAACCTTGCAATTGTTGACCTAGAGAGAGCTCTGGGGCTGCTGAGGAAACCTCCTTCTAACGCTGCACTCGCTTTCTGCAGCATTCCCTGGGTGCTTCCAGGTTCACCCTCCTCTCCTTCCCATAGGAAGCCATCCCTGCTTGGCTGCCTGCTCACAACCAGAAAAGGTGCAATGCAAACGAATGAAACTGAAGCACAAGCTTAGCTCTCAGCTACTTCAAATCCACAGACAATAGTCCAGAGCCTCCATGTATCTTCATATTCAGGTATCTCCACTCCCACCTCAGCCACCTGCCAGGGCTACCACAACGCAGAGTACCACCACACCTGATGGGGAGAAGACAACCTGCCTCTTGCTTGTCTTCTGATGCGACAGCCTCTGCTGCTGGGCCTGCAAAATCCACCTTCCTATGGGTTCACCCTGAGCTCCATAACTCACCTCAGTGCCAACTTCAGCTCAGCTTCAGTGGCTGAAGAAAGCAACGGCACCACCGCACAAGCCAAGTCCTTCCAGAGGAACATTGCCCTCGTGTTTACCCGGAGCTCTTGGGGCCGTTAGGACAAAGAATAGCAGAGAAGTGAAGTAAGGCTCCGTGTTTATGCAGAGCCTGCACAAAGAGGGGGCAAACGCTGCGCTCAAGATAACCACACTTGGAAGCACGCTCGTGTTTACTGGCTCGGCTGCTACTGATCACCAATCCATCACTCGCTGCTAATCCAAACCATCGCTCCGGGAGGGCTGCTTGTGTCCAAAACAGCTTAAGAAGTAGAATTTCAGTGGTGGACAGAGGGAAGCAGTGCCTGGCTCGTGGTCTGGAGAGCAGATCCACAAGGCACGTGTCAGGAGAGGGGTGAGCTGATGCATGGCGCAGCTCTTTTATTCCTCTGCGAAGATTAGCAAGGGTCTGTCCGACCCTTCAGCTTCAAGGGTAAGGTAGGAGACATGGGGTGCCTCCTCCAGACCTTTTGAGTGCTGCATTTCATCAGCTCCCTACCCTGAGGAACACTTGCCCTACAGGCTGCTGTTGACAGAAATCCATCCTACCTGGGGATGGAAGGGATGGGGAAAGAAAGAGAACAGCGCCCATGCCAAGGAGGTTTCTTGGGCATTTAAGTCCATGCTCTTAGAGGGATGGAGCTCTGGATGAAACAGTCACTTTCTCAAGCTGACATAAGGCAGATGTATAAGGAGAGAATCACAGTATTCAGAGCCAAGAGCTTCCTTCTACCCCAGAGCAAAACCAGTCCTTATTCCCTCATATGGAATTCAAGAGCCATTTGTAAGTGTCCAGGATGGAAACACACTCACAGTTACACACTCATCACCTCCCGAGATGAACTCCAGCCGTTCACCGTGTTGTGAGTAGAGCTGAAAGAGCTTGTGGGTTCCTTGGGTTGCCGTTTGCCTCTTTAAAATGCTTGCTTTCTGCACTCCCCCTGCATACCACACACAGCACGCTAGCGAGCACACGTGTGTTTGCCTCTGTGCCAGATGCCCTCTTACAGCACATTGTTCTCGGGTTGGAAAGGAGCCTCCTGAACTCTGAGAGCAACCCTGAAGCTCTCCCATGGGCAGTGACCAAGCAATGCCTGCTGCAAGAGGGAGGCACAGCCCCTTCCCTCCTGCCCAGGGCAATAGGGAGCTGATGCAGATGGTGGTAGAGCAGGGCTTGGGCTACCAAGAAGGCAGTGACACAAACCTTCCTGGGGGCCAGCAGCCTGTCCCTGCAGCCAGTCCTGCTCCAGGGCGAGTGGAAACGGGGATGGCAGAGCTAATCTGATGGGCACATGGAGCAGCAGCCTGGCAGCAGGGGCACCTCTTGGCCACGGACAGCTAGAACTGCCTGAGAGGGAATGCAAAAGCCCTTGTGCACATGTGCTGCTCTAATAAGTTGTCTGAATAGCAGGCAGAGAAGTACCCTGGAAAACAAGTGCACTTGGTTACGCAACTGCCAGCGTGGCTGAACTTGGGAGATGTTTATCTTAGGACATCTTGCATTTTAAATCCCTTTAATTCCGCATAATCCGCAGCACAGGGAGCAGTTCACAGGACAGGCGAGTGCTGCTCTGATGTGAAACAGGGACGAGTGGCACCCCGGCAGGACCATGTGAGGTGGTGCCCACTCCTGCTGCCATCGAGGGCTGTGCTCTATAGTTAGCACCACCAGCACAAGTCATCCTGGATTAGCGACAGCTCTGCTTAGAAGAGCAGCCTGCTGCTATTTCCAGACCTCTAGGTTTTGACTAGTCAATTCGGAGATGCCCATATACAACACAACGAGGGTACCAGGTACTCAGGGATGCTCTTTCCCCCAACTTTGATGAACCATGAAGCATTCAAGCAGGAAGGAACAGGGAAGAAACCCTTCACCCCAGAGCATCAGGTAGTTTGACACAAGAACAAGGCATTTTATTAGTATTATTAAGTGGAATTTGTGGATCTTGCTGCCTGTCAGGGACCTCCAAAAGAACTCACGTAGCCCAAACAGACCAAGGAGTCTACGCACGAGGCGTATCAGAGACAACAGTTTCTCAGCTTCCTCCCCTATCTTTTGATCATTGTTTTCTGCATTGTTCAGCTAAGATGCTTGAAACAGATAAGTTATTCACGAACAGCTCCTGCTCAATAAAGGATGAGACACTTACACTGGCAAAAATAATTAGCTTGAAGTGGTTGGGTTTGGCGTAATCCCACGTCAGTTGTGTTGCTGGATGCTTGTGTAATAAGACAAGAGTTTCAAAGTAAAGCAAGGTCCCGATGACAGCATCCATCGCTATGGTGATGGAATCATTCAGCTCCAGCCTCCATCGCCTGTACTCTGCCCCAGCCAGGTTTTTCTACTACATAAGCAATATTCTGAGTAATACGAGCAGCAGAGAGAACAGGAGGAGAAGAACAAGGAGCAGTATCACGATGTTAGCTCAGTCCCCAGCACTGAGGGACTTGTCTCCTGCAAGGGATCCATTCAGGCTCCCACTGCCACCCTCTCCCATCTGCTTCCCCAGCTCCAGGCTAAGCTCTGGTGGGCTGGGACAAGGGGCACCAGTCATGACCCATCTCCAGCAGCAAACAGCCAACACTGCTGGAATGCAGTGGGAAAAACACCAAATCCCATAACAATAGGGCTGATGCCTCCATCCACCAGCATGGTGACAGCACCTCTGCTCTGTGACTCAGAAAGCAAAGGTTGGAGGGAGCCGGTTTCTAACCTGGATGGCAGCGATCCCAGGGCAATTTACGTAACCAACGTTCCCGAAACGTCTCCCGGGTTTCTCAGTGGTGCCACCTTGCCCAGCAGTGGGGAAAACTTCATCCTTAGGCCCCTACCTTGGGCCTCAAGGCGCAAAACTCCCCCCAGGCCTTAGTCCCTCTCTGCTGTTTGCAGATATTCTGCTGGACCTCAGGCATCCCCTAACCCCTGGCCCAGGCGATGGCAGCCAGGGTTAGAGGTGAAGAACATCTCTGTTAGTTTTCCTCACTGGAATCAGGCACCTGCACTTCCACACCTTAGCACCGGTAAACCGCCAGTGTCCCATCTGCAGAACCACCACCTATGAGCAGCTCCTGACCCTGCCCTAGAGCCATGGCCAAGGTGAGATGGGGGCAGCTCAGAAGCCAGAGGCAGGCCCCCCACCCTCCGTTTACAACCAACGCACCAGCTACCAATGCAATGGGGAAACCAGCCATGATCTTCGCAGCTGACTCAGGCTGTGAATGCACCAGAACCCTCCTGGGCCTCTTCCGCTTGGGAGAGATCCCGTGATGCTGACGCAGCGCCTGCCTGGCACCTGGGAGACCTGGGATTAAGGAGTAACTGAAATTTCACCCGCGGCATTCACCGCCCTGGGCGCTGGCATCGCTTTGCTCCCGTTATGACTCGAGTTGCATTTTTTGGCTTTTCAGGCTATCTTCCCACTCAGAAACCACAAAGCAAAGCCCTGTCCCCCAGCACCAGCCGGCAGCCCGGCTTGAGGCGCACCAAGTGCTTCCAGGCAACGCAGTTATCACCGCAGGACCTCGGCTCCTCTCCCACCTTCCAGCACAAACCCACCCTCACGACTCGAGCAATGCTTCAGAGCAGATGCTCTGAGCCCACAGCACCCCACGCACATGGGGGGCTCTAGGAGAAGCTGTCACAGCAGCAGTGGTGAAATGCTGCTTCCAGTCAAAGCACAGATCTCTCAAGAGGCAAATTTAAATGGGAACGAGCAAATCTGACTGATCAAGACATCCCCAGGCAAGATAAAGGAGCGTGACAGCACCGAATCCAGACAAAAGATGGGAAAGCACCAGGATGTGCCCCCCCCCGTCCCGGTTTCTCCAGGATTGCTGCTAGTTCCCGGCTGGATGAGGTGATGTTTAACTACAGAGCGCCAGAGCACAGTGCCTCAGCGGCTGCTCTGCGATGGCTGCAAACTGCTACGAGCTGTCCCTTCATTCTGAAATGGCTGTGATGCACGCCTGCAGATGTGGACAGATGCAGTGCGCTGTCCTGCACATCTGGCTGCCGGGGGGCGGGGGGCAAGGAAGGAAAAGAGCAAAGCAAGAAGGAAGGGAGCACATCCAGCGAAGTGACACAGGACAGTGACCGGAGTTTGAAACGCAGGCCTGAGGGAGCAGCTGGGGCTGGGAAAGCGGATCCCGAGGAACCCTGAGGGAGAAAGAAAGACCCCAAACCGGAGACATCCATTCCTTGGGCCTTCAGCGGGGAGCGCTTCCCTCTGCGGCTGGTTGGAGATGCAGGAGCACGCTGCTTGCGCTCCCCGAGCTATGGCACAGCGGGGCCGGGCAGCGCGCCCGCCCCAGCCCCACGCCGGCCGGAGCAAGCCCGGCCCCGCACAGCCCCGGCCGCCTGCATCCCCCCCACCACCACCACCGAGCCGCCCATCCGCTTCCACCCGCGGGTACCGCGCCGGGAAGGGAATGGGGGGACCGGACCGGGCGCTCCTTTGTTCTGCGGAGCCCCCGCGGTCGGTCAGGGCCGGTGCCCGCTCACCTCCGTGTCCAGATGCACCACCTCCATGTCGGGCCAGGGCTCGGCGAGCTGTGCGAGCGGCATGGTGCCGCCGGGCTGCCCGCGGGGCTGCGCTCCGAGCCGCCCGCGCTGGGCACCGGCTGCCCGGGCCGGGCCGGGCCGGGAGCGGCGGGAGGGGAAAGGAGGGGACGGGAGGGGCGGAGCGGCTCCGCCCGCTGAGCCGCGGGGCGGGCCGGGGCTCGGCCCCGGGACCCCCCCCTCGGCAGGCGCGCACCGGGGTAGGGGTGCTGCGGGGACCTCCGCACCCTTCACCCTGCCCTGATGGGCTCTGGATGCGAGCGGATCGCACCCCGCTGGCTCCTCGCAAGGCGAGAGGAGCAGCCGCTAGCAGGGAGCCCTCCAATCACCGAGAGCCCCTGCTGACAACTACACCCAGGGTCCCGCTCTCCTGGGCCTTGGGAAGGTGTTCCCATCCATTCCCCCCCCCTCCCAGGAGCATCACAGTGCTGCACAGCATCCCCGAGACGAAAAGGCGGTGAGGAGAAACTCGGTGACACCATTCAGCTTTGCTGCTTAAAGCAGGAAACTGCTCTGGGAAATCCGGATTCCAAGTTTGAGATGTGCGATGAGTCACGGCTCAGCTCTGCCTGCAGCGACTCCCCCCTTGTCTGCCCTAAAAACATGCCTAGAAAACATCCCCACCTCTCTCTGGTGTTTGGGAGAGCCTCAGAGGAAAGGTGGCTTCTGCACAAGTGTTCTTGATGCGTGTGTTCAACCCCTGCACACCTTCCACTAGAGCAGGTTGCTCCAAGCCCTTCCAACCTGGCCTAAGAGCTCATCTCAACCTCCCTTCTAGCAGGTTAAAGCCAATCCCCTTCATCACCTGCCGGGTTTCTCAAACAGGAGGAGTTTTCTTCCACTCACATTTAACCAAACCCCAAAGCACCGCGTGTTCAGGTTTCACTAGAAAACTGGTCAAATAAATAAATGAAACCTATCTGCTCTGAGAGTGCATGGTTAAGGGTTGACTTCATCAAGGTGTGGCTGGAAGTACTTAATGAGCCTAAGTGAAAGCACACAGAGCTGGGGGTTTGGTCCCAGGAAGCTGGGGCTGGACCTTTACCTGTTCAGAGAGGGCCGAATCAGGACAGTGCTTTGAAAGAACCCAGTTAATCTCCACCGCACTCAAAGCTAAGCTGTAAATCATCATCAGGACCTGCTTGCGACTGAGGCCGGAGCTGTCTTCTTTTGTGCATGGGGAGGAATCGAGTGCAGAAGATGCCCATGGTGACAGCAAGTGTTTGAGCCAAGCCTGGTAGCTGCCATCCCTGAGTCCTGAGTGCCACCAGATGAAGGCATTGAATGACACAAATCCACCTGACTGGGTCTGTGTGAGGTTCTGTTATAGCCAATTAAACTCCTGTCACTGTTGGAGCATGCTGAAGCAGACCTTGTGGAGAGTTATTCATTCCATTCCAAAGCTATCCATAATGTCCCCTTCCTGCCCGGTACACGGTGTGCTGCCTGGTTACATCCAGCCTCCAGCTGCTGCAACTTGCTTTCAATGGCATCAGTAACACGATGATGTCAACACCGGTATCCCGTTTACCTTCCTCATTTGTTTGCAAAACACATCTGCCTCTCCTGCTCTGCTGCACGTAGGGGGGAATGCAGAGGGATGGGAGTGCAGGACAGTGCTGCTTCCTTTCTGGAAGGGGAATAAAGGGAGACTCGGTGACCTGCCATGCTTTAATGAATCCAACCTTTGGACATCCCATCCTGATGTGCTTCGAGCTTGATGAGCCCACAGTGAACACTTAAAGCCATAATGCCAGGCACAAAGCGCATTTCCCATGGGGTGACCTACTGAATGCCTCCCAGCTTCCAAACCAGGCAAGGATAGGTGCTGAGCAGCTGGGGGGGGAATCGCAGCCACGCTGGTCATTAACTCCTGGGGAATTTCTGACTCCTGGGTCACAACTTGTTATAAACAGCACAAAGAATAATGCTAAAACCGAGATAAATTCCCTTGGAAGTGTTAAAGAGTCACAGGGTGGTGCTGCAGGGACCAGTAGAAAAGCAAAACCTCCTTTGTGAGGTTACAGCTCACGGGTAATATGCAGAGGAACTGGTTGAAAGGCAGCACAAGGCCCATTGCAATGTAGGGAGGGAAGGGAGATGGGAACCTCCGCTGCTCCCACACCCCAGCAGGGCTACTGAGGTGCAGAAAGCCCTTCATATTTCACAGCAGGACAGGCAGGCTGACCGTGACCTTGACAGAAGACCGGGCTTCTGAAGCTTTATGGGGCAATGAGTTCTTTAGGCTGGAAGAAAAAAACACCTCTAAAACGCATCGAGGTTCCATTGCACCTAAGTGAAACTACCAAATCATCCTGCCCCCTTCTTTTAGTAAAACAACAGATTAAAGAGAGTGGAGAGGGCCCCAAACGATTTGTGTGTGATTATTGCCTGCATCTCTGCAGCTCCTTTTATTAAAGGTGAGGAGAGCACTTGGCTGAGGTAGGTCTATGGTGTCCTCAGAATTATACTAACACCCACAGAAAAGAGCCTAGGTGATAGCAGAGCAGCTCAGCATGCCCTGGTAGTGGGTTTGTATTGTACCTTACTTACTGGGCTGCTCTTATCTCAACCCATGGGATTTACATTCTTTGTGTTCTCCTCCCCATCCCTCTGGGAGCATGGGAAGAAGGGGGGGGGAGTGAGTGAACGGCTGGGCTTAAACCAGGACACCCAGATAATGCCAGATCTTAGGTGATTAACAGAAGGTGAAACGTGCCACACAGGATTGCTGCTAAGTCCAGGCAGGATGTTTGCATAAGGGAAATGAGGTAGTGGTCCCCCCCCCGAGGGTTTATTTCCTGGTCAAAGAACAGCTGTAAAAAGCAGCCTCTGTCCTGAAAGCAGGGTGCAAAGAGGGTTCCTTGGAGTTCAACAACAGAGGTTGCTATTTGGGTGACTGTCATGGCTAAATGCAGTGATTAAACACAGATAGTGGTGTTTTCCTGAGGCAGTCGCAGGCTGGGGGGAGGCTGCCCTGGTAAGCGCAGACCCCGGATGGGCCGGGGGCCCTTTTGGCTGGCAATTTGGTTTTGAACCCATCAAATCCTCCTCAAACACAGTTACAGGCACTTCCACTTCTGCAGGTGGCGTTTGGTGGGCAACGTTCTCCTTTGCAGAGAGGCTGACAACATTCGTTAAGCCACTTATCCCCAGAGAAGCACTTCCAAAGCAGATGTATCCACGTTACCACATCCAGTTTCTCCTCAGTATTCCACAAGCTGCCCAAGTGGTTCTCCACCTTCCCATAGAGTAACCCACGGCTCACCATCTCCTTTCTTTCTACCCAAGGCAAGGAGCATCTCTCATGTACTGCCTGCTCCATGCTACGCTGCTTTCACACACAGACAGAAGTTCAGGAAGCTCGGAGGCACAAGAACTCGCAGGGCTGCATCCCAAAAGCCTCCTACAACTTACAGACTCGTGTCATCTGCTTTGTGTTTATGCTGAGACAGACATTTAATGAGAGCTTGCAGCAACCCTCATTGTATTTGCCAGATCAACAAAGCAGTTCCGTAGCTCAGTGTTATCCCTGTGGTGCCAATAGGGAAACTGAGTCACGTTTGCAACAGGTTGAGGGCAGAACTTGAACTCCACGTCCTGGCTCCTAATTCCCAGCTCTCAGTTCCCAGTCTCACTTCCTCACCTCCCCTGCTTCGTTTTGCCCCTGTGAAGACGGAGATGACGGATGGCCTTGTTTTGATCCCAGGGACACATTTTTCCTTCGTGTGGCACAAACATAGCATTGAAGATACAAAGCAGGACCCTGGAAACGAGAAACTTTGGCTGTGGTTAACAGCAGAATTGCTTCCTGCTTTTCCAACTGATTTCTTTAGCTCCATGGGCTACTGCAGCTGCCTCAAATGCCAGCGTTCTCCAAGGCAGGTCCGGGCAGCGGTTGGAATGCAGGCAGTGGGATGAAGAGCTCCTTAGGGAGCACAGCCCAGGCAGGTCTCGTTCCCTTGGACAGGGTTTGTGCAGTCTGAAGGCTTATTCATAGAGCAAACGCCCTTGACCTTCGCTGCTACTTCCCACAAAGGTGAACATCGTGCTACCCTGCTCACTCACTTGTCTTTCTAAAGGGGCCTAGTGTACGTGAACCCCTTTCTTTTGCAGGCTACATTGCATTCTGCCTGCTGGCTCTGCAAACTGACCATCAGTCTGCTAAGCCCACCCCGCTCCTACATGGTGTTACTGTCAACCATGAGGTTCCTCCATGGAGCAGAGCTTCTGAAACACCTCCCTGGCTGAAGCACACACAGCTCCAGCCAGGTGAGGGGTTTGCTAGCAGAAGGGGTTCAGATTTTGGCTTCCTTTGGGCAACAGCTGTGAACGTTGCACTTATCTCTCAGGAGCACCGAGCTGCAGCCAAGAGGTGCCCTTGAGGAGAGGGACCAGTCGGAGCGGGATGTGGCCTGGGGAGGCGATGGGGAATGAGCTGGGAGGCAGGAGGCCATATCTGCTGGTTGCCATGGCTACAATCACTGCCAGTCTCCTGTATCAGTTACCTTCCCTTTCCCGGACGCAAATGAATGAGCGGTGGTCTGCTCCTGTTCCTATGTAGGACACAACCCTTGACATCCAATCGGAAGGAGAAAATCGTCTCTTTCAAACCTGCACATCTCTTCTTAAAATCAGAGGGGAGAGTAGGAGGTGACTTGGGTTTCGGTGTTGGAACTATGCGAGGCTGATATTGCTGTGTCCAATTGCATTTGGTTCTGTCCTGACCTTTGGCTATTTCCCAGCACCTCAGAGGAGCCCTTTTCCCAGCCTTTTGCTCCTGCTCAGCCTCCTGGCTTCAAGACAAGCTGCTCCAGACTCAGACTCTGCTGGCTGTAGGCACTTGCTGTCGTCTGAGCACACACACAGAGGCAGAACCCTGCAGGTCCCAGGGCCTTCGGCTCTTGTGTGGCTCAAAGTACACCTGGAAAAGGCTTTTACAACCCCCCATATAAAATACAAGCAATTGCTGGCTTTCTCTTTTTCTCTTCATCATTTTGAAGGCAGGTTGCAGCCCAGGTGGCGAGTTATCTGACAAACTGTGTTTTCAGCGGGCACACGGCTATGTCTGCAGTTTATTTCAGTGCAGCACTATGTGAGGGAGTGATAACATGAAAGAGAAAACTATTAGAGACTGTAAGCAGGAGCGAAACTCCCAGGCCTGTTTTCACTGTCCCCCGGCCAGGAGAAGGCTGAGTAAACAACAGCACTGAAGTACAGTTGGTTTTATGCTTCTTTTAGGTTTAAGAACTTGTAAACAAGTGATGAGGCTTTCAAGTGGATACAAACGGGTGCCCTCAGCTTCGCGTTACTCACAGGAGTGCACGGTTCCCAGTTTCTCCAGACAGGATAAGGAAAAACAAAAGCACATGTCAACAGAAACCCAGCTCCACCGGGAGGAGAATGTCATTCCAGTGCGCGCTGTCTCAGGCCTACATCATGCAACTGAGCAAGTCTGGTCCTGCTGGATCGAGGGCACACACAAACACCCGTTCCACGCTTTGGGATGCCAGCATTCAAAGGAAAGAAAAAGAAACCATTTCAAAATTGGAGGTGAATTTCAGCAGCCCGGAGGAGATAGACCCCAGGAAACGATTTTCCTTAGGGAAAACGCCCAAAGTTTGTTTCTGATTTAAGACTGGCAGTATTAAACAACACAGTCCTCTCTCAAAGCAGACTGTTAGACACATCCAGACTTGTAAAGCCACATTCCCAAAACAACCAGAGAAACAAACCTCCAAAATACGAGAAATGATCCTGGCTGGGAATAGTTTGGCCCAGTGACCAGTTGTACTGCATAGGAAGACATAACACAAACACAAGTGTTTAGGGAGGTGTGGGAAAGAGGTGCCTCCATCATTTAGGGAGAAAGAAGCAGGTCTCCAGTTTCTCTTCTAACAACATTTGTTCACCCTGGAGAAGAGAAGGCAGAGGGGAGACTGAGCTGAGCTCTTAGGCAGAAGCTCTTCCCTGTGAGGGTGCTGAGGCGCTGGCACAGGGTGCCCAGAGAAGCTGTGGCTGCCCCATCCCTGGCAGTGCTCAAGGCCAGGTTGGACACAGGGGCTTGGAGCAAGCTGCTCCAGTGGAAGGGGTCCCTTCCCCGTGGCAGGGGTTGGAGCTGGAGGAGCTTTAAGCTCCCTTCCAACCCAAACCACTCCGTGACTCTATGACGAAGGCAGCGCAGCAGCTCAGATGTGACTCAGGTGGTTTGCATGGTCAGGTAGCACATACACAGTGTTCAATGGTTTCCTTGTCGGAGGGCGAACAAAAGGCACAACAGGTTCAGGGATGTCAGAAACCCGATTACCTGGCAAAGAAATAAAGTCTCTGTCTCTTACCAGCATTACAAAACCCCCAGGTTCTGGCATTAGTGAGGCCCTTGGGTGCTTTGCCATGTTGCGTGTCTGGGAGCACCCTATAAAATGGTGCAGAAACACAAGGTTGGTACTTTGCTGCTTGACTGTTTAAATTGCTCTTTTCCTCCTCTCACCTTCATGATGAATAAAAGAAGGGGGCTTGGAAACTGCTCTTTAGACAGTCTTCTTTCCAAAGAGGCACTTCTGGTTTATAATAGAACTGCAAGCACTGTCCAGCTGAGCTGTTTCTCGCTCTCTTTAGAGAGGCTGGGTGCACTTCTCTGTGAGTTTACCTGGAGGACTTACAGCTCTGCTGATGAGGGAAGAACCGCTCGATTCTTAACTAGAAAAATCCTCTTTCCGAATTATCCTTTAGTGCCACTATAGGCATTCAAAGTTCAGCCCAAAGGGTTTTCCATTAGCAGGCTAAAACTCCGGCCCCAGTCTTGTGTGCTGCTCTCCTTTCATTGTCATCCTCCAGAAGCGCTCAGAAAAGATAATTTCTCAGATCAAAAGCAAGCAGCTTACTTTTATCTTTCTTCCGCTAAACTTTGTGGGCACCCGTGTGATCAAAAGCCATCTCTTGGTTACGCTGTGCCTTTCCTCTGTCACTGTAAAGAGGGGAGGGCAGCGCTGCTCAGACAGGAAAGTTTTATCCCTGGGGATTAAATCACTTCTGCAGAGGAATTCATCAAGTAAGCACAGAAAAGTAAGTAACCAAAGGCTGCTCCATGCACAGAAAGCCTCCAGCACCCAGAGTGCTCCAGGGACACATCCCCACCATTGGTAGCATCTCCCGTGCCACTCACCTCTGCTTTGCTCACACTGCATCTCCAGCCACGGAGTCACAGTGATTTACAAACGAAACCCTTGATGCAACGGGTGTTTTGTCACCCAGTGGATAAAAGCTTCCCTGCACACTGCTTTCTATCAACAAAGGTTTTGCCAGAGGCAGGGAGTGTTTTAAAAGGTTCCAACCCTGGAAGCTGTTTTCAGTGTTTGCCGCTGTGACAGCAAAAATGAGGCTTGCAGGTTAGGTAATGACTCCTTTCACCCTTTTCCTGTGGGAAATCAGGTATCTGCTCACAACCTGGTGTCAGAAAGTCCTGGCCAGACCTGCTACCTTGTTTTTCTATTTACAGTCTGCTCAGAAATCATTTTCCCCCCTCAACCTAAGAAGCCACTAACATAATGTTGGAGGCAAATGTCCTATGGCAGCAGCCCAGCATAAGATATGGTGGAAATAGGCCCAGTGTGTTGGATAATAAATAACATCTGATGTAACGTTATTTAACTCCAGATATAGGGACACTGGGGTATGCTATGGCCCTTAAAATGGTACAAGAAACATCGTGCTATCAGCTGTTGTGGCTCAGTAACACCATATACTTGTTGAAAGGCAATATTGATCAGGAGAGATGGAAAACAGGTTTTTGGCAGCTGTTTGCCAGCTCCTTGGAAGTTAATATGGGAGTCAATTACCAATGGGCAAATGTCCCTTCTACAGGATCACCAGCTCCCTCTTGGCACAAGCTCGCCTGCTGACAGAAGCGTTTCAGAAGAGGAAGACGCAGGCGGAAATGAATGGGTTTAAATATCATCACTGTACAGACAGAAACAGATGGGGTTAAATATCACTATGGCCTTAGAAACTGGTTGTTCAGTGAAGTGAAAGGGTGATGTCAGATCAAGAACAGGGCAAACCAGCCCGATTGGCGTATTGGTTAGTTACCCCTTATGGTCCTGCAGTTCTTAGCACCACTCATAGGCAAAAGTGAGTTATTTGTCGCCCAGTTTAAGAGGGGGATTGTGCCTGAAATGCAGAAAGTCTGCAGAAGGTGAGCGTGGATGAGGTGCGGATGCTGGAGGAATCCCTCTTGCGAGGAAAGCCCGGTACTGCACAGGGACTTACGGAAGGCAGGCAGGCATGGGAGCTGCCGCTGGGTTAACTGTGCCCCGGTGCATGGGAGCCACGGCTCTCTCTTCACTGCGTGTGGTTGTGTCATGAGCTCACCTGCTCAGACACCGTTTCCTTCACACCAGGCAGGAACCAGCACCTTTGAGCTCAGAAAATCTATCACTGTGCTTCTCATGGCTCTGGTGCACAGAGGCAGCGAGTGCACACACCCAGCGCTGAGCACAAAGCACACGAAAAGGACCTTGGCATGACATTGGGCTGTTTTATCCTCAACGATCTGTTTACTCGCGTGTGCGAGCCAGGCACTGTATAGGGTATAACCTAACTGGGGTCAGGACGCTTCAGTGCGCTCACTCAGGGGGGCTGTGGGGCTCCAGGAAGGACAGGAGAAAAGGGGCCATCAGTATCCCTACCCCCTGTTGTTTTCCTCCCCAGATACAAACCATAAGCTCAGCTTAAGGCTGGCTCGTTCTTGCTTTGCTGATAGAAATTGTTCATTTACTGAGTTAATCAGCAAACCAAACTCTCAAAGCATTCCCATGCAAACAGATAAGAGCCCTGGTCTGCTCATTTAGCTAATCACTGAATAATCACTGCAGGGTTGTTAACTAGGAACTAGTGGGGCATGGGGACAGGGGCTGTGTGATGGAGACATGTGAATGAAATCTACATCATGCTTTTCATACAGTGCACGCTCAGATGTCCCCCAAACGCTTGGTTTCAAAGCTTGCCACAGCTCCATGCCACAGCCTTTCTACTTATGACTGGAAATCTCTGCCTTTTCCCTGTAATTCTAGGTGGTGTTTTGCCCTCTTCACCCAATAAATGCATAAACCCCCACCCCAAGCAGGTACTGAGGACTGGAGAGAAGGGATGAGTCTGGTTTACCAGGAGCTCATCTTACTGGTTTGCACCCACTTCAAGGAAGTATCACAAGGGTGTCAAATGCTTCACAAGCAATCCTGGGAAGCAGCCACTTCCTTTCCAGCTTCACACACTGCTCCTTGCTAAAGGTAAATATGGAAGGCATGTGTTAGAAGGAGATAACCCAGTGACTAAGGGAATAATGTAAAAGGTGAAGGAAAAAGAGCTCTCTGCAACTGATGGCATTGCTTCGGCCCAATACACATAGGGTGGCATTCTGTGACACTTAACGAATGCAACGCTGGTATAGAAGTTGCTGGCTAGCAGACTGGGCACGGAAAGATCACATTAGTTGGACTTCTAAGGAGTGTTGGGAATTAACACAAATACTACAGTTTGATTTCCTAGATTTAGCTGCTAGAAGCGAAGCAGACACTCAAAATACTGACATATGAAAGCAAAGGAGACATGCCAAAAAAGCAGGGGGAGCTTTGCAATAAAGTGTTATTTCTCTGAACAATACAATTGATTCTGTAAGCTCAGGTTGGATACTCATCAAGTCTGATACCAGCAGTTTGTACCAACAGGCCTAAAAGTGACCGGGCTTGTACAATGCCTATTTAAATCTGGGTTTAGGATAAAGTATCCCTTTCCCAGTTGAGGACAGATAAGATGGATAGCAGCAGCAATAGTTTACACTTAAACCTTCAGGACGTGCCACAGCAGCTGCAATGAGTGCCTGAGGAAGTAAAGGAATGGTCCATTGATTCTTAAAATAGAAACTGGGAAGCCCAAGTTCAAAGGCTTGCTGTACCACACATAGGCTCCTGCGGGATGTCAGCAATGCCTGGAAACTGAGGATGAATTGAGCACTCCGCCTGGGTTTCAAGCAAAACCATAGCACAACTGGAAAGCACTCACACGCTGGGATTGAGCAGATACATGAGGCAGGCCCAGAGGGGCCTCGCACTGCTCAGGAGGTTGTTGTTCATGGAATGCTGATCCTCCGAGGGTGGCAGAGCTGCGGGGAGATGGGAGTCGCTGGAGGAGCGCTTCTCCCGCTTTCCAAAAGCAAAGAGCACGCGTCAGAGTGCGATAAACCCGGCTCTCAAGCTCGCTAACAGGCAGCTTGTGCTGCAGTTGGACGCTGCCTGCCATTTGTTGGCTTCCGAGCCCCGATTCTGTGTTTCCTGGTACCACCGTGTGGTGAAGGGAAGGAACAGGCTGCTGCTAATCAAAGCGGTGTTAATGGGATAAACGGCACGACACAAACCCCCGGGTCCACTGGGCTATGGCAAGGAGATACCGCGAGGTTGCCAAATCCAGGCTTCCCCTGCCAACGCGCCGCAGATCCAGCTGCCTTTGGAAACCGTGGAGGGTTTCCTGCAATTAATTCAGCATCAATGGAATTTTCCTGCCTCGATGCCTGCAGGGCTTGCCAACAAGGGAGCCAATTTGATCGTGGCATGGCAGGGAAACCTGGGCATCCCAAACCAGGCTGCGGTCCAACAAAACCTATTCACCAAACACCCACAACATAGTAATAACCTCGGGTATTATCTCCAGGAAGAAGGAAATTAGGTGAAAAAGCAATTTAATTGCCTAAGTTTACCATCAGTCCTCAGGCTAGACTCAGAACCCCTAATATATATGTACATTGAGTTCCTCTATTGAGATAACACGTATTTGCAGCAACAATAAGCACCAAGATACCACTTTATTAGAATAAAGGCAAACACAATCTCCCATCTGGGCAATGCTGAAATAGTAATCTACTATAACTAGATTAATAGTAACCTAATAGTAACTCCTGGCTTGCTCCACAATTGCCATACACACTCACCTTTGCACAGCAACAGCAGCCAACAAGCTGGAGAGCAGAGGAGAGCTGTTGCCCAGAGGGAAAAGTGTTAATAATCCCAAAGTAATCTCCGTGGGATAACTGACTAAGATAAAGTGAAATCCACTCTCAGCTCTGCTTAAAAGGGGAAACCTAGAAAGTTTGGGGGGTTAAGTACCTGGTAGTAAAATGCAGAGGCTCCTGGTACATGCAGGTGCTTTGGAAGGTGAGCAGGATGTTACACACCTGCAGCCACTGCAGGATCATCCTTCTACCTTCCCTTAGTACCCTCTCCAGGCTGGTTTTATGCACTTAAAGCAATGAAATGTTCTTATTTGGAGGCTTTAATGCATCGTAACAGATCTCACATTTAGGAAGTTTTCCTAATGTTTTCTTTTGATGTTTCTTCTGCCACAATGTGGATTTTCTGGCACCCTAAAAATTTCCTTTGCAAGGAGATGGTTAAACCCCCAAAAAGATTGTCAAAATAGGCCCAAATAGGCCCAAATAAACCAAAATAGGTTTTTAAAAAGGCCCAGCCTTTCACATCAGAAGCCTTCCTAATGGCAGCTTACTACAGCTCTCTATTAGTCAGTATCTCCTCCTCATTAGCCTCAATCAAACTTTACTCGGAATCACCTCCTTCCATCCCTTGCAAATGAGGATGGGCTCACATTGTACATTGTGAGTTTAACTCCAGCTCCATTTCACCCCTCCAAAGTGCAGGACAAGGACCCATTTCTCAGAGATTACCGTCAGCACTATTAGTCCCTGGGTATGGTATTAGCATATCTGGGATGATTTAGGAACAATGAAATCCCTGTACTATCAAGCCAGGCAATTCTTCTGCCACACATGATCCTGTGACTCAATATTCACTGGGTGCACTCCCTGAAATTCAGTCCCTTTTCTTTCCTTGTTCCTTCCCATACCACCCAGGGCAGGGCTATGGGTGACAGGACAAGCATACTGTCACTTTTTCCAACTATAATTGAGCTCGAGGAATGCAAGATGAAAACTGCTGCAGGAGGAATTTATCCTGAAACTCAGACCTGTTAATCCAAGGGCACTGCACAGGAAGGAGCAGGGACAGGAGTGTGTCATTCCTGGGGAGTCTTCCCAACACAATCGAGTTCACTCGTTCTCATGGGGTTTTTAGCCCAATCCACTTCAACTTGAAAGCAAAAACACGGTCAGGGGAAAGGTGGTTCTGATTAAGGTAAGTGACCCACTGGAAAGCAACTAGCTCACATTAACTTCTACTTGGTTTTAATCATCACTACTTCGGGGGAGTCCAGAGACTTTCCTTTATCACTTCTCCATCTTCTAAATGTTCTTACGACCCCAGCAAGAGTCTGAAGTGTTTGGAAAACAAGAATCATCCGCAGGCTCAGTGGAAGCCTGCCAACGGTTTCAGCACTGCTATGAAGTTGGTCACTCTTTGCAATCTCACCTATTAAAAGGCAAATAAATGCTAACAGCAGTTTGGGTCTATTTCCCAGGCAATTTGTGCTGAAATTAATAAACTGAGATACAGTTTAGCAGCACAGCCATTCTGCATGGATTTAAACCATACTGGTACACGACTACTTCTTTTGAGGCCTGATAAGACTGAACCTACTCATTTGTGTTGCCAGTAGTGACTCTGGATCCTGGATGTGGCTGTTTCCCTTTGCAGCTGCAACTCTGAGCACCAGATTCCCCTGACATATCACATCAGATTCCTAGTTCTTTGTACATCTCCTGCGAAACTCGGGTTTTTCTGTAAGATGGATAAAATGAAGGTGGGAAAGGTATCAGACAGCAGAACGAGAAAAATTATCATGTCAGTTGACAGCAAGTGTTCAGAACTGGGGTAATTAGCAGAAAGACAAAAAGCTTTTGTGTCTTATTTAAGTTCAGGACTCATCTGCTGTACCCAGCACTGCCTAAGAGCCTGGCACAGCTTGCAAGGTGTACAGTAACCAGCAAAAATGAAGCAGTAGAGCTCTCTAAACATTACCAGGACCCCAGCTTCCTTGCCCTTTCAGAACGTCATTGCTGGTCCTCATCATAGCAACACTGGAGAAGCATTGAAGAACAGAGGACAAAAAAATGGAGGAGGATGTCTCCTACAACAGATTCCTAGAGAGGATCCTTGACAAAAGCTCCAGAACACAGTTGAGCTCTGACTGCTATTTGCACATCTGATACTTGCATTTTTACATGAAGTTACTGCAATCCATGGTCTTTCCTAACAACCAGCTGCAAGCAGGAACTGGTTTTATGCATTCCCAGGAGTTTTTCTAAATGCTCAGATCCTCAGCTAGATTTAAAATAGGATGCTCTCTGCCTTTTAAGCTGGAAAGTAATTGCACTGGTACCCTTCAACAGGAGGTCCTTGGGTAGTTTTTCAGGTTAGCTTTGTTTCCATCAAACACTGATGGTCTCCAGTTTTTGTAAGCTTGAACAGACAGGACAAAACACATGCTAATGTAAAGACCACCTGACAGGCTGGCTTTTCAAATGCACCCGGCACCATAAATCACATTCCCAGCAGATACACAGAGACAATTTTCCATGTAAAATGATTACAATTTAACAGAAAAGCTTATTTTTAGCTTCAGGCATTCTGGCAGCTGGAGATGCAGATTTGCGGCTATTCTAACCACTAAACATTCACGGATTGCAGAACAGCCTTGTCTGCTCTTTAGCTTTTAATTTACAGAACTAATTAGTTGGATTTACTGTCTTTAGCATCCTTTACCCTCTATTTGCTTCAGGAGACATAGATGAGCCCTGCATGTCAAGTCAAGCCCAACAGGCCAAGAACTCCAGTACAGGGGCACATCCAGCAGGAAACACCTTGGATGTGGAAGAGCTTCAGACCTTGCAGCACTCAATCCAAATGTCACTTCAGGGCAGAGCAGAGCCAGGCAGAATACCCACCATGGATCATCCAGGTGAGCTAAAGCTGCTCTAGTGACTTTTACATATAGGGAGGGGAGGGGATTTTCTGATCAACAAAGGGATTCCAGACCAGGATAAAGGAAAAATAGAGTTTTGTAGCAAAAGTGAAAAGATCAGTACTTTCCAAAGCATATTATGGTATCAGCGTGAAGTAACACGCGTGGCAAAGACATTAAGGCAGTAGATTCAGTACAGCCAAGACACAGCAAGGTTTGGAAGTTCCCTGTTAGCAGTAAAAGACACAGTGGAGTAACTAGAGAGACTTACGTGGCAGTTACCACGTAAAACACTCATTTTCCTGCTGGGCTGCTGAAGACATCCTGTACAGGAGAGCACTGCATGGTTTAGACTTCCAGGCACTGCAAGGATTAAGTAGTAGTTAAGCAGAGAGTTCTTCAGCAAACAGCAACCCTGCAATTCCACTTCATTAGCTGCACTTGATTTAATGACTAGGGGATGAAGAGGCCTTCCAACCACAGAGATGTTCGCAGGGAACACCACGGCACTCCAGCTGGCAACGGGGTGAGTGGCAACCCCTTCCAAACCTCATCCACTGGCAACTCATCACTTTCTAGAAGCCCAACAACATGCAGCTCTGCAAACTTTCTGCTTTAAAACATCTAATCTACATCTAATCTAATGTGGTCTACAGCATCACCCAGGTTGTCCCCAAATCTCAGATCACTCCAGAGCCTCAAGTTCAGTTCCCTCTGCTAGTTAAGAATTCACTCACTGGAGATTCAGAGCTCAAACCCACCACCAGCCCTTCTCACTCTGGTGCCAGAACCAGCCACGCTCCCTACAAGGTGGCTCTGCCATGGGATGAGGTGGAACAACACAGAGCAACACCTCTGCTTCTGAGCAGCCTTTCTCCCAACTCCTGGACACACTTCGCCCCATCACAAGCTTCTCACAAGCTACATCTCTTGAAGGCCCTGGACAGCAGCATTGCCTGGTCCACTCCTGGGGAGCCGTGGTCTTTTGCCAGCCACAGCCCATCACTGGTTGCTCAAGCAAGATGTTGGGATTTTTGTTGGCCATTTCTAAGCTGCCACTTCTGGGGGGGTACACACAAAATTATTCATCATGATTTTTCTTACACTTGCTAAGGTGAATACAAGACATAGCAGCTATGATAATATGGGATGGAGAGCAGTTCGCATCCGTACAGCTCAAACTGGCTGTTTTCTAGGCTACTTCTAGAACTCTTGACACTTATTTTCTGGCTGTGACACTTCACCCTGTTCCTTTTCATTGAATTCCCTCTGAAAACAGCACAGGTTCAAACAGGTCACAACTTCCTCAGTAACAGACACTGAAACCTCAGAAAAGCCAAGCAAAGATAGGAAGAAAACGCATCTAAGAGGTGACTGCAGGAGACATTGACACATCAGAGCTTTTGGTTTTGCTCTGCTCTACAAGTAGTGACAATACAAATGGTGCACTTTTATTCAACAAATCTTGTTTCCTCCTTAGTCACTAACCACAGCAAAGTCTGTATTTCATTAGCAGAAGCAACAATATTCAAGCCTAAGTGCAGAAATCTAACACATCATCAAAGGTAGGAAGCTAGTTCTGGTTCCACAACCAAGGGAAGCATACCCCCGTTTTTCTGGCTGCAGCAACTGCAAGGTTGCTGTGTTCTTCCCCATTTTGTGTAGTGCTCCTTTTTAGACATTAATGAAGATCGTTTATCTTGGTAGATTCACTTACGTGCTCCATTCTGGGCCTCCCAGTAAGTCTCAAAACATGCTGCAGCTATCTAGTGTTTCAGTAAGGAAAATGTTGCCTTTCACTTAAGCCCAAATTAATTATCTGAATTAAAGATGCTTAAAACAAAATTATTGGCCATTAGCAAAACATTGCGTAAGTACAACCACGTACACAGCAAGTATTCTTCTGATGTTAACCACATCAGAGATGAAATAAAAGCAACGAGGAATTAGAAAGGCATTGAGAACAGTCCAAGCCAAACCGTATCCAGCTTTATTAAAGGTACTTTTCATAAACAATCATGGTAATTTAGGCAGGACATGGGCTACAATCTGCAACATTTTACAACAACTGTCAAATTCCCCTCCCTCCATGGACTACCAGAACGTAAAAGTTGCTATAAAACCGAAGAATCTTCATTTCATACTTGGTAGAGAGAAAAGTTTAGAGTGAGGGTGGACACTTTCACATTTAGCATGTTGTTTAACAACTCTTCACAAACCTACCCTGACTTTGAGAGGAAAACAAAACTTAAAATGCAGGTTTCTTAATCTGAAGATCCACAATATAAAAGAGGAAGCGCAGCTCCTGGCAGAGCTGTTGTACCCCCTGACAACACACTGGATGGCAAGTCCCAAAATTCCTGTTTTGCCATTGTTTCGGAGTGATGGATCTGGGTAAACAACGTGGACACCAAAGGGAACATAAAGGGATCTACAAACTGCCGTTTGGAAGTGAGCAACGGGCATCTTGGGAGCTTTGATGTTCAGTCGGATGCACTTCACAGAGCTCAACACGTGTGCAGCATGAAGGGATCTCTTCCTCCTCTATTCAGGAAGAGCTCTTCTTCCAAAAAACTGGGAGACGGGGATAACTTTTCTTATTAAAATTTAGGTTCTGAGAAATAGACTAAGTGACATTTGTCCCCACTGCCCCCCCCCCCCCCCCAACACAACAACAAAGCGGTCTGTGTGCTAACAACATAGCTTAAAAAAAAGTAAAACAAAATTCTGCATTGTTATAAAACTTGATAAAAAATAGTATTTCAAACTGTACAGTCACCAGAAGTACACAGTTATCAAAAATTCACACATTTTACTTGGCTTCACCAGCACCTTCGGCTTTCTGTGCCTGGAAGAGAAAGGGAACCAGTCAATACACACCGTGCGCTCGCACCAACAGCTGGTGATCTGCTCTTCTTAAGAGCAGTCCTCTGGACAGAGGGAATCATATCTGTCACCACTCTGACTTTTAACAACGTGAAATCTAACATTCCAGGTACCCTAAAGGCAACGTGGAGTTGCTTTATTACAGCAGTTCAGAGCAAGGCAGACCAGTCATTTTCACGTGGCAGCTTCAACTGGCAAACAGGCAACTTTAACTCTTTAAGCTCCAAGCAACACCCCCACCTGTAGATGTGGTGTTAATGTCAGAAGCAACAGGTCCAAATGATCAAGTGATAATTTGTTAGCACAAGCCAAGACCTGTCTGTGTGAGACACGCTGCCAGATCTGCTGTTATACCTGGTCTGTTTTGGCATCTCCATTTTCTGCAGGGTTGTTTCCCTCCTTGCCAGCATCACCCTTCCCCTTCTTTCCCTTGGGCAACTTCTCACTCTTCTGTAAATGGAAGATGAGATACGCTGTTACTGACAGAGTCCAAGAACTACCATGGTAAAACCCAACCCTGGGTGTTAGCAGGACAAGAGAACACAACACACGACTGTGTGCGTTTAAGAGACTGACAACTCCAAAGAGTCTTCCCTTTGGTGTTTTTAAAGCCAATTTTGTAAAATTCCAAGGTTTTCAGTGTTTCTAGAAGTGGTGATGCAGCTCAATTCCATCCCCACATATACTATCGTTTTGCTACTTATGATTGGACTAATCTAACCCTCACAACGCATTTATGTCTCAACAATCACTGCCACAACAACTTACCTTTGGAGCTGCCTTTTTAGGTTTAGGCTCTGGCTTGGGAGGAGCGGGCTTCTGTAAGTGAGAAACACCCCTTAGATTAGTCAAGTTATTTTAAGAAACACCCACAACCTGGCTTTAAAACAAACACTCAACCCCAACAGTTTAGCAATAGGAAAGCAAATCAAAACACTTGAACTTGAAGCACTTACTTGGGTTATCCATTATTCTCCTGCTCCCACAGCACCACACAATGGGGCAATTTGTTAAGCCAGTAACTTTCTTTCAACTGAACAATGCGTCTCTCCAGAATACCGCACACAGATGCAGTACCTAACACTGAGCTTAAACCTGCTCAATGCTGGGGCACCTCTGCTCGACACGAGAATACTCACAGCAGATAACCTCGCTGATCTCCGTTGTGGCTGTTTGAAAAGGAAAATGACTGCATTTAATGTGGTGGAATATGAGCTTATACAGGAACTTTCATTTCAAAGTAGTAAAATCCCAGGTTTAAGCTTCTAGTTCCCTTTTTGCCCCCCTGTTCTCAAGGAACAGGGAGACCGTTCCAGTTGAACCCCTGCTAATAGCTGACAGTAATAAAGTAGATCTTTTCATGGTCAAGGCTAAAAGAGAGGTCTAAAAGAGAGTTAATCCTTTGAAGAACCAGACTCCATCAAGCCCAAGCCTCCCCCCCTTGCTCCCCACTTCTTTATCTCGACAAAGTTCAACTTCTCTCCAACGTAAACACTCCATGATCCAACTTTCCTCGAATACTGGAACTTCTTACCTCATCCTTAACTTTGGCCTTATCGCCCTTGGTCTCTCCTTCAGCCTAGGACGTGAACAGAAGCACCGGACAGTTCGGGGGATGCACTCTCAGTCCCCAGCCCCGCACCGGCCGCCATTTTTAACCCTCCCCATCCCAAAAGGGAAACGTTGTTGTTCCCCCCCCCCCCCCCCCCGGAAGGTGCCAGGCTCCGGGATCCGGGGAGGGGCTGGAGGCCGCCCCTGCGATCCCCGGGCCGGGCGGAGGCCCCTTCGCGACCCACCCCACGTCGGGGCGGGGAAGCGGCGCTGCCCCTGCAGGGAGGCCCCGCTCCCGCCCACAGCTGCCCCCGCGGGGCGGCGGTTTTGGCGGCAAAGCAGCGCGGCCGCTTCCCGCCCTTTCCCTCCCTCCCCACCCCCCCCCCCCTCACTCCGACCTCCCGCCAAAACCAACCGGATCGGACCGGCCCCGCTCCGCGCGCCCCCCTCCCCCTCCCCCGTTAAGTCCGCCCCCCCAAGGCGCGGCCGGTAACGGTGTCCTCGCCGCCCCGCCCCCACCGCCGAGCCCGTTGCGGCCTCACCCCCGTTACCGCCTCACACCCGTTACCGCCCCGAACGGGCGGGGGGGGGGGAACGGGAAAGGAGGAGTCCCGCCCCCCCCCCACACCGCACAGGCGCTAGCGGCGAAGGGTTGGGGTGGGGGACGACACCGGGACTGTAGGCCCCTACGGCGGAGAGGGGCCCGGCGGCGCCACGTACCTTTCTCTTCGGCATGGCTCCGTGCGGGCGTGTTTGTGTGTGTGTGTGTGAGGGAGAGCGGAGCGCGGCGTGAAGGGGGCGGAGGGAGAAGGCGGAGGAAGGGCGGAGAGGTGGGGAAGGGAAAGGGAAAGGGGGGGGAGCCGGGCGCGCTCGGTGCGGAGGGGGGGGGGGGGGGGGAAGGGAAGTGAGGGCAGCGGCGGGGAAGAAGGGGGAAGGAGCGGGCGGTGCGGCGGGGCTCGGTGCGGCGCTGCTCCCGGCGGGGGCTCCGCTGGTGCCGGACCGACCCCGCGGATGGCGGAGCGGCTGTTTATAAAGTTTTATATAGAGCCGGACGCGGCCCAACCGGTTCCAGCCGGATCCCCACCGCCCCGCGCGCCCATTGGACAGCCAGGGTCACGTGGGCTGGGGCCAGGCGGGGATGGGAGAAGATGATGGAGGGAGCGGAGGGGGGGGGGGGCGGACACGCGCGCGCCCCCTCCCCGCTTCCCGCGGGCGGGAAAACGCTGAGGGTGAAGGAGGAGGAAGGGGGGGGGGGCAGGCAAAAATAAGGAGGAAAAGGCAAAAAGAAGCAATGGGGGAGGGCGGCGGGACGGTGCCGGGGGGGGGGGGAAGGGGGTGACCCCCCCCAACACACACACACACACACACACACACACACCCGCCGCTGTCTCCGCGGGGAGCTGCGAACCGTGCGCGGCGGGGGGAGCGGAGCCGAGCGGAGCGGAGCGGAGCTGTTCGTTCAGCACCGCCGCGGTGCTGTGCGGCCCGGGCCGGGCCCGCACCGGGCTCTGCAGGGCCCGTAGCGCTTCTCCTGCGAAATAAAGGGAGATGGGGATGGGTTCTGGTGAGCAGGAGCGAGGGAGAGGCGGCGGCGGGGCTGCAATGGGCAGAAGGAGTCGAAATGCAGGGAAACGACATTAAAACACTTCGAACAGGGGCCTGCGCTCACGGTCACTTGTAGAGCCGGGCTCCTTCCCAAAGGGGCCGTGTCCCGCACTGGCACATGGGCACAGCCATTTGCTGCAAATCCGGATACAAGATGCATGCTTCAGCGTGCCCAAACTTCTCATCTCTTAATGGAGAAATCCAGCCCGAGAACCTCTCTCCCGTCCCTGCTACCTCCCAGGCTTTATCAGCCCCCAAAGGCTGTGCTGACTTTTCACATCTTCACCATACAGATGTGAATTAGGGGAGTTAAATTCTCCCTGAAGTAAGTCTGTGGCTCTGTTGCACAGAACCAGAGTGGTTTGGGTTGAAGAGACCTCAAAGCTCATCCAGTTCCAACCTCTGCCACGGGCAGGGACCCCTTCCACTAGAGCAGCTTGCTCCAAGCCCCTGTGTCCAACCTGGCCTTGAACACTGCCAGGGATGGGGCAGCCACAGCTTCTCTGGGCACCCTGTGCCAGCGCCTCAGCACCCTCACAGGGAAGAGCTTCTGCCTAAGAGCTCATCTCAGTCTCCTCTCTGGCAGGTTAAAGCCGTTCCCCTTGGCCTGTCCCTACAGGCCCTTGGCCAAAGCCCCTCTCCAGGTCTCCCATCAGCTCCCTGTTGGTATTTCCACAACTGCCACCAAGGTTCACTGGAAAGATGTGTCCCTGAAAGTCAGGGTTTGCCTGCGTAACTCACAGCCAACCCCAACTGGAAGGCCTGACATTTTACTGGATTAACCAATGCAGGTCGGATAAACCATCAGGTAACTCAAGCCTTTTTCCACTGTCTGAAGGGCATTTTTCTCCTCCCCTATTACAGCAAAGGCTATTTTATAAAACGGACTCTTTCCCTACAAGCTTTCTGTAAACCAGATCCTTCAATTCCCACCCTTGCAACAGTAGTGCTACAGTGTGGAAAACCACCGCTGCAGCTTTGGTCACCTACAGCATCATAACACAACCAAACCCCTTTTTAAGGTAAAACATCCTCAGGTAGAAAACAGCTCTGGCCAAGCAGACTGCAGAGTGCTCCATCTCATGCAGAGCAAACTATTTCCACAAACAGCTTCCTGGAAGGTGAAGACAGAGAAAAGGAAAACAACAGCAAAGGAAGTTTCCAACCGACAGCTCCCATCATCTCACCATGCTTTTAGCCAAGCTACCGTTTGCTACTTACGCAAGAGGAGGTACGTGCATGGAGCTTCACTCAGGCAAGCCTTGGGGCAGCAGCAAATTGCTCACACCAGACTGTAAAGAGAACACAGCCTTCAAATCATCTCCAGTCTAACAGGAATTAGATGAGGAGTCTGTCACAGGTTAAACAATATCATAATAGACCCAGAGACCGACTTCATCACACCTTAGGATAAGAAGCTCTACGTACTTTTAGATGTTCAGCTTGGGGTTTAAGTAAGTTTGGTACAAATAGGCTTTATTCACAATTTGACAATAGTTATCCTCTTCACAAAGTGCTGGGTTTGCAGCACGGACAAGTCTTTTGACTCTGCGTTTTCCTAGTTTTCACCTGGAGGCAAAAAGGAACACTTGAAATCCAGCACTGGCTGGTACTGCTGCACCTGGATGTGCGTCAGAAACACCAATGAAGACATTTTCTGGTATTTTGACCATGGGGACGGAAACCAGGAGAAATCAGAGGTGGATACGGGCTTGGAAATAAGCTAACCCATGTCCCTGCCAATGGAACTCTGAGAACAAACCACACTCCACAGCTGCTCTGGCCACTCCCACTTCAATCAGTTAAATAATCCTTCAAAACCATATTGGCTGGGGGCAGAGGTTGGTTTTGGTACTGTATTCTGAGCCATGAAGTTAATTCCCAGTCATTCTTCCTTGGCTGCTGTCGTGGTTTAAACCCAGTCAGGCAACTTGCCTTAGCAAAGGCAACCTTTGCTAAGCACTGATAGTCAGCTTCATCATCAGCATCTTTGGCATTTGGGTTTTCCCAACACACAGTGCTCAGAAGGGATCGCGAGACTTTGGAGTATCTTTTTTCCCTTACAGCAAGGCTGACACCACCTCACTTTAGCTCTCTGGGAGACAAGAGCAGATCTAAACCAGCAGAGTAAGGTGGGGAAAAGCCAAGATGCTCTCATGAAGTAGGCAGTGGGGAATATCTCTGCCACTGCTTGGCACGGGGCTCCCTTCCACACCAGGAATTACCCTCTCCCTGCAGGAAGCAAGGCTCCCTTTATTGAACAGCAGAGGAAATCTCCACAGAGATTCACTCGGGAAAGAATTCAAGTCTGGACTGATTTAACAGGACTGAATTGGTTTGCTTGGGCCAATTCATGAGGAGTCAAACACAACCAGAGGCTCATTTCGGGTAACTTCTTGTCACCAAAACCCCCAGACCTGTAAAGTATAAAGCAGCAGAGATACAGTGGGGTGTGCTTATTCTCCATCACCAGGGGCAGGAAGGCGAGTCAGGACGGCACTACCTTCCTCGGCAGCATTCACAGAATTAGAAGGGTTCACAGTACTCTCTGTCCCTGTCCTTGGTCAGGGCCAGCAGGGACAAGTCTTACAGCAGCAGCCCTGTGTCCCCACAGCGAGTGAATTCCTCAGGGCAGCAGCTGTTCCCTCTAACACAGATTAAAATGGTCTTCCCATGAAGAACCCAGCACCTGTGTCATGCGGACACCGAACACAATCTCTCAAAGAAGTCCGCTCTCTTGTGCTCCAGTGCCTGCAGGAAGCTCTGGATTCTCTCCTCCCTCATGGCAGTGCATTTCTGCAACAGTGTCCACCGGCGCCGAGAGTCTCCGTGGGACGCAACCCCCTCCTGCTGCAGCTTCTTTGCCACATAAGCCTGATCCCTTTCCATCTGCTGTCGCCTCCTTTCCTCCATGTAGGAGTCTCTGGCCTTCTAGAGTGAAAAGCAGCAGAGTGTTAGCACTTTAGCAGGCCTTTTAGCTCATCTGTGGTCAAGCAGCATAGGTTATGGAAGAAACAGCCTCTGCTTGGGCCATCAGGCTTCAGATTAAATGAAGGGTGGCCCTGCATCTGCCTCCTCCTGCTTGACTGGTTATAAAGAGATACAGAGATATGCTTCTGGACCTTCTCCCCAGGAGCCAAGTCTGCTCACAGCATCAGCTCCTACGCAAAATAGTTAAAGGTCACAGATTGTGGAGAAACCCTCAGATGCTGGAGAGGAACAGCATACAGGAGGACTTTTAAACCACAGACGTACACACAATCTATCCTCACCAGTGTCACTGCAGAATCTTTGATCCTATTCACATGGCATCTGAAAGGGGTTACAGGATTCAGAACAATCACTTATGGGGGCAATTCTTTGAGCAGATGATCAGATATTGAGCTAAATCAGCTACAGCATAAAGCATGAGTGGGCTCAGCATTATTAGTGATCTAATAATGCCCTGGCTCCAGACACAGCAGGATGGGCAGGAGAAAGGTAGAGGCAGTAGCTACCCTTGCCTACCCTTCAAGGATTGGAATATTTTTGCAGAGCATCACTTTGGGATTTCTTCTTATTGCACATTTCATAACCTGCAACCTCCAACAGCAAACACGCATCTGCAGCCTCCAGTTTTAGAAAAACAAGACTAGAACTGGTCACTGCGACACAACCTGACACACACACACACACACACACTCGCTGGGGAGTGATGGCCTTTCAAACAAGCAAGAAAGAATTATTCTAATGAGAGCCTGACTCACTCTTCACCACACTTTCCCCATGCCTCAGTCTATGCTCTGGCACTGTAAATTAGCGTTTGTTGTGCTGGGAACAAGAGTGGAAATATCCCTAGCTACAGAAAGCTCACTGAATTGATAGCACTCCACTGCTGCAGCTCTGTTGAGTAGAAATGCAGAGATCATCAGCCTGTTCCACCCCTGAACAGAGTGAACCTCTGCCTGTTCACCAGGAAAGGCTTGGCTTGACCCCTTCCACAGGGCAGCTTTGCCAACCAACATCTGCACCCTCTTCCTGGGTCCACCACACACCAAAATCGAGTTATAGCTAATCCTGGGGCTAAGTGGGGACAACCAACCAGCTAGAAGACTCCCTTGAGCAGCAGGCTAAGTGGGAAATGAAGACAGCCATTAAAGGTGATGCTGTGAGTTGCTGGAAGGGAGATAGTTTTTGCCAACACCTCCAAATCAAGGTGGTTGGGGCTTTTTTGTATGTACCTTGTTAAACCTTCCATGCAGCTGCTGTAACTGTCTCTAGTGTCCTGAACACAGCAGCACTCTCCCAAAGCAGACATAGCTACTGCTATATACTGTGGTTTCTCAGCAAATCAACCCCTGAGCCCCATCCTTCGAGTCAGATGTCCTCCCTTCTGCACAACTGGACTGCATCCCCTGAGAAAAGGGCAGCCTTATATACTGCAAAGTGGATCTCACAGCAAGAAAACTGACCAAAGAACAAAGCTGAACAATAAGAAACCTTGATAATAACATAGCATGAACACACATAGCCACAAATAAGAACGAAGAAAAGACGAGACAAGCTGAGAACAGACGCAGCATTTGTCACCCACCAGAAATGAGCACTAGGAGCAAAGGCAGAACAGTGACCTTACTGTTCAACACTGTTCAAGACAGAGGCCAAGCTGATGTCAACGACAAACACTACTGCCTTTTTTGCTTTTCTCTTCATGCAGAAGGTGAACTGTCATTAGTTGTACTAATACAATGAGTTGCTGGTAGGAAAAGGGCAGAAAAAGGAATTACAGAGGTTAAGGACGTGGAGAATTTGAACGTTTCCAGACTGACTGAACCTGATTAAACTCACCCATAACCATGGCTGTCTATAATCTTTGACAGCTCTCAGAGGTGAGCAAGGTCCCTGAAGGTAGAAAAGGGCAATATAATGCCTGTCTTTAAAAGGAGAGGACCCAAATAATTAAGGAACAGACATACTCAGCAACCAGATACAGCAGAGGTAAGAGTCACCGCACTGAATTCCTCCTCCGGCCAGTCACTGCTGTCTCTGTGCTACAAGCTGGTGCCCCTCACCTTTCTCCATCAAGAGCTCCAGCTCCCAAATTTGTTTTGCTTAAAAATAACCAGATTACTAAATCACTACTAACTTGGCCAGACTTATCAGCACCAGGTCAGGAAGAACTCACAACAAAAGAGTGAAGAGGAGAGGAACAATAACAGCAAGCAATAGGAACAACCTCAAGTAGGCCCATCTGGACCCACCAGAAAGTGGACACTTGCCCACAGTCTCACAATGCACGCAGCCTCACTTCAGGTCCCAGAAAGGAAACTCTAAACCTACTTGTAACAAGCCTGAAAGCAATAGAGGTGGAGGAAGAGCATGCAGATTCTCCCTGCTCATTCCACAGTGTACTCAGCAGTCTTTGCATAAACCACTGATGAAGTGGTTTGAGTTGAACCGGCTGATTTTATGCTGTAGCAAATCAGGAGTGCTTCCTTATTCTGTCCTGTCAGCTGAGGAGTGGAGACAGATGCTTCCAGCTGGTGGAATGAGCAATGAGTAATAGAGACAGTGGCGACTTCAGATATTTTAGGTATTCCTCAAAAGAGAGGAGTCTGGCCACACGCTAAGATACAACAAACCACACAGGTACAGGAGAAGCCACACATCCAACATTGCCTGCAACTGAAACAAGATTACCCACACTGAATGAAGAGTCCCCCTGTTCCCACCTGGCACACTCTCACCTGATCTTCAGCACGTTGGTGTGCAGGGAACATGTTGTGTTGAGCTTTCTATCCCTTCTCCAGCTCCCTTACCTGTAAAGCACTGTAGTTCATCTGGAACCGAAGGATAGCCTCACACAAGTTCCAAAAGGAATATTCTGGCCACAAGACTGACTGAAACACCAGGCATGAATGGGATGTCTGCAGAAAACAAGATCACCAATAATTTAGTCATTTAGCAAGGGAAAAGTCATCAAAATGCATCTCTAATGGTCAAATTATGCCAGATCTCCCACAAAGATTTTACCTAAGCTGTGTTACCAGATTCTATTTAAAATGAAATAAATATTGGCCAGGAGAGTTTGAAATTACACAATGTAGTCTTTCCAATTAGTTTTTAAATGCTGGGACACCGGTCATCCATTTCTGCAAAGATACCAGCAGAATTCTTTGTAATGCTATGGTGGCCTTCACAGAGGTTTTTTTTATAAGCTTAATCATCACAGACTTACAACATAACTAAAATAGCAACACTGGACTACCAAAAGCTGAGTGAAAGGAATAATAGATGAACTGAGGATCAGGACATGACATGACATTTAATCAAACGACATCCTGTGTTGCTCCTTACTGCCCACTCATAGCATTTAAACTGCTTAATGAACCCACGAGGTGCACTGAATTGATTCTAATGCTGCATGATTCAAGTCTCCAAATTAAAAGCCTGTTTTTGCCATCAAGGTCCTCAAAGTTTCAGGTAAAAGTGTTCCTATGACCATTACTACAATATCTAACACTTAATGGACTCTCTACGACTCTTAAAATTGTGATGCTACAGAAACTTAGTGTCAATTCTATACAATCACCACCATAAGGACATTTTTCTTGACATCAGAGAATCATCCTGAAAACATGATTTCCTCCTAGTTTGGGGCCATCAGGACACACACAATTGGTAGTGAAGGGAAATTTGCACTACTGCTCTGGTGTGTGAGCTGGCAGAGCAGAAGCACAATCACACATTCTCCTTTGCTGCTCATGCTGTAATCCATAACACGGGCAAGAGTACAGGTCCTCCAAAAACACAGGGAGGAGAGGGGGTGCCTTGGAAGGCAACCACAACTCAGGCCAGACAGCTTCTGTGAACCTGCCAATTAAATTACTTGGAATAAGAACATTTGATGTGGTTGCTTAAAGGCAGTGGGGTTTTGGCTGTGTACATGTAAAACAAAACGTTAGCCTTAAGTAAAGCAGCTCAACTCAAATGTTCTCCTGCAAAATCTGGGTTACAAAGAAGTCAATAAGGCCTAGCACAGAAGAGAGAAATGGAAGTAGCTTTCGATACTGTAACTGCAAATACATGAGCTTTAGATGCATTCTGAACTTACTAGGTCTGAGCTTGCCAGCCTTGTCATGCTTGATTTGACTATGCCAGCCTTAGAACACATCTTCTGGGGTCTTGTTTCAGTATGAAAGTCTAACAAACTTCTGAAGCTGTGACATGTCAAGCACGTACCTTAGGTGTATGTTACAGGGTTACACCTCCAGCTGGCATGTCACAGACACATCTCCCAGGGATGTAGAAATCTTCTTCATCCCAGGAAACATGTCACCAGGTTAAATTAAAGCCAGGAATTTACTAACAAATGAGGAATTACCTAAATGTGAGGCACAAAGGATGAGCAATTCATGATTTCCTTAGCTGCTGTCAGCTAGACTAATTTGTGAGTTCCTATTGTTTTCGGGATGATACAGTGTCAGACTCATGCTGCAAGGTATTTTAGGCAATCACAGAACTGCAAGAAACAGGTTCCTCAGAGATGCCCCAGCACTTAGCCCATCCAAGAAGTTACCTAACCCCTGGCAGAGAGAGTTTAAGAGCCCACATGTCAGCTCATGCCTGAAGTCAGCAGAACACTCTGATATAAAGATAGAATATGTCAAGAAGAAAACAAAGACTTTACCTGCCAGAGTAGGAAATCACTCAGTCGAACCTCTCCAGAGGTTCGAATCAGGAGGTCTGGGTCAGGGGAGTTGTTGGTGTACAGACACTTATCAAGCAATGATTCAGACACGTCACTAAGAGAGACAGAGGCATCTTACTGAGATCACTTTCCTGACCCAACAGAGGTGGCACTGCTAAATCAGAATTACCGAGGGGTTTAGTTTCTTTCTAAACACAGAACTGCAGATTAAAACTGGGTGGTGGAGCTGTACCACAGCCTGTCATCAACTTGCTTCTGTTGGATACTGCTGTCTGTTCCACAGGCTAGTTCAAATGTTCTTTCAGCCCCTAAAGCATCCCCCATGTGCTCTTGGGATGGAACCAGACTATGAGGACTTCCATCTGGAGCAGAGAGCACACTAACTACTCCATATCCTCCAGGGTGGAGGAACAGTTTAGTATTCTTGATTCATCTGTTGTTTGACCTCATAGCTAAGACTGCCAGCCAAGCAGCCAATTGTTGTGGCATAAAATCTGCCTTCACATTTAAACTAGCTTAAGACACAGACCTAATTTCTCTTCTGTCTTAGTTGTATATCTATCACCATGGTAACTGCCATAATAAAAAACAAACATTGCATCGTAGCTTTAAGTCATTTGTTCCAGTCATACTGGTTTAATGAGATCTATTTAAAAGCCACTTGGCTTTTGAGGGGTTAGTAACAAAGCGTAGGTGGGAAGAGAGGCAGTTTTCACCTATGAAGCCTCTCAGAGAAAGACAAGAGTTACCTGGGTTCCAGCAGTCCTTGTTCCACCCCCCATGCCATCTCCCTGACAGCATTGCTGATTTCATGTCTCGATGTGTATGCAAAGCAAACATTTAGAAAGCATCTGAAAAGAGAAAGATGTGAAAGACTAACCTAAGGAAGGCCCAGCAGATGACAGAGGGAATATCTACATCAGTTACATGTGCTTGTAGGACAAAGCACATAAAAAGGCACAGCATGTCTGCCAAGTCTCAGCCTTCAGGTAGAAGATGTATCAGCTACTTCAAGCTGTGTGTTACTCACTTGTTGTAGTTCCTTGTTGCCAGCACAGCTTGGGCAATCAGCTCCTGAATATCCAAGGGCAGAAGGGGCAGGTCCCCGAGGACACGGATGCACACACCATGTTTCTTCAGGTTCTCCCTACGCCCAACAAGAAGAGTGAGGACTACAGAAAACAGATCAGTCTCTACTGCACAAGTGCCAGATCTGCCTTGTTCAACCAGATGAAGACAGAAAGCAGCAGGCACAGCTCAGAATTAGAAAAAGGCAAAATGACCAAATGTTTTTCAGGTGTGGAAAGCTGCCTTAGATTTGATCATCCCAAACTGTTCATGAAGGGAAACTGATCATTCCCCATGCAAGTTCCTGAGGTACAAATGTAATCAAAGGACTAGAAAATGATCACAGATTAGGCATTCCTACCTGAAGTTATGAAAATCCACATGGAAATCTTACAATACAACCACAGACTCTTGGTACCTATATCTAATTAAAAATTAAGATGACTAATGGTCACCCACAGAGTGGCACAGCTACTTTCTGGTGCAAGGAAAGATTAATGTATCAATGAGGGTGGTGGAGTGAACATCAGAGGAGACAGGGAGTCATCCATGCCTGCTATAGCAGTATTCTGAGCAGACAGGACATCCCATGGGATCTTATGGCTTCCTGCTGCTGTCTGTCTTCTGCTGCAAACTCCCTGATGAAGGGCTGCATTGGGTAGAAAGTAGGGAAACGGCCTCTTTGAATCACAGAGTACTCCAGTGCTCAGGTAGCCCTGATCTTCCCAGCTCCTACCAGCACACCCAAGCTATCCTCTCCCTCCTTCCAGCTGTGCTCCTTTGCTGCCTTTCAAATTTACCTTGACCAGATAAGGACCCCTTCTGTGCACGAGTCAGGCATGGGGAAACCAACATATCCACCGAGTTACTGGGCAACACAGCACTGTAACACTCCTCCCTGCTCACCCAGACCTCTACTAGTTTCATCTACTCACAATACATTAACTAGCTCTCCAACTCCAACAAGTGATTTAACACACTGTGTGCCCATATGTAGAAGTCTCAGGTTACCACAGCTCAAGTTGCTGAGCTGAACTCTGATCTGCCAAGAATATTGCGACAGAGTTTAAGACAAGGCTTTGAGACTTCTGGAAACAAGGCAGAGAGCATCTTGTGCTAAGCAAGAATTCCTAATTGTGCTGTGCTTATTCGAAAGCTGCATTGTCCCAGCTGCTTGCCTGGGATTGTTGCAGTGAGCCAGAGGATACAGACACAAACCCAGTGTGCATGGGGACTGTGCCCACTCGGGAGCTGTACATCCCATCCGGCTGGGCAGAGTCCCTCAACCCAAAACTCTGGCTGGAGAAAAAGGCTTCCTTCATTTAATCCATTTTCACAACTAGTAACATCCCTGTAAACAACTCCTAATCATATTCTGCTTTAGTTCCACAATGTGGGATACAGACATGAGAAGATTCTTACTGTTCTTCCAGTAGGCGGCTAAATTTCTGCCTTGCCAAATCCATTAGTCCATCCACCTCCTCCTTGGAGCGTTTAAAGTTCTCAATACTAAAGGCATAAACAGTGACCTCCCGAATGCCAAGGTTTAAACACCACCGCAGTGTCTGCAAGAAGACAAAACAGAGTGAAAAACAGAAGCCGGATGAGCAGACTCAGACAATCAGGTCAGCAAGACCCAGCTTCTCCACTGCTATAACCTTCCTGTTATTTTCCGCTATGCTAAGACTGGATTATAAGAAACAATCATAGAAAGCTGCCAATAAAACCTACTTGATGAGAATTTCAGATTCATTTTAAAGAACAGGGAGAAAACAGCACTTCTACGGATGAGAATCCATAACAGATATGGGACTAATCCAGCCAGGGGAAAGCACCTCTTGCAGATAACACTATGAATTATTTAATACCATACCTTTCAAAATCGTTTCAAAGAAATTCAACTTGTTTCACAGAATTAAAGCCTCAAGATCTGCAAGGTGGCTATTTTAATCGAGTGCAAAACAGAGGGGAAAAGAATAGCTGATGAGAATGACTCTGCAAGACAGCAGACAGACAGGAGGTGAAGCTGGGAACCCTGATGACTAACATCAGCTCCAAGCACAGGCCTGACTCCAGTGAGGAAAAGGAACACAACACACCAGGAAACATGGCTCAAGCTTTCAACACACAACTCAAAGGCAGCAAATGTCCTCCCACCTGAGCCAGCTTATCGAAGCCTTGCGAGTGCCCCTGCTGCCTCTCCACGTGGCACTTGCGGGCGTAACGACGGTTGCCATCCATGATGAAGGCCACATGCTTGGGCATTGGACCTGCCTGGAAAATGAGGAGAAACCCAACAGAGCAAACAGCCCAGCTGGCATCTTGCACTGCTGAGTTTAGTGCCACCATTCCTGGCAGCACTGCCTGTTTGTAGGACTGCAATGTTATCTCCTAGATTCAAGTCTGGAGGTGGAAGGAGCACAACGCTAATGACCCCTTTGCTAACCCCAGTTTAGGCTCTCTAAAAAGCATGTCAGTATTGACATCTGCCTAAACTGAACAGCAGCTTGGCCCTCCCCATTTCTTTCGTGTAACAGAGAGCTGCCGTAAGCAGCAGTGCCACAGCTACCTCTCTGCAGCCATGGGAAGGGTGCACACAGGGTTATGCTGCTGCTATTGCAAGTATTTGTTATTTCAGAGCACAAGGGCATTCTCACGGACACTTCAGAGAGAACAAAGGAAGTCATAAGACCTTCTCCCAGTTGAGTATTCTTTTCCATCAGGTCTGCACAGACCCTTTCACAAGGACATCGTCACCAGTCTCAAGACTCTGCTGAGCAGAAGAATCTTCCTGGAACCGGTGAGTTGTTATTCTAATCAAGAGAAACTCAGTTTCATTTCTTAAGACTCACAATCCAACCATATTGCTTCTCTCCCTTCTCCTTCCATGCCCTGCCTTCGTCAGCAAGGGCACACACCATGGAAGCCTGGGAGTGTAAGCTCATTATTGGCAAACACTGCCTACATCATTGCTCATTTGCAACGCTAAGCTTAAGTAATCTTCTGTCCTTGACTGCTAAGGGATGTACATCCAGTGCCAGCACCAACACACACCCTTTCTAGAATAGAGCAGCCACAAAGGCAGTTCCACTCTGCACCCTGAGGAACCTCCCAGTCCCTTACCACAGGTAACCAAATTAATTCCTTACCTTAATAATGTTGGCACAAAATCTCTCTATGATGGTCAGCTCGCCCTCTCTGATCCATGACATGTTTTATCAAGAGCTCCTTTTCTTTTTCAATGGGAAGATGAAAATAAAAGGGTTAGAAGAATCTGAGCCCAAAACTACAAATGATCACCTTAGAAAAATAAGCTTTGACTAGCTGCTTTGGAGCCCTTTCTATCATCTGTGCAAGTACTTTGATAAGCAGAACATGGGGGAGCTCAGAAATGAGCACTGGAATTTTCCAGTGTGTGTCAGCAAAGTGGATTCCTTGGATTCTTTTTTCTTTGGTAACAAGAAGAAAACCCACATACCGCATCTTCCAGCCACGGTGCTGGTGGGTTGGGACACACACACAGTTTGGGCAACCACCAGGAACGTCACAGGGTGGCAGCAGCACAAACTGACCTTCAATGCTTTTGTGTCGGGAGCTGCTGGAAATCCTTCAAATGATGCAACCCTCTACACCACCAACTGCCCTGCACTTGTGTCACAACTGATATTGCTTTTCCTTCACAGGGGCAATCTCAGCTCCAGAGCTGTAAAAACACTGGGGGTTTTACCACATTATCCGCACATCAAATACCAAGATCTGGTTTGAGTTATCAAATCTGCTGAGCTTCCACATTAACCTTCAACTCCCTCAGCTAGGAACACTGAGAATGCGGGCAAAGCAGCTTTGAACAGAGAGCTGTGGGGGCAACAGTCCAGATCCAGCCTCTCATCTAGGGACCAGAATAGATTCAAATTACACTGATTACATTAGTTTTCATGGGGCCTCCTCCCTCAGGAAGAGATGTTTAGCCACAGACGCAGCCACAAAACATTAAGGCAAAGAACTGCTGAACCTCGGCCTCTGTTACTAAAGCTCTTAACGCTCCCCTTGACCAGCTCGGTCTGAAAACACATCCTCTTCCACCGCTGTCGAAGCAACCCACCCTTCACACAGTCACCTTAAAGAACAACCTTCACACAGGCGCCCCGTGCCTGCACACCGACACAGAGCACCGGGGGGGGGGGGGGGGGGGGGGGGGGGGGGCAGGACCCGCTCCTGCCCAGCCCGTGGGTGCAGCACCTTCATCCCGCAATCCCTACCCACAGCACGGGGTGAACAGGGGCGGAGGTAGCAGGGGGGGGGGAAGGCCGCGCGGAGCGCCCGCTCTGGGGGCGGCCTTCAGGCCTCCCCCGGCTCCCGGAGGGGAGGGAAAGGGTGGCCGGCGGGTGACAGAGGGTGGAAGGAGACAGCTCCCACCGCAGAGCGGAGCACAGCCCCAAAGGGCCGCCCAGCTCCAGCTCCAGCTGCCCCGGCCCCGGCCCCGGCCCCGGCCCCGCCACCGCCCGTTACCTCTCCCGGCGGCGCCGCCTCAGCCTTCCCCAGAGGGTGACGTGCCCTTCCGCCTACGTCACCCTCCCGCGCCCAGGGCTGGAGGCGTGCGCAGGCGCGCGTGCGGCAGGGCGGGAGGGCGGGGCTGGCGCGCAGGCGCGGTGGCGCCGTGAGGTGGCTGAGGGGAGCGGGCGGCGATGGCGGAGCCCGGTCGGGGCCGGGGCTCGGAGGGGTGAAAGGGAGCGGGCTTTGAGGCAGGATCGGTGCTGGAGGGGCTGAGGGCGGGCAGGGTTGGGGCGTGCCAGGGCAATGGGGGTGTTGGCAGGTCACTGCAAGCTGCGGGTGGGACTGGGGTGCTTATAGGGCCCGTGCGGCAAGGCCGTAGTGGTTATGGGGGCTGGTTGGGGTATCCCCATTCCCTCTGCACAGGCAGTCCCAGTTTGGGTCTGGGCTCCTCAACCGCAGAGGAGGAAGAAGGCAAGAACACACACAGAACATCACCAGCAGCCACTGCCCATGGTCTTTATTATTATTATTATTATTCCAGAAAAGGAAATAAAAACAACACATTTTACATAGTTGGTACAAAACCAAATTCAAATAAACCGAGGGGTTAAAACCTGCAGCAGCAGGAACTGGGGATCCCGCTGCAGGGACTCCACTGGGAAACCTCTTTGGGAAATGCCCACCCCTGTTCCTCCCTCCCTCCCTCCCTCCCGCTTCATAAACCCCCAAGAGTCTGACACAAACACGCTTTGGTTGCTAGCAGTAAACATGGATTATTACATTCTTCCGTCTCCTCGTAGACAATCGTGGGAGTCGAGGCTTTCGCACCCGGGGACACCCCCTCGTGAGGGACGTCTTCTCCTCATCATACATTCAAACGCTCCCGTGTTCCAGCAGGACCCTGAGTGTGCAGCCTCACTGGCCCCTAATGCATAGTGCCCAGCGCCTGCGAGCCGAGCGTGGGCAGGGGAGGGGGGTGATGATGCAGCAATTTAGTTCATTATTGTCAAGACACGGGAAGAACCACCATGGGAAGAGCGAGGAGGAGATGTAACTCAACCCCATCTTCTCCAGTGGGGCTTCCCGTTACAGAAAAAACTCCCTGTTTTCTTGGATCCCGGTACCACGCTGGCTCCGGGGGGGAAAAACCTGAGTGATTCTCTAAGCCATTTACTTCAGCCTAGGACAGGGATGGTTACAGAGCTCCTGCCCCTTGCAGCTCTGTGTGGGGGCAGTACACAGAGGACATCCTCTCTCCCTCATCCATAACCTATTGGATGCTTTGGCTATATATTTTTTTTTTCCTTTTTCTTCTTTTTTTCCTCTTGCCTTTTGTAAACAATATCAAGGAGAATACTGAGAGAAACGGGAAGTTTGACAGAGGTCTTGACACACACTATAGACATCTAGCAGAAAAAACACCAAACCATTAAACAGGGGGCAAGGGGGGGGGGGGGAAGGTCCTACACGATTCTTGAAGACAGAATGAGGGGCGGCAGCAGTTTCCCTGCCACAACCGAGGTGCCAGGGGAAGGCCAACAGCCCCCAACAACACGGCAGCAGGGCTGAGGTGCAAGGCTTAGACGCGCAGCCCAGTGCACTCTTATTGCATTTACCCCGTTCAGCCAAAAGCTGTTTTGCTGAAGTAGTTTTGTACTGATCCCGTTGCTAGTCAAGAACTTACAAAGTCCTTCCCCACACCCTCCCAAGAAGAGACCACCACCTCACCATTACAACTACGGGAGCAGGGCAGGCAGCCGAGGAGCTGCTCTCCATCCTCCGTGTGCTGCAGGGCAGAGAAAAGCCTCAGAGGGGTCACTGGGCTCCAGCAGCCTCAGCAAGCCCCATCTGTGAGGATGGAGTAGGTGCTCCCCGTCTGCTCCAGCCCTGCTCTGCACCTAAACCTATTGCTACCTAAAACCCAGCAGAAACAGCACCCGTGTCCTGACATGCCAGCACAGGAAGGCTCCAGCCAGCCCCCAGGCTGCAAGTGGAGTGTTAATGCCCCAAAACCAGGGATCCAGAGTTTACCCCAGCCATTGTGAGCCAGCATTTGGGAGAAGCCAGGAAGGGAGAAGAAAGAAGAAGCAGTTGTACCTCCCTTGGACTTGGGTCCACCTTGGCACCAGGTCCCTTGTCCCAGGAGGTCACAGCAGCCTTTTGCCTGAGGCTGAGTTAGGGCAGGGGAGACTGAGGTTATCCTCAATCCCAACAACCTCCCTGGCCACTGCCTGCTCTTGCCATGTCCCCCTGAACAGGCTGGGACCCCCATCCTGGCTTTCCAGCCCCCAGCCACACGGCACCAGCCTGCTGGGAGCCTGTGCAACATCCCAGCCCGCAGGCAATAGGAGGACTTGGACATGGGGCAGACTGGAGTGTTCCCATTGGGACAGCAGGGAGGGGACATTGGAGCATAAACAGGAGAGAGAAATGGAGGACAGTCCTCAAAAGCCACCAGGCTGGGAGAAAATCTGGAGTTGAGGAGCCAAAATGGGCTCTAGCAGCTGTTCCCATGGCACTGCCTGGCTTCTCCATCCCCACACACTGATCTACGGACCCAAACTCCTCCTCAGTCCATGGGGAAGGGAAAGAGACTCTTATTAAATCACAGTTAAAAAGAAAACAAATCCCAAACACACCAAAAAACACCACTGAAAAGCGTGACAACGACAGTCCACCTGGCAAACATCCAGTGAGGTAGAGCTACACTTCCAATACTAACTTGGTCATGGTTTTGTGCTGTTAGAAAAAGCCTTCCTCTCTGTCCAGCACTGGGCTACAGAAGCATTTTATCCCTGAGATTGCTTCAATACCTGAGAATAACTTGCAGGAATTATGTCCTTTCTCTCTCTCTCTTTTTTTCTTTTTTCTTTTTCCCTTTTTTTTTCTTAAAGATTAAAATATACAAAAATACAAAACCAGAATATTTATATAAAAAAAAAAAATCAAAAAAAAAACCCACCAAAGACGACAAACAAACCCAAAGATACGTCATTCACGCACGTCCTAGTGCAGGTTTCACTTGGTGTTGGCTTTGACATGGACCAGGGGGGCTGTCCACCGGGGCAATAAATAAAGGCAAGACTTAGGGGGGGGCGGTGGGGAGGGGGGACAGCAGCAGATAACAACCGGGGCACCTTTTCCCTCTGCCCCTGGGGAGGCTCAGCCCAGGAGTAGGGGGTGGGCAGGAGGAGCAGAGACGTGGCTTTGCCCTGCGTGAGTTTAAGCCATGGCTGGATCTGTGTGAGCAGAGAGTTCTGTCCTCAGCCTCTGAGGGAAACGCTGCCAGCAGCATCCCTGGGAGCTGGCTCTGCCCCATGTCTGGTGCCCAACACTTAGGGAGGAGCATTTCTGCTCTGTGAAGCCCTCCTACTCCCCAGCTCTGCATTTCAGAGGCAGGGAGAAGCCTTAGAAGGGAGGAGCTGGCTGCATAAACCACCTTGTGCTCTCTGGGCTGGCACTTAGGAAGAGGTAGGGGGAAAATAAGTGTTTTTCTTTCGACTTGATCTTCCCCAAGCTGCAGCTCGCAGCCCGCAGCAGGCAGCGTTAGCCCAGACCCCAGAGATGCCCCATTTCCTTCCAGACTGAGCCCAAAGCTGGGCTCTGCTGCTTTCAGCAGTGGGGCAACCACAGAGAAACTGCAAATCCCCAGATCAATCTGCAAGTGAGAAACTATGAGGGGACCCGTGGGGCCAGCCCACAGCATCTCCCCAGTGCTCTGCAGCCAGCCTTCCCCTTTTGGCCTTCCTCCTTGCAGCAGAGCGGGATGGGGCAGGCATAGGAGTGGGTCCCCTGCCGCTCATCCAAGCCATGCTAGAGCCTGTTTGAAACTCAGGAGAACAAGGAGCCATAAACTCCTCCCTGAGGTGTCGCTTCTCTGCTCCTCCTCCCAGAGACGCTATTGCCTGGCTTCCTTTAGGAGAAGAATAAAGTCAGATGAAATACGGGTTTGGTTCTTTTTAGCTGGAAGAGGTGTGTTGGGCCCTGCTTCCCCTATGTTTGGAACAAGCCATCCTGATTAAAGGCAGAGCTTTTCCCAGGCTGGGAACAGGGGGAAAAGGTCTGTGCGGGGACACCAGGTCCCTGCCATGAGCACTGCTGCCTTCCCTCCCCAGTCTTTCACCCTGCCGTCCATCCTCCGAGCCCCCGCGGCTGCCCGTTGCCTTGCCAAAGCCTTTTCATCCCGGTGGAAGCCCCCTCTCCCTGCCGCCCACCATCATTCCCGGGTTTCGGGGAGGAGGGCCGAGCTGTGCATGTCCTCCTCCTCTCGGAAGTAGGCAGGTTTGCCCTGGGAGCTGGGGGACTGCTGTGCTTTCGCGGGGCAGTTGGCGACCATGTGGCTGATGCTCTGGCAGAAGTGGCATTTCTTGGGCTGCGGCGGGAGCTTGCACTCTTTGGCATGGTGGTCCAGCCCACCACAGTTGTAGCATCTGCGGGGGGGGGAGGAGAGAGATTCCAGGAGGAGAAATACAATGAGGTGGGATGCTGCCGCTGGCCGTGCTTGGGACCCGTCTGGCTCCACAGCCAGCGCTGGGCTTCAAATGGGTGGCTGCTGCAGGGATGTGGGGCAGGCTCTCTGGGGGTGAATGGTGGCCCTGGGCTTGGTCCCTGCAGAGCCCCGTCTCAGCCAGTTTGGGCCTGGCTCAGTGGTGTTGCTGGTACCCAGGAGATGGCAGCAAACCCCTGCACTGAAACCAAGCATGGGGACAAAAAGCAGGGATGCTGGGGGGGGGTTCCACCTCTCTGGCTCCATCATGGTTCTGGCTCCTGTGATACAGACCCTGCACCCAGGGTTCCATGCTATGGACCAAAAGTCTGCAGCAGCACAGGAACAGGCAATAGGACAACAGCTCAGTTACAGGGACTCTGGCCACCAATGCTGGGACAAACCCCAGATGTGGTTTCTCTTGTGGCTGTACCCTTGCAGCACTCATCCCCTCAGGTGCCACAGAGCAGTGTGGGCAGAGGAAGCTGCTGCCTTGTGTGCATTTGAAATCCTGCATCCATCCAGGACAGCCACAACCCTTTTCTCTTTCCTTTTCCTTCCCCATCCCTTGCTGACTCATTTGAGAACTCACTTGTGTGTGAAATGCCAGGTTGGCTGGGCAGCATCCACTGGGAAAGCCAGGATAACGCCTCTTGGGGCAGCCAGGATGGAAGGGATGGGAGAGGAGTGGGGGATGAAGGGCTGGCCACAAACTCGCCCTGGGGCTCCCGGCCTCACCGTGGAGATGCTGCCAGGACGTCCGGCCCTTTCCTTCCCACAAGGAAGGGTTTCTCTCCAAGAAAATTACCCATGCCCAGCATGGATCCCCCCGCCGAGGGCAGCAGCCGCCCGGGGTGTCCCTGACCTCTGCCCTTCACTGCTGCTTTGCTGCCCTTTCCCCACCAAGCTGCATCTGCCACTCATTAACCACTAAAGGAAGCTGCTTTCCCAGAGGAGGGGTCACTGCCTGCCCCACTGGACCCAAACCCATCCCCATGCTGCAGGCAGGGTGCTGGGCAGCTCCTGGTACCCGCAGGGCTTAGACCCTGCCCTGGATCGAGTCACCTCTTACCGGTCTCCTTTCGATCTGCGTTTCTGGAGGCTCTTGCCCTTGGGTCTCCTCTCGCTGCCGATGCAGAAGACACCTCCCGGGCCGGTCACCCGGATGGACTCCAAACCTTTGGATGACTTCTTGAAGGTGAACTCAACAGCTTCGCCCTCCTTCAGGCTGCGGAAACCCTCCATGTGGAGCTTGCTCTGGGGGGGAACAGGGAATGGATGGGAGTCAGCACAGAGCCGGGGGTTCTCCGGGCACACAGTAAGCAAACACCTCCCGTGGCACAAGAGCTGACATCTCCCCCATGGCCATACCTTGTGGGGGGATGGATATCAGGGACCAAGCACCTTCATCTCCATGAAGTCTCTGGAGCCCCATTTGGTAACACAGAGCCTTTAGTGAGCTGAGGCAGCTGGCTAAGTGGGGCTCACTGGTTTGGCAAGCAAGGGCCAGCAGAGCCAGCTCTGACCCAAATGTCAACAGGGTTCACTGCAAAATGCTGACTCAGCACTCCAAAACAGCCCCTTGTTCCCAAGAACAGGCAAGAGTTGCCCCTGCACCTCCTGGCACCTGGGGCTGCTCGAAGGGAGATACAGAACATCATTATAAAAAAAACAAAAGGATCTCAAGGCTTTGCAAAGGCACATACAGCCCTGCTCGTGGCAGGACCCATAGCAAGGCCAGGGGGCTGGAAGCTGGCACTGCTGGCCCAGGGTCCCAGCCCAGCCAGCCCCCTTGCTTCAAGCCATTTAATTACCTCCAATAATTCATTAAGCAGCTGTTTGGCCCTGGGTTGTCACTGTGGGGAACATCTCCTGTCCCTCCCAGGGTTGCCACATCGGTCACAGTGCAATTTAACCTGAGACTTCATAAAGACCCAGGCTGGGAAGGGAGGCTATGAAATGGCTAAAAAATCCACTCCACTTCCATAAGTCCTGCCCATGACAAGGGGGGTTGGAAATAGATGATCTTTAGGTCCTTTCCAACCCAAACCAGTCTGTGATTCTATGATTTTAGCAGAAAAAAAATCATAAGGAGCTGAGCTGGATGATGCAGCCAATACATCTCTTGCCCCTCTGTACCAGCAAGTGCTGCCGTGAGCATCAGTGCAGGACCACTGCATCCCGGCAGCGATCCAAGCAGGGCTTTTGCTCCAGGTCTTAGCAGAGCTCAAACGAGCACGAGCAAAGAGTTAAGAGGGATTTGCCGGCAGAGGGAGGAGCAGCTCCAGGGGCTCGGGATTCAGGCTGGGGATTCCCGGCGCCAACGCCTGCGCGGCTGCCGCGGGACCCTGCATTTATGAATGGAGCATCTCCCCCATTCATCCTGGTGAGTTCCCGTCACGTGGGCCGCGGCCGCCCATTCTTCCCGCACCGAGAGCCTCCATGCACACGCTGCTGGGTGCGTGGCCGGGTCCCCTCTTCCATCCCAACCCCACCAGGACCCACGTGGAAACACCCCACATGAAAACAAAGAGGGAGGAATTGGAGTCGTTGGGGTTTAGAAGTGATTGGTTTTCAGCAGGATCTTGCAGGACACGGTGCCTGTGTCCCTGGGCGCATGGGGGACTGGGAATGCAGCAGAGCTCGAGGAACAAACCTTGAGGCCCCTTTTTCTGCTTCCCCCCCCCCCCCCCCCCAGTTCTGTGTTTGGGGGCCCAGCTCTGGGTGGGACAGACCCATTGGGCTGGGACAAGTCACCCACATCCACCAGGTCCACTTTCCTGCTGGAGTGGGGTCCAGAGCAGGCCAGATGGGGTTGTCTGAAACCTTTGCTTTCTGACCCACTCTGCTCCCAGAAGGGAGAACCAAACCATAAGCTATGGGGTCCCCAGTGACAACAAAGACATGACAGGGTCTTACAGCAACCTCTGCCCATCCATGGCTATGCTGGGTAGTCCCACCACCAGTGGCAAACACCCTTCCATGCTCAGCACAACAGCCAAATGCTGCTCCCAAACTCCAACTCAGCTTTCCCCTACTACTGAGCGGCACCAGGAGGATGCTGAGAATCACCCAAGCAAGACCACTGTGTCCAAAGCATCTACCAGCAGAGCACAGGAGGTGCTTAGCTCAGTCTCAGCACCTTGGGGTCAGTCACCACCCTGTGTGAGGTGGTTTGGGCCACAGGGGCTGCCACAGATGGTGGATTTGCCCCACTCCATCAGCAGCAGCGTTTTGGGGGTGAGGAGCTGAGCACCACTCCATGGTGAGCATCACTTGCACGGCCCAGGAGGCGGCTGCAGGACAAGAGCCAGGTCCTCCCGTAGATCCTGATGGGGTGTTTACAGCCCCAGCAGCCCAGCTGTGTTTACACTATGGACATGAAAACCCCCAGGCACCCAGCCCCAAGCCTCAGGACAAAGCCAAGCCATGGCTAGGGGGTACCCTGGCACACAGAGGCTGGACACCCCCCCCACCCCCCCGGCTCACAGCCCGTGCCTTGGGTACCATCACCCGTGGGCAGCCAAACTGCTACACCCCGTGAGCCACCCGCTACCCCCATGGTGAGGAAGAGGAGGAAGCGCTGGGACAGAAGCTGCCGCAACATGACGGGGAAGCGATTTGTTTTCCAGGAGCGGGTGAGGATGACAACCGCCCCCCCGGCCCCCGGCCCCCTCCACCAAAAGGCCAAAGGAAACGCCCTCTCCCCAGGGAAGGAAGGGGGGCAGCGGCCGGGGCGCCCCAGCTCTCCCCCCACCGAAGCCTTTTGATGTGAGCTGCGGAGTGGCTGGTGGTCCCTGCGCATCCCCCCTGCCCCCTTCCCAAAACACACACATTGCTGGCATTCCTCTGTTATCAGATAGGTAATCAAACTGCAGCCCATTGAATTAGCTGCATACCTCCTGCATCTGAAAGGAAGGGGCCCAGAGCCCCTGCCCCACACCACACACAAAGCCGGAGCCTTCCCAGGCCTCCGCACACACACACACACACCCCCCAAAAAATAAAGAGAGGAAGGGGGGGATTGGAGCAAGCCGGGGATGCTGGGGATGGGGGGGGAGCGCAGGGGAGGGCCAGGGCCGGGAGCCACCGGCCAGCGAGAACAAAGGGCCAGCGGCGGCCGCGCTCCCCCTGCCCAAATTCCAGGAGTTCCAGGCCACGGTGGGGGGAGGAAGGGTGGGCGGCATGGCCGCGGCCCCCTGACCCCCTGCAGCCCCTCACCCAGGGGAGCTGGGTCTCACCCGCTGGGTGCTGGGTTTTAGGTCCCATGGTGGAGCTGAGGGGTCAGTCCGGGGGGGGGGGGGATGGTTTTGGTATGGGGGGTGTAGGGTGACCCTCTGGGCTTGGGATCACAAAGCATTGCCATCCTCATCATCAAACTGCTTTAAAGCATAGCCGAGAGCATAGGGGTTTTTTGTCATCATTAGGGTCCAGAGTTAACCAGTGGGACAAGGAACAGAAGCAGAGCTGGCACGGCTTCACCCAGCTCTCTGTGACCCCCCACCCCGGGTTCCCCCTCACCAAGCATCACAGTGGGCACCTCTCTGCTTTTCCACCCATCCCACTCTCCAGCAGCTCTGTGGTTATTTACGGCAGACAAAGACACAGCACGTGAGCAGATGAGCGCTGCCCATCACCCCTGCACCCCACCTGCACACGGGTGCCTTCATCCCTCTTCTTCCTCCCACCCAACAAACCCCTCATCACAGATCCCAGCATTGCCCCTCCCAGAGGGGTGACACCGTGGAGCATCCCCAAATCCAGCCACTGCTCCCCGAAACGCCAGGCTCCTGTTCACCCCCTCCCAACCAACCAGGCTCCGGAGGGGCTCGGCAAGCCCCGGGGTCACCATTGTCCCCGTGGCCTCCCCAGCGCGACACAAGGGGACGTTTATTCCCATCCAGCCCCGGCCACTCAATCAAACCATCTTTGTGTCCGGAGGGGCCTGGGGCGGAGCGGCCGCTGCACCTCGCCTCTCGCTGCGCGGGAACCTTCCAGCCCTTTAAACGTCCATCCCTGGACAACCAGCCGGGTTGGGATGCTGCGTTAGGAGCCGCTGCGGGAACGCGAGCGGCAGCGCTGAGCCATGCGCAGCACCTCGGCCAGCCCGACCCCGCTCCAGTGCCTTGTGCCTCAGTTTCCCCCGCCCTACAGAGGGGAAGCGGCCCACAGGGGTGAGGAAGGGTGGACCCCGGCATGTCCCAGTGGTGGACACAGGGACTGCTGTGCCCCCATCACTGCACCCCGCTTTCACCCACAGGTTCAGCCAGCACTCTCAGCTACACCCAGGGCTCCTCAACCACTGCGCTGCCCCCCCACCCCGGCCTCAGCACCCCTCGGTCCCCAAAGCCACCACAGCATCCCTGCCCCCCAAAATCCCTTGTTCTGCTCAAGCTGTCCCTGTGCTGATGGCACCAAGGCATCCGCTGACCTGGTTGGGGTGCAGCCATCTTCGCCCCACCGTGATCCCAAAGGACTCCTCCCAGGGGAGCAGCCCCAGCCCTCGGCCACCCCCAGCCCTGCAGGGCTCAGGCTGGGTGCAGAGCAGCCCTGTCCATGGCTCCTGCACTGGTGTGCACTGGCTCACCCAGTACTGGGGGCACAGCTCCTATTGCCACCAGGCAATGCCATCGCCATCCCGCTGGGATGCAGCAGCCTCAGCCCAGCTCCCAGCCCTGTTCCAGCAGAGCTGGGCACTGCCCCACAGCAAGCAGCCCCCAAAGCACATTTGGGCAGGGTTTAGCTCTGTGACCCAAGCCCCCATGCCCCAGCAGGGCCACCATAGGCCATGAGGCCCGCAGGGAAACATCCCTCTGCCTTCACAGCCCCTTCATGGATCCATCCCGGAGCAAAGCCCTTCCCTCTTCCCAAACCACCCAGGAAATCTCCCGGTGCCGGCATTTCAAGGGCCAGGGACTGCGCTGCTGCTATTTTTGGGCTCACACACGTAAGGCTTGCAGCAGGGATCATCCCGTGTCCCTTCCTGCACCTCAGCCCCGCACAAGCACCCGGCGGATGCTCCTCGGGAAAGAGGGTCCTTCCTTAGCTCCGGGGGCTTGTGCAGAGATAAAGAGGATGATGCCTGTGATGAGCCCATCAGGGCGAGCACAGGGGATTTAGCAGAACATTACCAAGGCTTTCCAGTGTCTCCCTACTGTCATCTGGAGCAATAACCCCATGGATTTATTCCCCAAATCAAGTAAAACCAAAATAAAACCATTTTACTACCAAAGCAACTGCACTCGCACCTCGTTTTCCACCATAAACCAGCAACATTGAATGGTAGATACTGGTTATGGAAAAGAAAGCATTCACCACAGCATTAACCCTGGTACCTGCCTGAAATTCACACTTTCAGCTCCCTTAGTTGTGTTTTTCCCCACCCAGAAGGTCCCAAACCCTCCTGCACTTCCCAGACGAGATCAGCGTTAACCTCATACTCCCACATTAAAGCAGGGGCACGGCCGGGAACAGCAGCGCATCTTCCATCAGGGATTCTGTCTTCATCCCACTTTTACTGGGAGTAAATAGGGAAAAGGAAACGCTGGAGCTGAGAGGGGCAGGGGCAGGGTCTCGCCAAGCCAGCGGCTCCATCCCAGCCGGCCCCAGCTCCATCCCTGGCTTTAACGGGAGCAATCCCATTCATTTGGGCCATTTTATCTGGGAGACCATTTAAGGGTGTTTTCTCTCACTGCCCCTCACCCTGGGGCTGAGAGGGGGAGCTGGGGGAAGGGATGTGCCTGCAGCCATCAGTTAATCTTTAGACAGAGACAGGAGGCTTTTTTTGTGTGTGTGGGGATGGAATAAAGCTGCTCTCTTTCACCATTCGCCATCAGGATGCGGAGATGCCATTTTAGTCCAGCGGCTACTTAAAAAGCCGAAACAAACCAAAAACCAAACCAACAAAGAACCAAACCAAACCAAACATTTGATCCTACTGGATTTTCTCCAAAGCAAAGCTCCAACAGTTTCTCTCCAGGGAATCTCTTCCCCAGGGACACACGTAACGCTGGTGCTACTGCGTCCTGCAGCAGCCCACACCAGCACCTTGGGGTGACCCTGGTCCCAGAGATCAAATGCAGGAGCGATGCACACGAGAAAGCAGAAAAAGATATTAAACGTGCCCTGGGTCTCTGTGAGCATCACGGGTCCAATGCACTGACCCAAAGAGCTGCTCTGAAGGGTTCCCCTTTTGCTGCACCCCAGCTCTGCACACAGAGATCCCTCCAGCTGGATCCTGCCCTGCACCCCGGAGCTGGGAAAGGGCAGCCCATGGGAAGGCTGGACTATGGTCCCCAATAGAGAAGTCCTTCCTTGTGCCCCTGCCTTTGCTCAGGGATGGAGCTGCCTCCAAACATGTGCTTTTATTTCTGCTTTTATGTCATGCTGGTGGCTTGGTTCGCACCAAACCCTGCTGCATGCAGGGGGTCAGCACAAGCGCAGGTTGCAGCTGAGCTGGTTGAGTGCAGTTGAGTGCTGGTTGCAGCTGAGTGCAGGTTGCAGCCTGAACAACAGCCATCATCCTCCTGCATCCCATTCCCTGCCCCACTGAATGGGGATGCAGCCTGTCACCAGCTGCCACTGCTATGGGGATGGCAGCCCCCAAGGGACTGCAGGGGAACCAAAGCCCTCCATGCTGTCCTGGGCACTCAGGCAGGACAGGGGGGCCCCATCCCAGCCCCAGCGGGTGTAACTGTGTGCACGGCCTTATGTCCCCACAAGGACACATAGGACCACATCACTGAGATGCCGGTGACCAAAAGCCCCATGGCCACAGCAGCCGCAGGGTACCAGCGATGCCCTGCATCGTACCAGTGATGCCCCGCATCTCTCTTTGCAAGCATCATGAGAAGGAACAAGAAATGTAACAAGTAAAACTGCCTTTATGAGGGTTTTTGACCCATCAGCTTGGAGAAAAGCCCGGAGACACGGAGCCGAGCAGCTCCCAGGGGCTGAACAGCCCCCCGGGATGGCAGAGCCAGGGCTGAGCTGTGCTCCCCGCTCCTGCTCCGGTCAGCGGCGCTGAGCCCTGGAGCCACTGCATGGGCAGGTTTTCTCCTCTCCCGTTTTCCAGGTCGCTTTCCCCTGTAACACTCCTGTAAGCGATGCTCAGAGCCACAGCGTGGGCCCGGGAGCCACATCCGCAGGGAACCACCGCAGCTTTGGGCTTGTCACCAGCACCAGCCTGATTTCTGCCACCCTCAGCCCTTTGCCTCCCCCGGGAGGACCTGCTCTGTGCTTCATCCCCCCTTATCTCCTCACTGCCCCCAAATGAATCCATCTCCAGTGTCCAGGGGAGGCATTTGAACCCAAATGCCTCATTTTTAGCTCATAATGTGAGGGAAAGGCAGCCCGAAGAGCCCTGTTAGTCTCCTGTCCTGCCGAGATTTTAATCTCTTTGTGATCAGATAAAGGGAGAGGGAGATGGAGACGCGCTCCCTGCAGAGAAGGGCCATTCAGACCGGGTTCCTGTAATAAAGTGATTTAATAGATCTAAAGAGGCCAATTCCCTTCTTTCTCCCACAATTACTTCCTGTGGGTCATCATTCACATATGTAAATGAAGAGGGGAAGGAGGAGGTTATGGGGTGCTCTGTGGTGTTAAACCCCAATAGCTGGCTTGGAGCACCCCAAGCCCTCTGTGTTGTCTCCCCTGGTTGTGGCTTTTGCCCTCCGAGGCCTGACTCCCTCTGTGGGAAGCAGAACGGGCACTGGCTCTTGGGAAGCGCCTGGATGCTGGGATGGGAAAAGCATCAGTAGAAGGGGCACAAAAAAGCCACCCAAAAGCAACAAGCCCGGAATGGGAGTGTGGGTTTGGTCCCTCTGTGAGGAGGGGCCGGGGCTGAGCCAGTGCTGGGATGCTCCATGGTGGGAGACCAGCCCTGGCTGTTCTGCTGCAGGCAAGCAGCGACTTTGTGCCACCAGTGAGAGGGGCAGGAGGCAAAGCCCGACCTGAACGGGAAACAACATCAGCCCAAAGCTGCCCCACTTCTGGTGGTCCAAACCCCCTTGGCAGCCACACACACACCGTCCCTCTGCTACCTAAAATACCCACTTCCACCCAGCGTTCTCCGCATCTCCTGAATGCGGCAAACCCTGCACATGGGACCCCATGGGGAGCACCAGGAGGCTGCACCTCTCCCCGGGCGATGGGATACTCCCGGCAGAGGCAACCAAGCCAATTCTCTTTTCCTACAGGAATGTGAGCAAGAGCAATCAGGAAACCAGACTGTCCATGGGCAATAAACCCCCAGGAGAAGGGCGGGAGGCTTCCCCCACGGGCACCAGGTCCCGCTGTGCTACATTGAGATGCAAAGACCCATTTGCTCTCAGAGCACCAGGATCCAGGTTTCGGTTTTCGGTGGCTGATTTGGAGCCCTCACCTCCAATCCCAGCTGCCCAGGGTGGTAGCTCCGACCAAGGCAATTTAACCATGCTGAAGTCAATGAGAAGGGATTTGCTTCTCCCACCTTCGCTTGCTAAACTGCCATAGCCCTGCCTTGAAGTAGCCACTGTGAGAGCCCTGCACAGCCCCAGGCTCAGTCTTGCACCCCCATCCTATCCGCAGACCACAGGCTCGACCCAAATCTGGGGGGATTTGGGCCCATGGAGAGCAGCAGCCACTGATGCCGGGCTGGCCCTGGGGCTCCCCGGAGCCATCAACCTCTCGTTGCCTCAGCCCAAATGCCATGTGGCTGCTCCCAACCATACCCACAAAACCACTTGTGCTTGCAGTACAGATCCAGAGCTCACTCTGCTCTCCAGCCCGGGTGGCAGCCGCTTTCCCAGGGTGACTGGCATGGGTCACGCTCATCACAGAGACGCAAGCACTGGCCCCGATTTGAGCACTATGGAATCAAACAGTTTGGGTTAGAAGGGACCTTAAAGCTCATCCACTTCCATCCCCCTGCCACAGGCAGGGACACCTTCCACTAGAGCAGCTTGCTCCAAACCATCTCCAAACCCATTCCCCCACGAGGTGTGGAGGGGTTTAAGCAGCTGCAGCCCCAAATCCACAACTCCCCTCAATGTAGGATTACAGACACGTGCGGGGCTTCCCCACTCAGCAAGGTGCTTGTGCATCAAATCCGGACACAAAACTGCCACTAGAACACGGGATCCACGGGTTCACATACACCTCACACGCCTTTGTGCGACCCGCAACCGAAAGAAGGGGCCCGGGCAGAGATATCCCCGACTCCGGGAAAGCCCAGTCCTGCACCCGTGCCTGGCTCAGGGCTCCAGGACCCTGCACCGCGGGAAAACCAGCTCTTCCCCGGGTCCTTCCGTGGAGGGAGCAGCATCCCTGCTCCAGCACATCCCGCGGGCACCTGCTCCCCGACTGCAGGGGCTCCTCAGGGAACCGCGATGGGAAAATTAAACCGTTCGGGGATCAGCTTACAGGGCCGGTCCCCGGAGAGGAGCCCTGGGCTGCACCGGGGGGAGCGGCCGTGCCCGACCTCCGGGAAAACGCACCCGGGGGACCCCGGCTTCCCCGGGATGCCGAGCTGGGATGGGGGAAGCGGCGTGGGGTCCCCATCCTGCCCCGCATACTCCCAGGGGCTGCCCCTCGCTTCCCTCCCCAGAACCCAGCGGTGGATCCGGCTCCGTACCTGGTGCACGAAGACATCGACGGGCGAGTCCAGGGTCGCGCCGCCCTTGGCGGTCATGGAGAGGAAGCCGAAGCCCATGCGGACATTGAACCATTTACAGATGCCGGAGCCGTGCAGAGGCTGAGATTCGTTCTCGGCCTTGGGCGAGTCTCCGGCCGGTTCCTCGCCCGGCTTCGCACCTGGAGAGAAACCCACGGGGCCGCTGAGCAGGAGGCTGGGGGAGCCGCGGGTCCCCCCGGCCCAGCCGCCCCGCACCCGGCCCGCAGAAAGAGCCCCCCAATCCTTCTGGGGCTTCCGGGGCTGGAAAAGGCAAGGAAAAAGATAGAGCCCCCCCAAACCCACCCGAGCAGAGCGGTCGGCTCTGCCCCCACGTGTGCGTGGGGATCGCCCCAGGAGCGGGACAAAACGAAGGCATGACCCAGGCGGTGCGTGCGGTGGGGGCCCTAAATCCGTTGTCCCCGTGGAAACGTTAGAAACGAAAAAAAAAAAATTAAAACATTAAAAAAATCACACTCCCCCCCCCCCAAAAAAAAAACAAAACCCCAAAATAATTTAAGAATAAAGAGAAAAAAAGAAAAAACACAACTAAAAATCCAAACCTACCAAAAAAGGGGAAAAACTGCCCCAAAACACCCACCCGAAATCCCCTTGTCCCCAGGCAGCCACGCTGGAGCGAGACTCTCCCCCGCCGTCAGCATCCCCCCGCTGCACGCCCCCTCCCCGCTCCCAAATAACCCCACAGCCACCACCGGCCCCAAACTTTGGGCTCATCCTTGGGCTGGGGGGGGAGCGGTGTGAAAACCAAATAAATAACCCTATCCCTGCCCCCCAAACCCCCCCAGAGCTGCAGCGGGGGAGCGGGGCCACGCCGGGCCCGGCCTCGCTGCTGGGGTGCTGCGGGGCTGGATCTGGGGGGGTCCCGCACACACCACCCCCCCCATGCGAGCTCTGTTATTAATAATCGCGGAGCCGAGGCGGGCTGAGACAATAATATAACTTAACCTGCAAACTGCTGGTTGGAAACAGACCCCATCCCGACACTGGCTCGCAAATCCCGAGTTGTGGCTGTGACCGCCTCCTCCTCCTCCTCCTCCCTCCTCCTCCTCCTCCTCGGCCAGCTTTGAGGGTATCGGCCCAAAAAAAAAAAACAACCCCCAAAAAAAAGCAAAAAAAAAAAAAAAAAAGGAAAGAAAAAAAAAACAACCCAAAAAAACCCCAACCCAACAAAAAAAGCGGCTCAGACCCCGCCGGGAGGGAGCCGGGAGCGGTTTGACTCCATCTTCCCTCCAACAATAGGGGGGAGGGAGCGGGAGGGGTTTCTCAAAGGCTCCCAAATTCTCGCAGACAATAGCAGCCCCCGCCCCCCCCCTCCCTTCCCCCCCCCCCACCCCCCCCCAGGACCCACCCGCGGGGCCGGGGGGGGGGGGGTGGGGTGGGGGGCGGCACCGGGTCCCGCTCCACCATCCCGTCCCCACGTGATCCTAATTAACACCCCCCCCCCCCCAACCCCGGTAATAGCGACACATTCCGGGAGGGATTTGGAAGGGGGGGGGGGGCAGTGTGTGTGGAGGGTTGACCCCCCCCAGCTTAGGGGCGAGGCCACCTGTCAATGGAGACGTGAGCCCCGGGGGGTGGCACCCCGAGGGCTGGGGGCTCATCCACCTCGCTTCTCCTTTCCCCCCCCCCCCCCCGCCGTGGTCCCCCCCACGAGTGGAACCACCTGCGAGCCGTGTCCCGGGACAGGAACCGGGACCAGGCTGATCCACCACGGGGGGGGGGGGGGGTTATCCGGGACACCGGGGGCTTCCCGCGCCCCCAGCCCCATCCCGTGTCCAACGGGTGAGCCAAGCACCCCCGGGGCCGTTTCCCCCCCCCGGCCCGGTGGCAGAGCCTGCCCTCCCGCCGGCGGTGCGGATGGGGGGGGGGGTGGAATGGTCCGGAGCCCCCCAGGCCGGGCGGGGACAAAGGGCGAGTGACCAGGGCTCCATTTCCGGCGGCGGACAATGCCCCGCTGCCGGCCTGGCCCGTGGGGGCACAGCGCCGCCCGCAGCCCCTCCCGGGCTGTGTTGGGGTACGTGGTGACCCCCAGAATGGGGCTGAGCGGGCAGTGCCGCCCCCCCCCCCCCGAGGGAATGGTTGGGGGGGGTTGCATTGACAGCGGCCGCCCCACGCAGGACTCGCTCCCCGTGGCATCACTGAGGGGATCCGGGGCGGGGGGGCTGGGAGGGCACTGAGCTGAGGGGGAGGGGGGGGCACCCCGGGGATCCCAGTGTCACCCGTGGGACCCCCCCCACGGGGGGGCCCGGTCGGTGCTACCGGTAAGATCCCGCGTGGGGCAGCCCCGCGCGAAGGCTCCGCGGCGGCGGCGCTGGCCATGGTGCTGAACGGCCCCGGCCCTGTCCAGGGTCCTGCAAGCCTGCCTTCCTCCTCCCGCCCTTCCTCCTCTTCCTCCCGCCCTTCTTCTTCCTCCTCCTCCTGCCCACCACCAAGGCTGCCTCCACCCGAGGGCTCCGCTTTGCTCTTTCCCCGCAAAGCCGAGCGGGGCTGGGGTGGCAGCGGGGGGGGGGAGGACTTCTCCCTGCAGGAAAATGGGGCAGCCTTCGGGAGGAGGCAGCTGGGGCTGCCCCCCAGGACGTCAGGGCTCTGCAGCTCCCTCAGCTGGGTCCCCACGGGTGGAGCAGGAGGTGCCCGTGACCTGCCCACAGCAGCGTTAATTCCATGATGCTCATAGGGTGTTTCCTCATCTTTATGGTGTTTTTAATGGGGACGGACCAGGAGGCTGAGGAAACTCCACTGGTCTCTTGTTAACATCAGTTCTGACCCAAATCCAACGAGCAGCCCCTCGTCTGACACTGCAGGACAGCAGAGTCCAGCCGGGTGCTTCCTGGGCACAGACCGGGATCTCCACTCCCACCCACAACCAGGCTTGGGCAGCCTGCAGAGCTCTGTACCCGGGGCTGGTGAGAGGGGAACCACGGTTCCCCTCTTGCTCCTGCTCCCCTCTCCTTGCCGGCACCCACGGCCGCCCCGGGTGGGGATCCGCTGCGGGAGCACTCCCGGTGGCTGCGTGCATCTGTCACCCCCTCCTGGCCGCCGGGGCTGGGTCCGCGGGTTCCGTGTGTTCCCGTTCTCCCGTTTGTGGGATAAGTCGGGTAAGAGGGAAGGAGGAGGAGGAGGAACCCAAGACTTGCAGGAGACCCCTCCGTGTGTCTCTGTCCCTCCTTCCAGCCCATCTCCTTCCATGCTCCCCACCTTTTGCCAGGGATTTAGGGGGGACACAGCCGGCTGCCTGTGCATTTTGCTCCGGTGCTTCTGCTCATGAGGAAGGGCAGCCCTGGGAAACAGCTCCATCCCTTCGTCCCTGGAGGGAACACCCCAGTGCCAGCAGCCGCATAGCCTGGGGACGGTGTCCTGAGGCAGAAAGGACACCCTGAGTGGTGCGGGCAGTGGGCAGAGGCATGGGGGTACGGGGGAAGAATGTGGTGAGGAATGAGCCCTTGTTTCCTCCAAACCAAATCCTTCAGAACACAACCCATTACCATGCACCAGCTTCCCTCCTCCCCAGCCCCTTCCTGATGGACAGGAGGGACCCACAGTCCCCTGGGACACTTTTCTGTTTACACTCATCAAGTTTCTCCGCATCACCCAATTCCTGCCCATCCTCGCTGATTCCCATCCAAGTGATGCAGCCACATCCCTGAGCAGTGTCCTTTTACCTCCCAATCTCCTGTACCGCAGCCCCTCGGCAGCGACAGCCCCACGCCATATTTCCGTGTGTGGTGTATTTGTTTTTGGGGGGCCTGTTGAATGGGAAATGAGAAAGGGAAGGGGACTCCTTCCTGTTCTTTCAGAACCGGGCGCTGCGCCCTGCTCGCCTTCAAGGGAATAGCCGGCGGAGCAGGCGCTTGCACAAATAATGGCTTCATTAGATTGAAAGAAGTGGACAGTGACCTCACCGAAATGGACTTTCTGACCCCTGCTGACCTCTGGCCCCGGCTCTGACAGCCTCTAAATCTTCCCCCTCGCGGCACGGCCGGGGCAAGGGCAGGCAATGCTCTGCCAAAGCCCAGTGCCAGAGGTGCTGCCCGTGGTCCGGCATCAGGGACCACACGGTGCTGCCAGCGGACTGCCTGGCCCCAGCCAGGTCCTGAGCCTGGCAGAATGGGGCCCTGAGCCTGGCAGGATGAGGTTCAAGGATGTGCAAAGCCTGGGCACATGGGTCACAGCTTTGGCAGAGATTGGGACTGGTGTCCTCACTGCAAACAAAACCCATCCCTGGGGAGCTGAAGGGCCCTTGGCAATAGCGTTATTGGGGCTGTGGCTCCGCCACCATCTCCCATCTCAGCACGGTCACCATCACCACATGCCCATCAAGAAAGCACAGACCAGCTCAAAAGCAGCCTCCAAGCCCCTGCCAGGGAAAGCTGAGCCATATCCCTGTGCATCCCACAGGCACAACCCACCTGGCTGCACACAGACACAGACAGACCTCCTCCAGCCCCCACTGAGCCTACCTCCACCTCCCTCCCATGAGCAAAGACTCTTCCCTGCAGCCTCCACAGCCAGGGCACTGCCAGGCACCCAGCACCCAGTCTGCTGGTGGGGAAACTGAGGCACAAGGAGGGTGCCAGTGGGTGCCTGTGCAATGGGAACCCCCACCAGGGTCTCCACACCAGTGCTCCCCAAGGCTGGCACTTGCCTCCCATGGCACAGCCCCAGTGCTGGCAGTAAGCCCCTCGCATCCCAGTGCCACCACCTCCCTCCTCCCCATCCTTGCACGCTCACTGCTGACCTTTGGCTATGAAGCAATCAATAACAGAAGCCATGGTGCTGCTCCTCCCTCCTCACCAGCTCCCTACACCCCACACACCCCCCGTGCCTCTAACAAGGCTCTTCGGGATTGAGGGATGCTCTAGTACCTGCCAACACTGGGGACACGGGGCTGAGGGTGCATTAACCTGCTGGAGACACAAGTGTGCTTGCAAGGATGCTCTCATTGGGCACCCCATTCCCAGCACTCCAAGAGGCTGGGGCTGCTTTCCAGCTCCAGGGTGTCAGTGGAACCCCACACTTCTGGGTTTGGGGCTCTGAGGTCCCTACAGTGGGGACCATCAGAAATGGGGCTTCCCAGAGCATTGGCACTCATCAAGGGAAAAGCAAGGATTGTGCCTGGGTGGTGACCTGCCTGGATGCTGCCTGGGGCCAGGATTCCCCATGGATTCGCTGCCTTTTGGGTAAGGCAGGATGAGGTGAAGCCAGATATCGACAGTCCTGGCCTGGAGCGATGGGTTGTGCACAGATTCAGTCACTCCCTTTGATAAAAGACCTTGGGCAGCAGCTGATTGATCAGCTGTAAAGTGGGGATTGATCAGGATTTCAGCCCCATACATATTCCAGCTCCCTGATAAAGGGAAATCGATAGCTGAAAGAGATATTCCCCCGAGGCAGCAGGCTCCAGCAGACCAGGGCTCACAGGTTTCCCCTCACCCCCTAAATCCTCCCACCCCGGTTCAAGCCTTGCTCCTCCCAACAGCGAACTCAGGCAGTGGGAGACAAAACTGCTTTGGGGCAGCTGGGATGGGAAGGGGGGCGGGCATTGCAGGATGAGGATGCTGAGAGGGGACAGAGCCTCCCCTCCCACCGCTGAACTCACCTCCCAAAGCATCACCGTGCCCTGCAGCTTCCTCCCCTCACCGGTGGTCTGGCCCAAACCCTGGGCATGGCGATGCCACCAGCACCCTCTGCTGCCGGGAATCCTGGTTCCATGGGCGGTCTGGGGACCAGGGTTGGATGCTGCTGCTGGGAAGTCCGCAGCTTCCCTGGGTGCTGGAGGGATTAAGGCCAGGAGGATACGGGGGCTGTGCGGATCACACACAGCGTGAGCACGTCAGGTCTCAGCTCCAGCCCTGTGCTGGTGAGCTGCAGATCCCCAGGGAGACTCGGGGTGCCGTGGGGCTCCCTCTAGGTCTGTGTCCGTCCCCTCCCCAGGTGCTGCGGCTGAGCCTGTCCCTATCCCTGCAACCTGCCCCATCCTGCGTCCCTCCCTTTACACACAGTGACTCAAGGCCCGGGCTTGCCCCAGTGTCCCTCCAATTGCCCCAGTGCCTGAGGAACTGGTTTGCCCTGGGGAGGACTCTCCCCAGCACTGACTAAACCCTCCCCAGCCAGCCCCGGCGGTGCAGGGGGACGGGGCAGGGAGCTCCCGGTCCCACAGAGCCGTGGCCGGCTGGCTCACCTGGTTCAGCACGTTCACAGGCTTGCACACACTGACACATTGCAGACAGCCCCGGGGCTCCCGTGACCCCATAGTGCTGCCCCTCATGGGAGCCCACGGTGCTAGAGGGATGCAGAGGCTGGATCTTGCTCCCGTACCGGGCACAGGAGGATGGGCAGCTGGGTACCACATGGGTGTTCAGTGCTGGGGCTGCTGGGGACCCCTCCCCGCACCCTCTTTCTCTCCTGCTGTTCCCAAGGGGACTCAGCTGCTACCCACTGGTACCACCATGGAAGCAGAGCTGTGGTCCTGGGCTGTCCTCACCTGATGCCAAGGTTGGGGCCAGTGAGTGCCATCCCCCTGATTATATTCAATGGACACTCCTGTCCCCACGGCTCCTCAGTGCCACTCAGCTCCTCCTGGAAGCTTTCACAACCACATCCCCCCGGCTCCGGCAGGGAGGGATAGGGCAAAGTCCTTCCAACCCTCTGCAGCTCCCCCCATGACCTGGTGCTGCTCCAGCACGTGAATGGTGGCACCCGGAGCTGGGTGGCTCCAGGCACCCCAGCAAGGACCGAACTGTGGCCACTTGTGCCGGACTGGTGGTGGCCGAGGAGGCTCCGGGGCTGGGCCAGCAGCCGGGAGTGGTGGCCGCGGGGTGAGGCTGGTACTGATGGGTGCTGGGGAGCAGCGGGAGGGCAGGGTGAGGACACAGGGCGGGTGCTGGCTCTGCTGTCACCCCGAACCCTGCCCGAAAAGGGCCCTGTGCCCCGGGGTCAGGTCTCCTGCAGTGGCCCAAGGCTACCATGACCCCCATTGCTCCCCAGGCCAGAGCAAAGTGCTCTGAGAGCCTCAGCTCTCTGAGCCCTGGGGCATCTCGCAGCATTAGAAGCCTCCTGGGAATGGGCTCCATTGCTGGGGCTCCACTTGGGACCCCCTTATAGATGATGAACTGGGTGCAATCACATCCCTGGGGACCCCCAGCTGCTCATGGCAGGGTGCTGGGACCCCGCCAGCCCCATGGCCTGGCCGATGCAGCGTCCCAGCTGGCTGGAGGTGCAGTCACCGAGCTGGGCACTGATTCCCTCCGAGGTTACCCTCACCCTCACCGAGCTGGAGGGAAGGGGTGGCCGGGCAGGACTCCGGGAGGCCCGGAGCCACCCAGGCCGGCCGGGCTCCCTCCCGGCGCTGCTGAGTCGGAGGAAATGGAGGAGCCGGGTGCTGGGGAACCAGCCTGACCGGCTCCCCGGCTGTCAGCACCTGAGGAATGCCAAACCTCCGTGCGCCAGGGCTGGGTGCTCAGGGCTGGGTGCTCCGCGGGTGACTCTGCCGGTCCGCCCAGCCGTGCTGTGCAGGCAGCAGCACCCCCAGCCCCGCTCGGCACGGCTCGGCTCAGCACCCCGCTCGCCACGGCGGGACCCTTGGCTGCAGGTACGTGGGGTGCAGGTGTGTGTGGTGATGGGGGGCACTGGGTGCTGTCTAGGCGCGCCTGGCTTGTGCGGGTGCTGGTGGGGTGGTGCTGGGAGCAGGAGGGCATCGGTGCTCCCATCCCGGCTGCCCCCGTGCCCTGGTTTGGTGGATGCTGGGATGGGTCCCTGGCTCCCCTTGGCATTGACACTGGCCAGGGAGGGAGGACAGGACCGGGAGGTGGGGGCTGAACCCAGCTCTGCCCCTCAGACCTCCAGTCCCCAACGGTGGGGGGCTGCTGGGGTTGTAGCCCTGATCTCCCCACCAAAGTGCACCCCCAGAGCCACCGGCGTGAGATGGGGCAGGAGCACCTCTGGTGGCCTCAGGACTCAGGCTCCCGTGTCCCCCCTGTCCCCCTCCGTGCAGGGAGCAGAGCCACCCTGGCACAGCTCAGCAGAGGGGAGGCAGGGGCAGCGAGGGGACGTGGTGGTTCCCCTGCCCTCCTCATGAACCCCGGGTGCCGCAGCCCCACAGCGAGCACCCGGTTTTCCTGGAGGCGGCAGGTCCGCTCTCACCCGCGGTGATAGGGCTCAGCCCAACGTGGCCGGAGGCTCGGCTTAATCTGTGGTCACCGGCTCAAAGGCAGCCGCAGCTGCTGCCCTCGGCCCCTCCGTCTCTTCTGAATATTAAAGAGCACCTTGTGCCTTTTCCTTGGGTGCTGAGAGACCCTTTGGGGTGATGGGAAGCAGTGAACAAGCTCAGCGGGTTGGCTTGGTTTGGCCAGCGGGGATTAGTTAGCCAGGCGGTGTGCTCCAGTGTGGCAACAGTGCTGAATCCAGCATGGCACGTCCCGGCGGGCAGGACGGGCCAGCAGGAGCAGCCGGGAGGCTGCAAGGTCTCATCCTTGTGCCCTCATGTCCGTGTGTCCTTGACCTACTGTTGCAGTAGGAAATGCAGTAGGTGCTGGGGCAGAGCAGGGCTCCGGGGTGAGCTCCTTTGCCAGGGCTGCTGTGGTGTGCCAGGGCCTGGCCGCCGGATCCAGCTGCAGGGATGGGATGGGAAAGACACACACGGAGATCTTTGGAAATCCGGCTCTGGGCGAGAGGCAGCTGTGATGCTGAGTCAGCACCTGCCGCCTCCCCCCAGCACCCCGGTGCTGCACGGAGCCGGCGTCCCCATCCCGGTGCCACCCCGGGGCCACGGGCACGGCGGGGCTGGGCACTGCCACTGAGTGCTTGAGAAACCGGCGCTGAAGCAAGGCCAGGGTGCAGCCAGGTGCCTGGTGGCTCCAGATCGGGTGGGACGGGCCCGCTGCAGGACAGAGAGGGGCCACATCCCCGTGCAAACCATGCTGCCCTGGCACCACTGACCTGGGGAGGAGCTTCCATGTCACAGGAGTCCCTATGTGCCCCCATCCTGGGGCGCTGGGGCTGCTTCCAGCCTGACCCTGCTCTTGGCTATTCGTTATTCCACTGGTGAGTGCTGTGGCCCTGGGGATCCAGCTGTGGCCCTGGGGATCCAGCTGTGGCTGAGCCCACGCAGATGTGTGGCCCCACCTATGCTGGTCCTAACCTGGAGCGGCGCTGGCTGCCCCAGACAAGGTCTCATCACCTCCTGGAAAATGACACAAACTCTTCCTATCTGTACTGGAAAGACCTGCTGGGCCGGGAAGAGCGAGATGTGGAGGGCTGGCAGAAGGGGCAGGCAGCTGCCTGCACCGGCGCCTCTCTGCCTGTCCCCAGCCTCCATGACCCCCTTTAGGGACGGGTGAAGTCCGACATGAAGCTAGTAGAAGGAGCCCAGCCCCCGGTGGTGCAGGATGAGGCCCTCTCCCAAGGGGTCCCCCAGGAAAACCAGCCCTGGGGGCTGTGCAGGGAGGTTTCCCTGTCATCAGCAGTCCCCACGCTCAGCTTGTCCTCCGGCTGAGCCCTAAGTCCCGTCCCTCTGCTGTCCCCAATAGCTGGGTGGTGACACAGAGCAGCTCCTAATTGGGAGATGCAGAGATGCCGGAGTGCTTCCGGCTCCTGCTGTGTCAGCTGCTTCCCAAACCCAAACCCAGCAATAAAATCCCTTCTGGGGCAGGGACGCAGCTGCGGCACAGCCACGCCTCCGCTGGCATCCCCCCCCCCCAGCCACCACCAGCGTGGGTGTCCCCTGCCCTGCGCCCACAGGGAACCACAGCGATGCCCAGCCTGCATCCCAGGGACCACAGCGATGCCCACCCTGCATCACAGGGACCACAGCAATGCCCACCCTGCATCCCAGGGACCACAGTGATGTCCACCCTGCATCCCAGGGACCACAGCAATGTCCACCCTGCATCCCAGGGGCCACAGTGATGTCCACCCTGCATCCCAGGGACCACAGCGATGTCCACCCTGCATCCCAGGGACCACAGTGATGTCCACCCTGCATCCCAGGGGCCACAGTGATGCCCAGCCTGCATCCTAGGGGCCACAGTGATGCCCAGCCTCCAGTACCCAATAGAAGAGTGCAGGAGCTGAGTGCTGGGTACCAGCTTGGATGAGAGTGATCAGTGTCAATGGGGCTGAGAAGCGGATGGAGCCATCCCACCTTTGCCAAGCAGCAATAGGGAAGGCTAAAGAGAAGATGCTGCTCAGGTCCCCACCTCCTCCTGCGAGCCCCATAGCTACTCCAGCCCCAGGCCTGGTCCTGACCAGGTCCTTTTCCCCCACGGAGCAGCTTCCCTGTTGCTTTCTGGGCTTGTTTGTTTACTGCATTTGCTGACTCGGCGCAGCCCTGCTGCCCTCCTGACTCATCCCGCAGCTTGGGGCACGGCACCGCTCGGGGCACGGCATGGCCCGGCCGCATCCTGCACACTCATCCGTGCTGTGCCGGCCTGCAGGCTCTGCTGGAGCCCACCTTGGCAGCGGGGCAGAGCTCCCCAGCTGGCTGCAGAAGCACTGGCATGGGCAGGCAGAAGGGGCTCAAGGTTCCCTTTATGTTCTGCACATACCAGGATGGATGAGATGAGCACCCCGAGAATTGCCCCCAAACCACCTCCTGTGCTCATGGGACCTCCCCTATAAAGTCCTGCAGGGTCAGAGGGATGTCTCGGGGGTGGCTGAGGGTCCGGGGTCAGTCCCTGCTCAGCTTTCCCTGTGTCTCCTTCTCTCCTTGCAGCTCCACCAGCGCCAGCGTGGCAGCGGCAGGGGCTGATCCCGGCAGTGTGGGGTGTTACGGGGCAGTCCCCTCGCTGTCCCCCCGGCATGGATTCATCATTCCGGCACACCAAGGCCAGGGGCTTCGTGTCCAGCGCAGAGCTGAGCATGCAGCAGTCGGCGGTGGGTGCCGCAGGGCCCGAGGGCAGGTCCCGCTTCCAGAAGGTCTCGCTGGTGTCCCGGCGGCTGGAGAGCACGGGGACCGTGCGGGGCCGGGAGGGGAGTCCCTCCCGCGTGTCCCTGCTGCTGCAGGCCTGGGAGCGGGAGATCGGGGAGAAGAAACCTCCCGGCCCCGCCGCCCCGAGCCGCTCGGCCCCTGCCAGCCTCCGCCAGGACTTCACCGCGCACGGACCCATCTTCTCGCAGGTCTATTCCCCAGCGCAGAAGCCGCGGCGCCAGGACGAGCGGGGCAAGGTGGGCGCTGGCGGCGGGGACGGCATCCCCCCGGCCGGGGGTGCCCCCCGGGACGTGCCCGTGCACAGGGAGAGCTACGTGCACGGAGCCCTGCTCCCCACCCGCGCTGCTGAGCTCAGCGCAGCGGGGCCCGGCTCAGCTCCTGGTGCCCCGTGCGCGCCCGGCTGCGCCCCTGCGCTGCCCAGGGCCAGGCAGGTCACGGTGCTGCGGACCGGCAGGGATGCAGCCGGGACAGAGCCGGCGCTGGCGGAGGGAAGGGAAGCCCAAAGCGGGGTGCACAGCGCTGCCGGTGCCACAAACACGGCGCCGCAGCAGGAGGTGCGAGAGCAGGACAGCAATGGCTTTGCGGCGGCCGCGACGGGCAGCAGCGGGAGCTCACCGGGCGCTGTGGAAGCCACCGGGCTCCTGACTGAGGGATACCCCGGGGAGAAACACTCGCTGCAAGCCGAAGCCACGCCAGTGAATGCAACCCTGAGAGATGGCGACAGGCCTGGGGACCCACAAACCAGTATAACCAGCTCCCAACAGGGTCCTTCGGCCGGCGCCGGTGGCCAGGCTGGCCCGGCTGCTGCGGGTGAGGGAAGCTCAGCAGACAGGGATGGCACCACTTCAGCAATGCCACCGAGGACAGAGAGCCCTCCGGGAGCTGGTGGCAGCCCTGAAAACCCCTCCTCGGAGGCAAGTGATGGCCCAGAGCCTTCATCTGAAGCATCTCCAGAGGCTGAGCTGGAGTTGGATGGGGGCAAGATGACACAGGACCCCCAGGGCACAGCCCAAGAGCCCAAGAGCAGCCCAGAGCTCCCTGCCAAGCCCCCAGCCTCTGACCCCCCAGCTGAGACCCCCCTGAACGGAGCCGAGGAGGACCCCGAGCTGCAGGTGGACATGGAGATCTTTGTGGACACGCTACGCAACATGGAGCCCTCAGAGATGCGCAAGGCACCCAAGACCCCGCGCCAGCCCCGGCCATCGTCGCTGGGCCGCTGTGCTGCTCTGCCTCCCATCGAGGAGGACCGCGTGGCCCCGCGAGCCACCATCTCCCTGCCCGAGGCTCTGCGGGAGCTGCTGGCCCGGGGCCCCATGGGACGGCAGGAGGAGAACCCAGAGGAGGAGATTGTGAACCCCTACCTGAGCCCTGATGAGCAGGCACCAGGAGGGACCCTCAATGGGGTGCCCAGGGACAGTGCAGGCTGCAATGGCCGGGTGGAGGGGGGCTCGCTCCTGGGGACACTGGGGCAGGTGGGGGCAGAGGAAAAGGCCAAGCCGGTGGCTGAGAGGAGCCCGTTCTTCCGAGGGAACGTCCTCAAGGGCATGGCGCTGCTCTCCCACTTCTTGGAGCACCGGGCGGCTGCAGCCGATGAGGGCAAGCCCTACTCGCGCCTGGACAACAGCGTGCTCTACAGCCGCTTCGTCTCCCCCAGCGCTGCCCCATTCGAGCCGCCTGGCAGGGATGGAGGGGTCACGGGCTCCTCCAACCCTCGGGACCACAATGGGCTGGGCCCTGGTGACCGCCCCAGCCAGGAGATGGCTGTGCTGGAAGCCCCAGGTCCTGTCAGTGAGGAGCCAGAAGGCACCATTGCTCTGTGGCCCGCTGATGTCTTGGTGAGTGGACCTCGGAACGCGGAGCCTGGGGAGGTGTTCTGCCTTCCTGGGAATGCAGGGAGGTGGTGGGGGTCTGAACCTTGGAGCATCTTTCCCTGTTCCCAGTACATGGTTTGAACGTCCCATCAGGGAGGCCAAGGGGTGAAAGCCCCTGGTGCGACAGGAGGGTACCAGGATGGGCGATGGAAAGGCACAGGTCAAGTGATGGGAGGGTGCCAGCACAGGTCACAGGAGGGTCCTGGGGCAGGCAGGAGGCCGATCCCCAAGCGCAGGAATGCTCAAGGTGTGGCTGCTCGGGGCGGTGGGAGGGTTTGGCAGACGCCAGACGTGAGGCTGCAGCCACAACCTCCCTGGGTCGCGGCGAGATGGCTGCTGCAGCCGACGTCCCTCCGTGCTCCTCATGCGCCCGTCCCCTTGGCTCTTCACAGCAGGAGGACAAGGAGGGCTTGGAGAAGATCAACCCCAGACCTGGCAAGGTACAGGCAGTGCGGTGGGGCTGGGCTGGATGGCGAGGGCACGGGCGGTGTGGTTTGGTGGGCTATGGCAGCACCTCTCTGCTGTGTCACCCCTTCCCAGATCATCCTCTTCTCCGAGGCCGGCTTCGCGGGCAAGAAACGGGAGATCTGGGGCGACGTCCCCGATGCCACGTCCTGGGAGCTCTCACACACCATCTCCATCCGGGTCATCCGAGGAGGGTAGGGGACAACACTGGGGCCAGGACGTGTGGCGAGGACATGGAGGGAGGGTTTGGCCGGGGTTCCTGCATTCCCTGTGCCAGGAACGGCAGCCAGGTCCCAGCCTGGGGTTCAGGAGTGACATCGCACCAGTGCTCATTACTGCAGCTGCACCCCAGCATCGTGGCGGTGGCAGGATGTCCCAACCCATGCTGTGCCCTGGGGCTCCCGATGGCTGCAATGGCTAAAAGCAGGGTTCTCCCCCTTTGCTTCCATCCTGCTCCAGGTGGGTGATGTACGAGAAGCCGCGGTTCCACGGACGCAAGTGCGTGCTGGCCGAGGGGGACGTGGAGATTGACAACCCCTGGGCAGCCTATGGGCAGAGCGGCCAGCCCCACCGGCCCTTCCGCATCGGCTCCTTCAAGAGGGTGGTGCGGGTGAGCAAAGGGATCCCCCCGAGCTTTGTGCTCACCCCACACCTCCCAGCACCCAGCAAGGGGGGAGTGCTGAGCCCACAACGCTGCTCTGCCCCACGCCAGGATTACCAGACCCCCGAGATCAGCCTCTTTGTGGAGGAGAACGGTGAAGGTGCCCAGCTCAGGTTCACCGACTCGGCTGAGGACACCCGCACACGGGGCCAGGCGCTCACTGCTGCCTCCATCATCGTCCACTCGGGCCTGTGAGTGGGGCCATGGGGCTGGGTGGGCGCTGGCTGGGCTCCAGCACGGGCTGGATGGAGCTGTGATGCTTTCCCCCTCTTCCCCAGATGGCTGGTTTACTCCAAGCCTTTCTTTGATGATGATCCCTATGTTCTGGAGCCAGGCGGCTATCCCAATTTAAAGGCTTGGGGAGCAAAGGACCCGTCCATCTGCTCCATGCACCCCATCAGGCTGGTGAGTCCCAGTTGCTGGAGCGCGGTTATTGGGGTGCCGGGGCCGTTTCCAGCCGTGGGCATGACAGGCAAGAGCATCTCCTGGTGGTTTGTGACTCATGTCAGTGAGAGCTTGGTGTGGAAATGTGCTGAGCGAGGCTCTGGGAAGTGCCTCTGTGAGTTAGAGGTGAAAGAAAGCAACAAAGCCAAGTCCAAAAGAGCTCGTTCTTGAACGAATTGACCCAAAAGCAGCTCAGGCTGTAAGTCAGTCCCTGCGCAGTCCCCTCCTGCACCACAGCCTCATGGGGGTCCTTCTCCTTCCAGGGCTGCCCCGTGGTGGAAAGACCCGGCGAGCCGCAGGTGAGCACTGGGCCAGCACCCAGGGAGAACATGGGACCGGGTTGGACGTGGGACCCCACTCACCCTGCCCTGTCCCCAGGTGCTCATCTACGAGGCCATGGGCTTCCAGGGTCGCAGCTTCACCATCAGCAGAGATATCTACGACCTCAAATGCCTGCCCGGGCCCACGCTGCCCACTGTGGGCTCCCTGCACGTCCTGGGTGGCTGGTGAGTGGTGTGGGGCCGGCCGGGAACGTGACCCTCAGCCAGTGGAAAAGGCTCAGAGGAGCTGCCTGGGGATGCAGGATGGACACAGGCAGCCTGGGGGAGAGGGCGGCACTGGAGCAGCGTGGATGGTGTCCAGAGACCTCACTGCCTGTGTCTGCTGTGCCACAGCTGGGTCGGCTACGAGAAGGAGGGCTTCCGCGGCCACCAGTACCTGCTGGAGGAAGGGCAGTACCAGGACTGGAGGCAGTGGGGTGGCTACAGCAAGGAGCTGATGTCCTTACGGCTGATACGGACGGTGAGGGCAGGGGTGGCGGCGTTGCTTGGGGATGGACCCAGCGTGGGCGGAGAGTCAGCACCCCTGGTCCCATCCTCGTCCCCCAAAGGGAGCCTTCCCTGCCTGCATCAGGCGTGGCCTGAGATCCCCCCCAGCTCATCCCACACAGGGGTCCAGGTGCTCAGAGCTGCTCCCTGGGGTGCCTGAGGCCAGGCAGAGCCCTGACTGCAGGTGTGGGGAGCGCCCGGCCCCCATCCCCTTCCCCCTGACAGACCGAGGCGCTCGGGACGGGGCTCCTTCTCCCTGCAGGACTTCTCTGACCCGGTGCTGGTCCTGTTCGAGGCCATGGACTTCGAGGAGGGCCCAAGCGTGGAGCTGAGCGAGGCGCTGCCCGACACGCAGCTGGCCGGTTACGGCACCGTCACCCAGTCCATCCACGTGCTGAGCGGGGTGTGAGTGGGGAGCAGGGGGAGAGGGGGGCCAGGAGGGTACCCGGGGGGTGCAGAGCCAGCACCCACGTTCTCCGTGCAGGTGGGTGGCCTATGAGGGCACCAACTACTCGGGTGAGCAGTACATCCTGGAGAAGGGGGTGTACCGCACCTGCGAGGACTGGGGAGCCACCGACTGCCGCATCGCCTCGGTGCAGCCCATCCTGCAGGTGAGAGCGGGACCCACCGGTGCCACCGGGCTGGTGGGGGCCAGGCTGGAGAGAAGACCCCAACCAGCCCCATTCTGTCTGCTTCCAGGTTGGGGAACACAACCTCCATTTCGTCTCCAAGGTTGGAAGTGGCAGATGGGGGGGGGGACGTGCCCTCCCAGGGGACACGGACCCTTATGGGGTGGTGATGATGCTTTGCCCCCCTCACCGAGCTCCTCTGCTCTCCTTCCTCAGATCCTGCTCTTCTCTGAGCCTGACTTCCTAGGGGAGCACATCGCCTTCGAGGAGGACCAGGATTCCCTGCCCGCCGCCTTCATCCCACGCTCCTGCAGAGTCCGTGGAGGCAGGTAGGGTGTCCCAGGGCCTCACTGCTTCCATCTGGGATGGGAACAGGGATGCCACCCTGGCCGGCAGCCCCGCAGGCACCTCTGGGAGCTCCGCAGGAGGGTGGGCAGGATGAGGGTGCTGGGCCACAGGAGGGACGGACACCAACCACGATGGCCACGTCAGCCCGGGTGCGCTCCTCCCCACAGCTGGATCCTGTTCGACGGGAAGGCCTTTGCCGGGGAGCAGCACGTGCTGTCGGAGGGCGAGTACCCCACGCTCAGCGCCATGGGCTGCCTCTCCTCCACCTCCATCCGCTCCTTGAAGAAGGTCCCGGTGGTGAGTCCCAGCCTTTCCTTCCCTTCCCGCTGGCTTCAGGGCAGACACGCATCAGAACCCATTTTCCCCTCCCATGGGTACCTCCAGTACTGGTTCTCCAGCCTTGGATCCGTTCTGCACCCATGGGTGCTCACTCCTCTCCCGGTCTCTTCCCCCCACCTGCAGTTTTTCTCGGAGCCCTCCATCTTCCTGCACGGGCTGGAGTGTTTCGAGGGGAAGGAGATCGAGCTCAACACCGAAGTGCGGAGCCTGCAGGCGGAGGGCTTCAACAACCACGTGCTGTCGGTGCGCGTCAAAGGCGGGATGTGAGTGAGCCCCAGCCCTGCTCTGCCCTGCTCCGGCTGCGGGGTACCAGTGTCCCAGGCGGGGCTGACCCCGCTCTGCCCATCCGCTCCCTGCAGCTGGGTGCTGTGCGAACACGGTGACTTCCGAGGGCGCCAGTGGCTGCTGGACTGCACCGAAATCACCAACTGGCTGACGTACAGCGGGCTGCAGCACGTGGGGTCCCTGTACCCCATCCGCCAGGTGAGCCCTGCCTGCCGGAGGGCACGGGGCACTGCCAGGGTGAACCCCACAACCTGGGGCAGGTGGAGCTGGAGCTGGAGCGGGGTGAGCTCCTTCCACCCAGCGGCGGTACCCAGGGCTGGAGCGAAAAGGGTTTCTCTCTTGGCAGAGACGCATCTATTTCCGCATCAGGAACAGGGAGCTGGAGCTCTACCTCTCGGTGCCTGATGATGTGGAGGACATGAAAGCGGGGCGGGTGGTGGTGTCCAGCCTGAGCGAGGAGAGCAACTCCATCTGGTACTACGAGGACGGGCTCATCAAAAACCAGGTCAGGGCTCGTGTGTGGCAGCCAGCGCTGCGGAGGGGACCAGGGGAGCCCCTGTCAGGACTCCAGCATCTGACCCCAGCCGTGTCCCCAGAGATCAGTTGGTTCTCTCCTCTCCAAGTCGTCCCTGGAGATGCGAAGGTGCCTCTGCCTTCCCTGGGGAGTTTGTGTCACCCTCATCATCCCCACCTCTCACTGAGGGCTTTTTCCTGCTCATCCCATGTCCCACCCCAGAACCGGCTGCGTTTCCAGGGACACCCCTCTGAGCTCCAAGGCTTTGCGCTGGGTGGATGCGATGGAAAGGATGGGACTGACCCAGCCACCGCTGCTCCTTGCAGGTGGCCCCCAACATGAGCCTGCAGGTCATCGGGCCGGCCGGGAAGGGCGCGAAGGCCGTGCTGTGGTCCAAAAACCGGATGCCACGTCAGACCTGGAGCATCGATTCCCAGGGACGAATCCGCAGCCAGATGTTTGAAGACATGATCCTTGACGTAAAGGGTGAGACCTCGGCACCAGCACAGGAGCTGCTTTCCCAGGGAGCCCCAAAAATGGGGTGTTTTGCCTTAAAATAGGGCACCCACCCCTTCAGCACCTTCAGGTCTGCGCCCTCCTAAACCCTCCCCTTGCTCCGCAGGTGGCCGATCCTACGACCGGGACCATGCCATTGTTTGGGATGTGGCCGAGGAAAGACCCACGCAGACCTGGGACACAGAGGTGCTGTGAGGAGGTGATGTGGGGCCCTCACACCCAGTGTCCCTGTGCCGGGCTGGGTGGCATCCTACCCCCACTCCCCACATGCCAGCCTCTGCTCTGCTGGCATTGAGGGACGCCCTCATCCCCTCCATCATGAGCAGAACCCCCGGCTCCCTCCTGGAGAGCCCCGTACGTGCTTCACGAAGGACCCCATGGACACGACCCTCTGGAGAGCGGCTGAGCCCCCTCCCCACCAGCTCCAGACTGTATTTATGTACGTGTGTAAGATACAGCCCTCCTCCGGGGCCAGCACTCCCTGGGTGCTTGGTGTCCTTGTCCTTGCCACAGCCTGGCAGCGCTCATGCTGGGGAGCTGCCCCCCCCAGCCCTGGGCCTAATCCTGCTCCAAGGACGGGAGCCCGGTGCCCTCTAGTGTTCACGGGGCACCAGCAGCACCACGGCCCTGGGGTTTGAGTAGGGAAGCAGGGGCCAAGCTGTGCCCCTCGGAGCACTGGGGGCTGCTGGACCCCACCAGCTCCAGCCTGCCCGTGCTGCAGGCTCAGGGTGCTGCTCTCGTGTTGCCCCGGGGTGAGCGCTGCATCAGCTGAAGGGCTGGATCGTGGCTCGGGTCACTCACACCTGAGGTCCCTCGGTCAGGACTCTTCCACTTGGGTGAGGTAGGAGCTCCCCGGGGACGTGACTCAGAGCCAGAAGGGACACGGGGTGAGAAATCCACTCATGGAGCACTCCCGTCCTTGCTGCTGGGGAGAGGAAACGGCTGCGGGCAAGGGCCTGGTTTGCTGAGCAGGTTGAGCCCAGTCGGGGAGAGTCACTGCATCGGGGCAGTGAGCGCAGGTCAACCCCGCAGCAGAACAGAGCAGTTCTGGCAGCGACAGCCTCCCCGGGAGGCTCCTGCAGCAGACTCACAGCACCAAGGTCCTTGCATGAGGCGTCTGCAGCCGGCCAGCCACTGCTCTGGCTTTCAGCACTGGCAAATGTTCACCCTTACGCTGTGCACAAACCTGTCTGGGCAGCAGGACAGGCGAGCGGCGTGTGCTGCTCAGGGATGCGGGGCTCCGATACGCTCCTCTGCCAGGTCAGCGGGCAGGTGGTTACTGTGGGTCTGAGCCCAAACCCCTGCCCGCAGGCAGTGGTGCCAGGCACACAGATACCAAGTACCACAACCCCTCCCCATGAAGAAATGGTGGCAGGAAGGAGGAAGCCTCCAGAGAACGGGGCAGGGAAGATGCTGCCACCCTGTATGGCGTGAGCTGGGCCTCTGGAGCCGCGGATGGACATGGATACACACAGGCTCTGTGGGCAGGGAGACTAGCGAGGGGGGAAATCCTCACAGAGACCCCAAGACACCAAACCCCGTACCCAGAGGGACCCAGCCTAGCAGGGACCAGCTTAACCCCATCACCCGCTCTTATATACCCACCGCCAGCCCGCGATTGGCCAATACGGGGCTCATGGCAGCGCCTGATTGGTGGGGAGCACAAGCCCCTGCGCGGGATTGGCCAGAACTCACTGGGGTTGAGAGCGGTGCTGCAAGGGGCCGCCCGGCCTGCAGGGGACGCTGTGTCCGCACCGGGCCCGTTTGGTCCCCCCCGCTCCAGCCCCGGTGCCGAGCAGCCCCATGCCCGCGGCGCAGCGAGCCCGGTGCCGCTACACAAGCGCTTTATTGCCCGGAGCTCCGGTGCCGAGCCGCCCCCGGGGCCTCGCTCCCAGCCGGGGCAGCGCGGCACGGACCGGGGTCACGGCTTCATGTGCGAGAGGCCGGGCGCTGCCCGCTCAGTGCAGCCGCAGGAGGAAGGCAGCGGCCAGCGCCAAGGTGACGGGGAGCAGAGCCGCGGTGCTGCAGGGAGGGCTCAGGCTCTTCGCGGCGGGGGTCAGAGTGGGGTGCGGGGTGATGCTGAGCCCCTTGTCCGCCTGGCCCAGCGCCTGCAACAGGAAACGAGAGTCAGGCACCGCTCCAAGGGGTTGAACCCCCCTAAAGCCCCCAACCCGGCTGCCCTGGGTGCTTCTCCTCCGTGCCACACGCACACATGCCTGTTCGCGTTCGTGTTTTCCCACCGCAGGGAGCTGCCCCTCACATCAGTGCCCTGCCTCTAGCCAGGGGAAGGAAGCAGAAGCTGAGGTGGTCTTTGCCTCTGAGACAACTGCTGCGAGGAAGCGGCCCATGGGCCCTGCGCAGAGGATGTAGAGCTAGGAAACACCCGTGCTGGAAGCCAAAGGGAGGAGGAAGGACCCTCGGTCCCCTGGGGTGTTGCAAGTGGGGACGTTACAGACAGCGTGTGAAATATAACAGTCGGGATGGCGATTTCAGAGCAGTTTCCTTCTGTTCAGATCAGCATCTTCCAAACTAAGATGTTTGCGTGAATCCCTCCTGCCCCAGCTGCCCAGAACCACTCCTTCCTAGGGACTCTCGGTGTAAGCGGTTAAAGGTAACTGCAGTGACAGGCAGGAAAAGGGACAGCCATTCCCTCCGTGAACCAGCCACCAGGCTGCTTCCCTCCTTGGGTCACTGCGGAGCTGGGATCGGGCCAGGGATGGGTCCCCAAGGCCCAGCTCTGCCCCCTCACAGGCACCCTTGTGCAGGGCGGGTGCCAGGCTGGTTTGCCCAGCCGCAGATCCGGACTCTCAAAAGGCAAACGCACATTAGGTAAATGTAAAGCAGCAGGTCACAGCTGTGTGGGGTTTGAGAGTGAAAAATAAGCACAGATACATCTGGCCCTGTTACCGACACACTGTGGAACAAGCACATCTCCCACCTGCTGCTCTGAGTAGCAATCATCCTCCCTGAAAGCACCAGCACCTCCATCCCTCCCACAACACAGTCTCCACTGAGCAGAGAGCTGACATCCACCAGCTTGGCACTTGAACTGAGCCCCATGGAGGGAAGGAAACTACACCCCAGTGTGGAGATGTGAGAGGAAACCACACAGCTGTGTGCCCACCCGCCATCTCCACAGCTATCCTCAGCATCCCCACACCAGGCACAGGCTGGGGCCAGCATGCAGAGAGGCTGCAGGGTGAGTGGAGAGCAAAGTGAGAAGGTTACAGATATGTGATGCTCTTGAGTAAAAAAGGCATTTAAAAAAGCAATCTACGGAAATATTTAGACCTTACAAACCACAGTGCAAAGCTGCTGGTAAGAGCAAGACAAAGTCAAATAGAATCATGGAATGGTTTGGGTTGGAAGGGACCTTAAAACTTCTCCAGTTCCAACCCCAAATATTCAGGATTCCAGCTGAAGGCAGAAATTCTCCCCCTGGTTGAACCCTACAGCCCCCAACTGCCATAACAGCCCTGGGACAGAGCCAGCTGGACCCTGCAGCTTCTGTGTGCCCCACACCATGGGGTTTCTCTTACCATGCAGAGGAAAAGCAGGGTGAGCAGGAGGAGCAGGAGAGCGCGCTGGAGGGGCTGCATTGTCGGGGCACGCAGCTCACTGTGCACTGACACTTCCTCCTCTGCTCGCAGTGATGGCAGCCGGAGGCTTTAAGCACGGTGGTGGCCCCATCTCATCAGTCACACCTCCTTCCCTGCACCAGCCCCACCACTTCAAAGGGCTGTTTGAAACCAGGGTGAATTGGGGAAGTCACATCTGCTGCCGGCGCTGTGAGGAAGAGGGTGCAAGACAGCAGGGGGGGGTTCCAGGCAGTGACACCAGTACAACCCTTTCAGCCGCAGTTCTCCCCAGCCATCGATCTCCATCGCCCAGCACAAGAGCAGCTCCTGCTCCACACCACAGCCACACAGCCACTGACTCCAGCACAAGCAGCGAGCCTCTGGCCCTCCCTTTTGCCACGTAACAAAATACCACCTGCAGCATGAGCCCCCCTGTCCGAGCTCTGCTTCTCCCTGTCCTGTGCCCTGCAGCCTCAAAGGACTAACAGTGGATATGGGTTAAACCCCTTCTGGATCACTGGGAAGGTCCTGCCAATTGTGGCCAACGTTTCAACCAAGAACAAAGCTCTTTCCATGCAGCTGGGGCAGGAGCTGGGTCCGAGCTCTGAATCTCCATTACACACCTGGGGTGGTCTCATCCGGATAACAACGAGGGAAACGCTCCATTGCAGCCCCCCAATATCCATTCTCCTCATGAGCAGGTCTCGGAGCTCCCTCACCCACAGCAGCAGGAAACAGACAGGATCTGGTTATTTTAAGATGGTTTGACATTAGGTAGTGAAATGTGCCAGGCTCATCCGGCTGCTGCCGGGTTCTGCGTTGCTGAAGCACATCACAGCAGAGAGGGGAAGGCTCCTCTGCTGCAGAGCTTCACCCGATTCCGTTGCCTTTGCACATCATGCACACACCAAAGGGAGCCTCAGGAGCAGCCACCCAGGTGCTACAAACGGGCCTGCTCCCTCCCCCGGGGGAGGCTGAGCTCTCTGGAGCAGCACGGACCTGCTGGGCAGCACCAACGAGGCGAAAGCAGCGGGCGGGGAAGCGAGCAGCGCCCGGAGCAGCGGGTGCTGGAACCCGAGCGTGCACAGCGAGCGGTGCCCCGGGCCAGGCCCTGCCGCGCTTGTCCCTGCGGGCTGAGGCCAAGGGCGTGCAGGGGGGCCTGAGGGAGGGGAGCGAGGTCCGGCCCCGGCCCTGGGAGCGTTCGGAGCGCTCCGGGTCCCCCCCTCAGAGGGGGCATCCCCCGGGGCCTGCCCCTGCTCCAGGCCCGGGCACGGGGGTGGCGGAGGAGCCCCGAGCTGTCAGCCGGGGGGGGGAGGCAGAGCGGTGCATGCTGGGATGTGTAGTCCCCGTGCTGCCTCGCCCTCCACGTGACCAAGGCTGAGCCAATCGCAGCGGCCCTCCGTCGCCGTGGCAACCGCCTGTAAACAAGATGGCGGCGGCGGGTGAGTGCTGCGGAGGCGCGGGAGAAGCGGGGGGATCCCCGAGGTTTGGGGACCCCCCCAGCACCTGGGCACCCCCCGTCATTTTGAGACCATTTTTGCTAGCGATCCTTCCTACCGGCCTTCTGGGCCCCACAGGGCTGCACATGGCGGTGACAGGATCAGAAACAGCACCGGCATGAACAGAACTCCCCCCCCAGCAGTTCCTTACCTGCTGCCTCCGGGCCGGCATCGATCCCCAGCGGGTACCAGGGGTATGGGGCGGTCAGGTCTCTGGTTGAGGCAGAGCAAAGCTGCTCTCTCCAGCGGCAACAGCGCCTTTTGAACTCCAAAAAGTTACCCCATTGAGCAAGTCCTCCCGAAGTTCCTGAAGCTGGGCTTTATTTTACATGTTATCCCCTCATACAGGGCTGGCCAAGTTCATTGCTTCCACTGGGGAGGCTTTTCTTGCCATCCTACATGTTCTTCAATGGCTGTAGCTCTTTTTCTCCTACACACGTCCAAAATCAGATAAGAAACAAAAGGTTTCCACATCCTCAGCAAGACCTAGAGCACATTAAAGCCTCATCTATTTTTACAGCTCTAGTTTAGGTCACATCCTTCCTACTACATCTTAGAGCAAAATCTCCCTTTCCACTGCCAGTGAAGCTTCTGTTAATCCCAGGGTATTGGGCTCTTTGTTAGAATAGCTCAATATTACCACTTGGTGCAGGCAGGATGCTCTGTACCAGTGTCAGTCCCTTTCTACAAGCCCCATTTCGTGTTCACTCTTTCCACCTGCTGAGATTGCACCTTCCCTTGGGTCCTGGCTCATAACAAGCTCCCACTTACACTCACTAGGTTGGGAGCGCCTATTGGATTGAATGGGCCACCCTGCTTTCTCCTGCCCTCTCCTCCCCTCAGCATAACCCCAGTATTCCTTTACCTGTTTGTGAAGAAGTTGCAGCTGAAACACTGCCCTGTTTTCTTTCCTTTGTGCTCTTTGTGCCTCTCCTCAGAGGATGCCAGCCTGCCTCCTAGGACAGAGAATCCAGAGCAAGGCAGCCTCCCCTCGTGCTCGAAGGAGACAACACTGGAAAAGAACACACAGGGTAAAAGTCCCTCAATGATCAGGGGTTTCTGGGCCATCACAGTCTCTCAGTGACAGTCTGGGGCTCAATACCCCAGGCCAGGGCAAATTCCCCCACCGTCACATACACTGTCAGTGATACAGCCATCTCCCTAAGGAATTCCTACCCAGTACTCCCCAAAGGGACCCTTGTCCTCCCTGCTCTGGCAGAACAGAAGTTCTTGCATGGGGTCCCCTGTGGTGCAGAGGATTAAATAACAGATTTGTGCTTTCAGACACAGCTCACGCTGACACAGAGCTCCAGTCCTCCCCGATGCAAAAAATCACTCTGTTGGAACAAAAAATAGCAGAGCAAGCACAAGAAATCCAACTGAAGGTAAAATTCCTGCCCTTACTGAGCCTGTTTTGTGCCCTGCTTTGATGGCAATGCCACAGGAGCAGTACACCTCTCAGACCTAGTTTGCCTGAACCAAGTTCATCGGCAGCCTGCCCTGTTACACAAACAAGCCTTTTCAAAGCCCCAGAGCAATTACATTGGTCCTTGGGTTGGGAGAATGAACAGTCCCAAGTGATGACTTGAGCACCCTGTCACTGGGATCAGCTCTTTGACTTCAGCCCGGGGTTTTCCTTTTGCTTTCCAAGACAACAGCTGCTCATACAGCAGAGCCAGCCTGGGGCAGACCCCTCTGCATGACTGCAGCTTCCAGTAAATACCCTTTTGTGTTTGGTTTTAAAGAGGTGGCTGCAGAGGTGCTGGTTTCGTTTCTAGATTAGCTACTTCCTATAGGTCAGAGCAGGAGCCTGAGCAGGAAGCAGGGAGCAGGAGCCTGGGTGTTTCCCTACAGCTCTTGTGCAGAGGAAGGAGGGGGAGATAGGTCAGTGTTCCCTCACCTATTCGTGGAGCAGTGTATTTATATCCCACACCTCATTTGAGTCTAATTTGTGAGGTGGTACAGCCTTTCTGACCCTTACTCTGCCTCTCTCTGAATGGGGTGAGAGGATGTGCACCACTGACTCACCTAGCCAGGACTAATTGTGCAAACTGTGCCTCGAGGTCCTGAAGGCCAAGGAACTAAATAAGATCATTATCTGCTCTGGTCCTGAAGGATAGGAGGATTGCTGAGCTTGAAGAGAAGATGAAGACCCTTCAGAAAGAAGAAGGTAAAGATTATTCTACCCTTGGTGCCTTGCTCCTACCTGTGGGAGAGTACAGAGCTCCTGGCACTGCAGCAGAGCAGTGGAGACCTCCTCTCTGAGCCATCCTTACCTTAATAGCCCAAGAGCTTCTTCAGTGAGTGGTATCAGTTACACAGACGTGGTGCCTTCTGCCAAAGCAGATCCACACTTTATACCCACATCAAGTCCAGGTTGGCCGGGGCTTGGAGCAACCTGCTCTAGTGGCAGCTGTTTCTGCCCATGGCAGAGGGTTGGAACTGGATGAGCTTTAAGGTCCCTTCCAACCCAAACCATTCTAGGATCCACTGCTCAGCTTTTCCGGTGCAGTGCAAAACACTATTTCCTGACCTATTTTCTGTGGCTTGCTAAGTTTCCATGAGCATAAATCAACCACACAGGAAAACACCCAAAACAAACCAGTAAGTACTGCAGGGTTCAAACAGGCTGGAAACCAGAGCTACTCACAGCTGAGCAAACACAAAACTCTGCTTGGGATCTCAGGGAGGATTCCAGCCCAGGCTCCCTTGTCCTGGGAGGCAGCCTAACTTCAGATTGAGGCCAGCTGTGAATGAGTCACTGAAGGTCTTTTCCCCCATTCAGTTCCTTGGAATCCAGCAGCTTCTCCAGCTGAGCCCAGACACGTTTCCTACAATGGCTGACCTACCTTGTAAGCATAAAGCTGGAGTAAGCTCTCAGTTTCCTGAGCAGAGAATACAAATATGCCTGTCAAACCACAAGTATGTGTTTTATACCTCATTGTGCATTGTCCTAGCCATTCAGCCCAGGTTTCCCAACCCAGCTTCAGTGGACACCTGCTAATTTTCTTAATAGGTCCCTTAAGACCAAGCAAGCAGAGCAATTCTCATTGTTTACTTGCCAACAGCACCACTCACGTCAACCTCCTGCAGCAGAAAGCTTCACCACTACCATCCACAACTACTTTAGTCTGGCAGCATCTTCACCAAACTGCTGCAGGTTGAATTGTCAGGGACCAGCATGCAGAGTTCATGTTCAGCTCCTGTGTCTGATGGACTTTAGTAACGGGTAGTCAGGTACTGCTGGGGCATCCATGCTGTGTGACACAGGTTATCTATAGCTCTTCTTTAAGGTTGTACATATTAAAACCAAGACTTCCTTTTCAGATCCTTCTGACTCATTCACAACAGAGGAACTGGAAATTAGGTGCCTTCAGCTGCAGCTCCAGGTCTGGCAGATGGAGGTGAGACACCTGCTTCACTTGCCCTAAGCCATCTGCACCTCTGGTTTGAGATCACTGCAGTCCCAGGCTGCTCAGGCTTTTTCAAGCTGCCACTCTGATCACCACAATTCACCACCTCAGCCCTCTGAAAACAAAGAACAAGTTGGATGGGAGATACAGGGCAGCAGGAAATGATACCCAAACATCTGTGCCTCCTGCAAGCCTCTTCATTTTGATTTCTAGGGCTGTAGAAATACTCATTGCAGCTACCACAACCCTGGGAGACTACTGTGGCACTACAGATGCTTTCATTCTCCCTTTTGCCTACTACTAGTAGAGCTGCTACAACTACTGGCCCCTGCCAGGGCCAAAGAACCCCAAGACAAACTTCTTTCACCTCCCTTTCTGCTTCTCATGATCTCAGCTGACCACCCTCAGGCTCCCATTTCTAGTTCTCTGAAGCTCTGGTCTACAACACTGCCTTGTGCTTTCCTCACAGCAGTTTCTGAGTGACTATGGTCTGATTTGGGTTGGAGAGAGACCTGAAGAACTGGAAGATGTAGAATTGCTCAAGGATGAAGAACTGCCAGGAAGGAGCTTCTGGAAGCCAGGTAAAGCACCAGCACTCCTCGCTGAAGCAGTTATCCTAACTCCCATTGCATGCTTAGAGAAGGTGTGATACTCCCCAGAGTAGATAAGCAGCAAAGACCCAGAATTTGCATCTTCAGAATCTGTGATCCTGTGCTGAGGTCTTCAACCTCAGCCCATCTCAAGGGACAGAGACACAGAGCCATTGAACAGGAGCTAAGCCAGGCAGAACACTGGTGTTTTATACATCTGTATTTTGTAAGCCTCATTTAGGGGATGAGGAGAGAACCCAATGGCTCAGCCATTTGGAAGGAGACCCTCAAAGCAGCTGCTTCCTGCAGAGGTCACATACCCTGAATGTTTGAAGCTTGATTGCTCCAATAACACATAAAGTGGGTGGAAAATGGAATGAGACACTTTGTGTATATTGTAGCTACAGTAACCTACCCATATTGTCTGGCTCCATCAGAGAGTATTGTTTGCCTTTCCTCCCAGCCAACACATGAGTGGTTTAATAGAGACCTGATTGTGGAGGATGGGGTCCAAGCATATTTGGCAATGGCTTCTTAGGAAGTGGTAACAGAGGGGGAGAAAAAAGAATACTTGGGCTGTAGAGCCAATGCTACTTCCTAACTGCTATGCAAATATCAGCGAACTAATCCTTCCCTCCCTCACATGCAGGAGGGGAGAAAAGGGGGGAAGCAGTAGGGATTTTCACTGTTTTCAGCTCATGCTTTTTAAGGACTATTCCCTAGCCCTCCTTTATCAGATTGTAAAAAAGCAGAACACAAACCACCAAAGGCTTCACCCTCTCTTATTTCCTCTCCTGATATCATTCTTCTGTCCCATCACCACTCTTACTTCTCCACCCTCCCCCAGCACCCAGATAAACATCCTCAGCAGCAGACCAGCAAGAGAGAGCAACCTGCAGGTGGCAAGCAGCAAGCACCTGCCCCTGTTTACACTGGCATTTCCCCAGGGAGTCTGCCCTGATCCCTTTATCCATCCCACTTAACCCAACCAGTTCTGTTCTTCACTGTGTGTTTTACAGCACCACATCAAGGGACAGCAAAACACTTCGGAAATTACAACCAAAGACAAGGAGCTGAGCGTGGTCTCTAAAGAGCTGCCTGCATCTGGAGTTATATTAGCTGGTAGCAAAGGGCTGTTTCCCTGCTGCCCTGCCCCTGTGGTTTTGCACACACACCCATGCAAACCTGGCACTGTTGTACCACAGCAGCTCAGCGTTGCACCACACTTAGTGAAAGCGTGAAAGGCAAAGCATGGGGAGGGAGCAGAGACACCCCACAGTGTCAGGGCTCAAACACACCTCAAACTCACACAGAGCTGAAAGCTGCTGAGCTGGTGTCCCCTTCCCCCTGTAACTCTGGTCCCTCTGCCGCAGGTGAAGCAGTTGTTCCCCAGCACCATATTGATTTTGATTTACTCTTGGAGAAGGTGAAGGATCTGAACTTGCTGGCTGGAGAGGGCATCTCTCACATCGAGCACAAGCCTGGGGGAGCTCGGCTCAGGCAGCCAGAACCCCTCCCTCTCACACTGTATCAGAATGGGATTGTCATGTTCAACGGACCCTTTCGGCCCTATGAGGACCCATCCACACAGGTATGGAAGGGTCTGTAGGGGAATTAGACTTAGAGCCATTCTGCTATAGTGTTCACTAAGCACCAGGAAAGGGAACGGATAGAAATAAGACTTGTGAGCTCATCTCAGTCCTAAAGAGGAGCATCTAACAGAGATCACCAGCTTCAAACCTGCATCCCTTTAAAGGCTAGCATGTCTTTGTGGGGTAGTTTTTAAGAGATGAGATTCTGGGTCTTTTATGTAGACTTTTCTGCACAACAATAACACCACAAATAGGAACAGCCCAGAAGGAATGTATTAGCCATGAGATAAACAAAGCCTGAGGTATGCCCACAAACTCTCATTTTGTTTCAGCAATGCCTACAGGATATTATGGATGGCTATTTCCCTTCGGAGCTGCAGATGCGTTACCCCGATGGCATCCCATTGCAGGTAAAGCAGTGCAGAACTTGTTCAGGTTTTCTCAGCAGTCTGCTGGATGCTCCCCACAGCAAGTTCAGTTTGAGGATTCTGGAGGCAGTAAGACTACATACATCAAGATTAACTCTGTGCGTGCACGTCTCAGGGAAAGGGTGGCTGGGAACACACCTGCCAGAGCTGTTACAGGAAGTGAGTGAGGGTTTCTGCATCAAGACTCAATGGTTGCTCTGCCTCAGTGAATCTTGACTCAGAACAAGACTTCTGAGAGCAAAGCAGGCTCTGTAGCCAGAGAAGCAGCACGTGCATGTGAAGAGCTGTGTAACAAAGGAGAAAAGTTCTCAACTAGTTCCCATGGGAAAGCTTTTAAAACAAGATTGAGCAAGGATCCATCAAGGATGATGTTGGAGAGTTTCTTTTGCTATAATTTCAATGGATTTGGCCACCTGAGGTTCTTTTAGGTCCCACTTTTTGATTTCTCAGAAATGGCAAAGAGCCAAGGCCACCTTTTCAGGCAGGAAGCAGGCAGAGAGCCTCAGAGGACTCTAATCTAGGTCTTCACGTGCGTCTAACCAGAGGGGTGCACCTCCCCTCTGCCACGAAGAAAGCAGGGCAAGGATGAGGTCAGGACAGGCAGGGTGAGCTGTAGGTGCGGTAGGTAGAAAGTCAGCTGGAGTAAGGATTGTGCAAAGCTCTTGGGGCTGTGGCTCCCTATAATCCATGCATAGCTGGCTCGTCTGGAAGCCACAGGACACTACAGTAATCTGCAGTAAACACACACACACAGAGTGCACCCACCTGTGGTTTGTTCAGCCAATGTAAGAGGAACAGAAGTGGAACCCAGACAGACAGAGCTGGTATTTACACAGCCTGCCCCACTGCTGGGTGCATTCTGCCTGCCTTGGTTCATTAGAGCCACCTGACAGTCCCCACTGCAGCCTCTCACTGCCAGATCCCTCTCCAAGCCCAGCCTGCTGCTTCCACAGCACCTTCCACCTGCAGAGCCTTTGCAGGTGGGAAAAGGTCAGGTCCAAGCACATTTCTTACAACTGGTGTGCCTGTGGAGCTGAATGAACAATTGCCCTGCAGTCTGGGTGGCCCATCCCAGGAACCTGGGGGATACACAAGGATTTGCTTTGTTAACAGAGCCTATAGGAGCTGAAAATGGATTTCATTTGATCAGAAGCAGCTGTCATGGTTTCACCTGGGGTTTACAACTCTTGGTTGTCATTGCTGTGGTTTATTGTGCTTTGATGCAGTGAGAACAAACTTGTCCAACTGTTAAGATTTGCTTATGGCAGCTGGTCTTAATTTAACAGGTCACTGACAGAAGGGACATGGTATTTCAGGAGAGACACCCTCCAGGGAGCTTTCCTGGTCATGGACAAGTGGTTGGCCGTTCAAAATCACGTGAGGTGCAGGAAACCACCCAGATCCCAGGTAAATTCTTAAACCTTTGGTTCTCCTACAAGCTCATTCTGTAAAGGTGGACATCTTCAGGCCAGACTGATCTTCAACTATATGGGATGATTCCTCTTCAGGCTTTCATAAAAGAATATGGGACATAAGGTCAGGTCCCAGATTCCTCATTTTGCTTCTAGATTCCAGAAGTCTGTAAGCAATACCTGGCAGGGCTTACACCAAATGCAGTCAAGTCGTACAGATAGAAAAGAGTGGGTTTGTGCATGTGTAACTGAACAACCCAAACACGTGCAGTGCCCATCAGCAACATCTTCCTGTTTATACAAAACTGTACTACTTGCTTGCTCATCTCAAGGCACTCACAGACAGAAGCTGTGCTAAATGTTTCCTTTATCTGAGTTGTAAAGAAAACATAACTGCCCATTGCCACCACAGAAAAGGGAACAGAAACCTACGAATACACCCTCATGAGATGGGACGTTTTCCAAGTCTAAAACCTGACATAGTTTCAGTTTTCCCTGTTCACAGCAGGACTAACCAGGTTTCAACCTGTTGTGCATCCCAGCTGTGTGCTGCACAGTTGCTCACTGCTGAGGTTGACAGTGGAACATTCAATGGGTCACAAAGTGGGACAAGCTTCAATGAGGGAGACTGAGCCAGCCCCAGCGTGGCTAAGGGAGGTCAGAGCTCTCCCTGTCTGCTGCTGTGCTCTATCATCGCAAACCCAGCCTGTTCTGAGGACAAACTGTTTGTCAAAAAGGTCACACATGGACGATTCTCCTCCCTGCTTCACCAGGTCCCAAAATCTCCTTGGAGCAGCTTCTCAATGAGCTTTCCAAGCCCTTGAAACACACAGAAGAGGCAACTGGTGTCCACAACTCAGCCAGAGCAGCACAGCAGGTACGAGCAGATCCCCCAAACACTTAGAGAAGGTGCCAGGAGCGATTCCATGGGCTCATCACCCTACACAGCGCCAGCACCCGTTCCCTTCGGCCTCTCTGAGCTCTGCATAACCTCCTCCTCCCAGAGAGGCTCCACCAGAGCACACGTGGCACCCTGGCACCTTCTCCTGGCTCTGGCTGCTCTCTGTGCAGAGCAGGCAGTAGTGACACTCACCTGCTTTGCTTTCAGGCCTCTGAAGGGGTGCGCAGCAGCAAAGAGATCCTAGTGGAGACACCCAGGCTGCCTGCCCTGGAGAGGTACAGGCACGGCCCCTGCCCTGTCAGGCTCTCATCTTCCTCCTGTTATTTCCTACTTCCTCCTCAACACTGTGGGTTTCTTTCAGGGGTTTCAGTTAGGGAAGTAAATGGAGTTGTCCCTTTTACACCTTAGAAATAGAAAGAAAGGTGAAGGTTGATCTTTTGGGAAGACCACTGAATTGTTCACAGCAAACCTGCCATCTTTTACAGCTCCAACAAAAAGCTTCTGTTGTTCAAACTGCTACTTCCTGCTGTGAAATAGCTTTCTCAACAGCAAACCAAGGCCTCAGAGTTTGAAACCATCTAAGAAGCTGTTTGTGATCAAGTTAAACGGGAGAATGCTGCCAGGAGAACGATGCCCAAGTGGGAGGTCACACAAACAGCACTTTTCCACTCAGTCTTCTGGCAAGACAAGACCCAAATAGAGAATGAAAAAAAAACCCAAGCAGATTATTTTTAACCAAAGAAGTAGGGCAAGGAACTTACCAGACAGCCTGATCTAAAATGAAAGAGCTGAAAAACGTCAACAACCCTCTTCTCAAGGCACCTTTAGGCAGGGAAAGCAAAGCAGTGGTTTGCTCTGTGACTGGTCTGCTGGCACGCAGTCATCTCAAGGACATTCCCAGATGTGAAGCACCCTGTTGAGGTGACCCAGGCTCTGCCACCAGCACAGCACTCGCTCCTCAACTGATGAGGTTCTCTCACCTCCAGGGTGAAGGTGACTGAAGAGGTTGAAGCTCCTGCCCCTGGTGTCTGCACTCTCCGCATCAAATCAGAGAGCGGGGAGCAGACGTACATCGTAAAGATGCTGTTCACAGAGACCATCGGGGACCTGCGCCAGCACCTCGCCCATGCCAGGTAGGCCTAGGGCTTGCTCCCCTCCTTACCCAGCTCCATAGAGCCCTAGGGAAGGTTTCCCAGCTGCTGCTGAAGGCCCTGGAGCTGTGCTTCAAAGACATCAGCCCTGGCTGAGCAAGGCTGAGGGTTACAGCCCCAGGAGCTGCCAGCACCCCCTGAGATGCTCTCTAGGCAGCACTGCCAGGGTCACACTCAACTCAAAGTATTTAATACTCACCCTTGCCAAAAAGCTGACACAGGCACAGATAAACCTCTTCAGTGCTCTCAGAGTTGCCACTTGACCCAGGTCCATCCCTGCCTTTGCCTGCTTCCAGCCAACTATTCCCACCATTCCCAATGTGGTGGTGCAACCTGGAAGCTGAGCTGCAGCCTTCAGTTTGGCTGATGGATCTGCTGCTGGATAAACACCCCACTTTGCTCAGCCAGCTCTATATCCCAATGGATTCAGTGCTGCCTAAGGGCTCTCACACGTCTTTGGGGACAATTCCAGATAGCTGGGGAACCCCTTTGCTCTCCCCTCTTCCCACTCCTGTTGCAGGCCATAGGCCTGGCTGCAGCCTGAGCCCAGGATGAGCTCATTGCTGTTGGGATGCAAAACCCTCCTTCCTACCGCAGCTGTGCTGCTTGGAATGGCCACTCTGTGCCTGGCTGTTGCATTTTGGGCAGGAAGCCCTTTTTTTCTGCTCAGCTTGTGCTTATGAAATGGTCTCTCCTCCTTTCATAACCACAGCTGGATCGGCCAGAGGATCCCTCAAAACCTTGGGGATCCTGCCTGTAGGAAAAGCTGTGCTGTTCTTTCCTAGGGGTGGAGACTCCGACTCGTATGAGATCATCAGTACCTTTCCCCAGAGGGTGTACACGGACAACTCACAGAGCCTGCAGGAATGCGGCCTGACCCCCAATGCCTGCTTACTGCTGCAGAGAAGAGACCCCTGCCAGCAAGAGGGCTGCAAACAGCTTAACTCCTAGCAAGAGCTGCTCACCCAAATTCTGCAAGAGGAAGGAGCTGCCTTGCACCTTTAGCTGTGTTATAACCTCCCCTGGCTGGGAAGAGCAGAGGGGTGACTTTCCAGACTTAGTTTCATTGTGCTGTTACCTGGGACAGAGAGAAGTGCTCAGAGGCAGCGGGTGGATGCTCTTCCCCAAGACCACTGGGCTCCTAATGCAGGGGCATTTCAGTCAGCTCAGACCCAAGCCCAGTTTCCTCATCTCTGCTGAAGGGTTACACAGGCTGATGCCAGCCCAGGGAAGGCCACCAGCTTTACACTGGTCCTGGACAGTGGCTTAGCTCAGGGATTCTCTACTGCAGCAGGACAGACAAACAGCCAGGGTCAGTTTGCTTTCCACACACAGCTGCTCCCCAGCGATTTCACCTGCCCTTACACCATGAGATAAACAGGCTCAGTTATATGGTCCCTGGCGAAGCTGAACCAAGAGGCTTTGAGCCGTTGCAAGGCTGGGTCTGAGCCAGGCTCGGCTCAGCCAGGAGATCCTGCTGCTGGGTTTCCTGTGCGTGAACAACTCCTTCCCTTGGACAGCCCCCAGCTCCGGCAGGGCCCCGGCTCGCAGCCACACCGAGCTGCCAGCCTGGCTCCCTCCCTCCCTGCTGCAGCCATGGGCTGGATGCTGCAACAGGACACCGTGTCATTGGAGAAGAGCATAATCCCGTTGCTGCTTCCCTGAAGCATGAATAAAGCATCTTCCTCCCTCTCCCGTGGGCTGGGGCTGTGCTCTGCAGGCCCTTTTCCAGGCACATTCTTCCCTTTTCAGCTGTGACAAGCTCCCACTTGACTCCCAGTTGACAACACTCCCACTTGCATGAGGCAGCACCTCCTGACTGGTTCCCTTTCAGCAGAGACCCAGCCCTCAAAAGTCCCATAAAACCACTGATTTCAGATGCAGTTTCCAGTCCCATTACATTTCAAGGGCACAGCTCCTGCGGGAGGGGGCAGGATACACAGGGCTCTTCCCAGACCACTCCAACCAGAGCCAGACCCTGCACAACTCAAGTACAGGAAGCTCCACTCCTCCAAAGCAGCAGCCTCCACAGGTTCCCCATGACTCAATCCCCACAGCTCCAAGTTAGTTTCCTTCCTTTTTCACCTATAGCAGATACAGGAGCATACAAGGACTCTCCTATAGGGCAGCCTTTTCCACTGCCCCTCTACACACTGGTATGTAATCAACCAGGTCATCTTTGTGCCTGACTGAAGCTGTTCTCCTCTGGGCTGCTGCTCTCACCATGTAGAAAAGAACACTTGAGAGAGGTACCTGTCACTACCGTGCTGTAGGATATTCAGACAAGTCCTGTGAGCCTTTGATTAGCAGCAGAGAACTAAGGTGTTAAGATCTTTGTGTCAGGCTGCATCAGTGAGTACAACTGACTCGGCTTCTCTGAGCTGGAAATGACTCAGAATCATTACGTAGGGCGACGTTTAACCTGTAGTCAAAATAAAACCAGATTTAAAAGAAACCCACCAGTACCGACATGAAAGGTACAGTAACATTTAATAGCATCTTGAAAGACAACACTGGTTATAAACTTCCTTTTTGGCAGGAAAACAAAATGCACTTGGTCCGGGTTGCAACAAAAGCCAACTTAAAGAGGAAAGATAAGACAACCGAGCATCAGCTGTGCTGGAGCAGCCCTGAGCCATTAACGCTCACCAGGGAGCCCTGGCACCAGAGCAGCACAGGTCCCACCTCTAGGTCCATCCATCCCCCCATGCAGCCTGCTGAGCAGCTCCAGCCTTCACCCCAGCCCTGGGCCTCTCTGGTGGATGCTCAGACCCCAGTTCTGTGCAGTATTTTTGCATTAAATTAAGACAAACCCCCCAAAAAAGGACTTAGTTGCCATAATCTGTGCAGCTGAGATGAATTAAACAAAAGTAAAATAAAAAAGGGAAGTGAGGCAGCAGGGTTTACAATTTAACAGCAACTGGGACAAGTGGGAAGTAACATCAACCCTAAGCCCTTCCCTCCTGAAGCAGAAGCTCTCCCTGCAGAGGCGAGGGCTGACAGATGGCTGCACTTCACACAGCCCCAGAGGCTTTGCTGTGTACAGAGGCACTGGAAGCTGCCGTGAGCCAGGCCCAGCTTTGCTCACAGGCCATGCGCAGCGAGCGTCAGACTTTCTTTGGATCCCTCTGAGATGATACCAGGGTTAGGCAGGAGGGAATCGCAGGCAGCTGCAATGAGTAGTTTTGGTCATGGGTTTCCCTGTGCTGGGATATATAGGTCGTGGTGCCAGGACAGCGCTGACAACCTGGAAGTGAAGGTGGTCGGAGATGAGGGTGCTCAGGGATGCAGGTAGAGTCCAGGATGAAAGGGGAGCCCGGGGCTCAGGCCAACTTCAGGAACTCCTGCAGGGTGTTTTGCTCCACTGCTTCCACAAAGAGCTCATAATCCTGCAGGGAGAAGTCACAAGTCACTCACCAGGCAAGAGCAAAGGGGCTGCTCACCCCCATCCCCTGAGCACACACTGCAAACCAGCTCACAGCACTGATGCCATCAGTTGTGTGGAGAATGACGGGGTGACATGAGGACAGCCCCACACAGCACAGCCTCACTGCCCACCCGCACCCCAAGTCCCCCTGCCCAGGACCCCTTTTTCACAAGCCACCGTGCTCCGTTGACCCTGGCAGCACCTTGTCTGTGTGCCTCACAAGAAATGCTTTCTGAATGGCATCTTGACACCATCTGTAGCAAAAAGGAAGGGACTGGACTGTGCCCACCACCACCCAACCTCCACGGTGCTGAGCACAAGCCTCACCCCACAGTAGTGGTCTCCGTTGACGATCTGGGGCGGGATGGCTTTGGGGTTACCGGCCTTTGCCCTCATCTCCTCCCGCAGAGCGTTGTCCTGGGAGATATCCACCAGCTCATACTTGATGTTTTTCCCATCGAGGATTCGGGTTACTTCGCTCTGTTGGGATTTGATCTGGAAGCCGGGCGGGAAAGGCAGGTTATGAGGAGCTGGAGAGGAGCCCGAAGGGCGGGCACGCACCCCAGCGTGCCAGCCGCACTCTGCAAGCGCTCCTGGATCCAGACCGCACCCGGCCGCGGGGCTCGGCCCTGCGTGGGGCGAAGGGGGACACCCAGCGCGGAGGGATGGATCCGGTGCAGCGAGAGCAGGGGAGGGGACTCCAGGGATGGCTCAGAGACGCCCACCCCAGGGAAGAGGGGCCCCGGACGCGCAGCCCTGCCCCAGCGGAGCCCGGGCCGCCGCTCACCTCCCGGGAGCCGGTCACCGAGGTGCTGTAAACCTTGAGGGTGCTCATGCTGCGATCGCGGCCGCTCCCTGCGCTCAGCCTGGCGGAGGGAGGGAGGAAGGGAACGGGCGGCCCCGCCGCCGCCCTGCATGTGACTGCGGGGACCAATGGGGCCGACGGGCCCGGGCATGCGGCATCGGCGGGGCCCGGCCCCGGGGAGCCACCGCCGCACCGCCCCCGGAGCAGGACTGGTTCGCACGGGTGGAGCAGAGCAGCTTTATTTTATACTCAAAACAGTACAAACAAGCGGGCGAGACAAAGGCCGGTAGAAATACACAGCGCCCGACGCGATGGGGGAGACGCAGGCAAACAGGCAGACGGGGTGAGAATGCGGTCCTGCTGCCCCTCTCTGGGGTGCTCTGTAAAGAAGAGGCCCCGAGTTTCCCCTGCACAGAGAGCAGCAGCCGTGTACAGCAGACGGTCACCACCTGCCACACGGGTCCAGTCTGCAGGAGGAGGAGGAGAGCAGAACACGCAACCCTGGGTCCCCCAGCTGCTGGGACACTGCCAGGCAGAAGGCTCCGCGCATCAACTGAGCTGGTTTCAGCCACGATCTCATTGCACAGAGGGCAATCGTGTCCCTGCACAGCACCTGGGAATTAGATCTTGCACCCTACACTGGGGAAAGGGGATGGGGCCAAACAGCACCCTAGGGAGAGAGCGACTCACAGCTGGTGCTGCTCTGCACCCCAGTGCCTAGAGAGCTCCCAGCAGCCAGGACAAACGACCTTAGGAAACAGTCTTGGCCCACATTTAGCTCAGTACATGGCAGCAGCATCCTGGGAACAGAAACAGTCTGAAACGTAATACACCCGATGCAGACAGAACAGGGCAGACACCACCGTGCTCTCTCCCTGTACCATGCAGGGGGTAGCTCAGGACAGCAAACTAACCACCTCCCTGCCACCATCACCCATGGTGGCCAAACAAAGAACTAAGAACAAAACAGATTTGGTCTTAAAGAAAAAAAGAGGAACACCAAAAGCATTTCTCCCAAACCTAGGGCCTGCAGCCCCAACATGAACCAAGAAACAACCAACAGAAGTTTCAGCAGTATTTTCTCTCCTGCAGTACAGCTGACTGACTATACTGCTCTTAACTCAAGCTGAAAACCAAGTAAGTTCCACCGACAGCACCACAGCATTGGCACAAGCAAGTGCTGTGGAGTTGTCACTAGGTTAATGAGGGTTGTGATAAAGCAGATCACATCCCATACAGATTTATTTAGAAATCCCATTATTTAGCAGAAGAGCAGGGAGTTCCCAGACATCAAGGGGCATGGCTACAACAAAACCCAAGTGGTCACTGCCTTGCAGGCAGCAGGAAGAGCTTTCAGATCCAGCTGTGCCATCCTGCCGTGGTAGGACCAGAATGGCTTTCTCCCTAGCAAGCTGAGGGCCAAGCAGAGGTGCACATCCCAGCTGCCCTGGGCAGGTCACCCGGAGTGCAGAGCCTCTGGATGGTTCTAGAGGCTGCTACAAGAAACAGCAGTTTCTCCCCTTGCCAGCAGATGCATTAGCATGGGGATAGGAGGTTTCTCATTAAGGCACTTCAGCATCAATCTGCTTCCTCTGCAGCCTGAATCATATCCACAGAGTGCTACGGGGGGGGGGGGGGGTGGGGTGGGGTGGGGGGATAAAAGGCTTAAGGCTTCTGGGGTATCAGTGCCCAGGGGGAGCATTTTCAGAGTCTTCCTTTAGTGTTGCTTTATTCCCCAACTCGTCTTGACTACTGAAAGACTCCAGATGTGTTTACCTGAGGAAAACGGGTCCTGCTCCACAAATAGTCCCTGAACACCCCAATAATCCTCTAGTCTTCCTAGTCACACAGGATCTTCACAGAGAATTTATCAGGAAAATCGGGGCATACATTTCCTTTTAGTGATCATTTTAACTGTCACATTTGCATGTTCAGCATTTGACATGCCTGGAAGGCAATTCAGGATTCAACTCCCAGCATCAGAGACCACACCAGCTCCAGCAAACACAGCACAAACACATTCCACAAGATCAAAGCTACTGCAAAGCCTGACACCAAAGACCTGAACGATTCCAGTTCAGCAGCTGAACACTTCTGGCAAACAAACCCCCTGGATTCTCATGGATTGGATAAGTCACACATCTTGTACCCGAGCAAAGGGATGGTAAAGTGCTGAATAGGTTTTGAGTTGTAGGAGCTCTAGACTCCTGAGAGTTTCAAGTCTTGGTTTTCTGTCTTACTTTGGGAGTAATTCTTTACTGAGTGATGCAGTTGTCTCCCATGTCCTGAGCGTATCTGTCAGATATTGCCGTCCTTAAGTCCTCCACCTCTTTGTGAAGCTGTTTTACCTCCACCAGTTTCTTTGCAAGTCCATCAGGGCTCAGTAAGTCATCCTTCTCCTTAGCAGAGTACTGCACAGCTGTGGAGTCAGAGAAGGGAGTCACCTCAACATGTAATAGTGACCAAAGATCACACACATTTGCGAGTGAGGCAGAAAAAACAATGCAGGTTTACAAAAGAGGTGCTACTTAACATTTAGTTCTTACAGCATGCACCTTCAGAGCTGGCTAACCACAGAAAGAAGGTTCAGAACCCTAGAAAGATGAGAACCTCTTCTGTATTGTAGAAGTGCTATATTACACACAAGTTTAATTCTGCCACAGCACAGGACCTGAGGGGTTTGCTCTGTCATCACTCCACATACTTACAGCGAATGCCCAGGAGCAGAGAGAGGTTGGGATCCTTGCCCTGAGCCCTCTGAGTGACAATGCTGTAGACAGACTGCAAATCCTGCAGGCAACTGGCCAGCTCGCTGTGCAGGTCCTGGGCCAGGCGGGCTGTCTCAGCAGGCAGTGGCTGGGTTGTTAGCTCTGCCTGACGGAGCCGTTCCTGAAGGGTCAGGTTCTTCTCAATGAGATCCTGGTTCTGCACTGAGAGCTGAACAAATGGGCACAGCAGGTCAGTGGTGACCTGGTTTAGAACTAGTACACTTAGAACAACTTAACACAAGTGCTCGATGATGATGGGAGCACTGAAGGCAGGAGGAGCTGATTTATATCAAGCCCTCCAGACTCTTGCCAGATAAGCAAGAGTCAGTGTCATAAGGTCTAGGGGAAAATTCTTCACCTAGACAGTGATCAGGCATTGGAACAGGCTTCCTAGGGCAGTAGTGGAATCACCATCCCTGGAAGTGTTAAAAAAAAACCCCAACATACAGATGAGACACTTAGTGCCATGGTTCAGTGGTGGCCTTTGGCAGTGCTGGGATAATGGTTGGACTTGATGATCTTAAAGGTCTTTTCCAACCTGGCTGATTCTATGATTCTATTCTAAGGTGCGAGCATTCAGCTTTCCTGGCTCAGACAGGAAGCACCCCATGACACTGCACTATCCCTCCTGGGGCATGATGCAACAAAATAAGCTGCCAGGAGGTTGTTCACCAGTTGCTCACCCCAACACGGGCCATCCCCTTCCCTCAAGGGCTGCCACTGTGCTTGGCTTCCTCCAGGTTTGAGAGTAGGGCTCAGCCCTGCCCTTCAACCACGGCTGTGGGCCAGGTGGGAGTCCTGCTCGCTGCCGTGCTGCCCCCAGCTGGCAAACTCAAACCCAAGGCAGGAACTGGGTTTCTCCTCCTGCTTTTGAACAGAGAAGAGCTCCTTTTAGAGCAACTGACTAGCAGGAAGCAGGAGAGGTTATGTTGCTGACTGCAAATTAAGGGCCTAGCTAAAAGACAACTTGTTGTTCATTCAGCTGGTACGCTCAGGCACTCAGCACTCCTGCTCTGACCTCTTTCACAGCGGCCCGGAGCTGCTGCAGTGCATTCTCTCTTCTCACCGCCTCCTCTTTCAGAGCTTGGCTTGTCCCCTCTTCCTGGGTCACCTGTTCTTCCAGGCTCTGGAACAGACCATGGGCAAGTAGTGAGTCTAACTCACATCACAGCAGATTCTCGAGTTCTAGGTCCCTCCACAGTCACCTCTCACCTTTACTTGCAAGGACAATTGCTCTGCCTTCTTCTGCTGTTTGTCCACAATCTGGAATCAAAAGCAGAAGCATCAGAACTGGCCACACAAACTCAGTAATTCCACCAGGATTTCTCCTGCAGTAAGAGAGCATCTCCCCTCTCCCTCCTTTTCCCGTCCATTTACTGCTTTAATCACTGCTTCTGTTAGTAGTGGATTCCCCGATGAAAGGCACCATTAGAAGTATCAGCTAAATACAAGACTGGACAAGTTGCATTCATGTGGTTTTCTTCTACATTCTGCAGCTTGTCTCCAGTGTTAACTGCAGGAAAGCAGTTATCACAGCAAGAACAGCTTCTAAAACCACTCAGCCTGGAATTCTAGGAACTGCTGCTTCATTACAACAGTGACTGCAAAAGTCCCCGATTTCATTTTTAGTGCCTGGTGTGACTCAGTGGAAAGAAAAGGTGAGATTCCCAGCTGAGACACTGTTACCTTCCTGAGGCGGTCACATTCTTTCTTCAGAGAGTCATTTTCTATCTTCTGTCTCTCCCCATCCTGGGCAGAGGCTCCTCTCTCTGCATTCTTCACACACTGCTGCACCTTGTCCTGCAAGCTGCAATTGGCAGAACACCATGGGAAAACCAGCTTTATTTAGGGTGCCTCCCTCACTATGAGGGGGCAAATGATTTTCATCTCAGGTGTCAGTGTTGCCAGGGCTATGACAGAATTCTCCCTTCCTTGGACACAGCCCTACCCATAATATTGGCACATTTGCAGACACAACAATTGCAGACTAAAGAGGTCCGTTTTGCCAGGAGTTATGGTTGACAAGAGCAATTAACCTGAGGACACAAGCCCAGGTAACAGAATAGGGGCCCCCTTTCTTTCAGCATGTGGTTCTGCTCCCACCCTCCGCTGCTGGCACACAAAATTTAAACACAGTTTTAGCAAGCACTCACATAATCATCACACGGCCATGGTAACCAGGTTCTGACAGGAGGGACAGTGGCTGTGCTGAATCATCACAGCCCTTGCGCAGCAATTACTTCAGTGCTATTCAAATCCTCCTGACTTTTACCTGCGCACAGTAGAAAGAAGCTCCAGCTCCTTGTGTTTTTGGGTTTCCAGCTGCACCTCTTGCTCCCTGAAAGCAGCCCGGACATCTCCAAGCTCTGTTTCCAGTGCCAGCACTGTTTCTTGCATAGCAGTACTCTTCAGTTCAGATTCCTTCAGCTGCAACAAAGGCCATCAGAACATTCTAGAGAACTCCCAGGGGTTTTACCACACACAGAATGTTTCAACTACATTTTCAATGTCCATTTTTAGTACCTACATGGCAATTCTTAGTTATAGCTCAGAACATTCCTCCTCCAAAAAGATTAGACCACAACTTTACTTGTGCAGCTGCACTGCAGCTGTAGAGAAGTCACCTGAGCAAGTATGTGAAGAGCTATCATCACAACCGAAGTTTTACCTTCTGATTCTGTTTCTGGTGGTCCTCAAGGGTTGGTAGATCAGCCAAATATCGTTCCAGGGTCTCAATTCTCTGTTGTCTCTCTCTGTTCTGTTCAGATTCCTTCTGGCATTTCTTTTTAAGGTTATTAATGTGTTTGTCTCTTCCCTTTACCTGCAGGGACAGTTATAAAAAGTTCAGTTTATATAATTTCTTATCCATTCTTCAGTCCTATGTAAGCCTCATTTACCTTTTTGTACAGCACTAAACACCAAAACACAAGATCACCTTAACTCAGAAGTATTTCTGCTCATCTAGCTAAAGACAGGCCTCCTCTCTGGTTAAAAGAGGAGGTACTGAAATCCTTCTAACTGCAGGAGAAAGGGCTTTTGCTTACAATCCAAAGTACTCCACAAGGAGACCAGAAAATACCTGCTATGATCATGCCCACAAAAAGCTTTCATCTTCACACTACATGGACTTTCAGTTTCTCAAAGCAAAACCACCTTCCGATCTTGAGAGCAATGGGATCATACCCTTTCTTCCTGTTTTTTTAACTCCTCTGCATGTTTCTGCATAGTTTCCTTCAGTGACTCCCTTATAAGCTTTGCATCCACCTCTGCAGCAGCCAGTTTTCTCTCCAATTCAATCTTTTCCTTACTGAGGGATTCAGTCTTCTCTGTGAACTGTGCTCGAAGAAATGTGTTCTCCCGCTGCAGCTCCTGCAAAGAGAGCCAAGCTGGTATTAAGCATCTGTGCTGCCTCAGAGCTGTGTTCTCAGCCCCCCCCCAATCCCCAAACATCAGTCAGGCCATCTTATACACTGCAGTATCTGAAATAGCATGTCAGTGCCATCAGGCCTTTGCATCACTAGCAGAGCTTCTAAACAAACCATAACACTTTAGGGCTTGAAATCTCAAAGACAGGTAATAGGGATCCCATACAAAGGATCACTTTATTCTGCATAGGCCTTCTACTCAGGGAACACCTAATAAGAAGTGATAAGGCCATTGGATTCAATACCAATTTCTTACTGACCCCCTGCTGCATCTGCTTACCTGCATTCTCAACATGTAGACATCTCCATAGGTTGCTGGGCAGCCAAGCAGGGCACTGTGAACCTGTAGTTCACTTTCCCTGACCTTCTGCTCCAACTGTGAGATGTGTTGTCTTTGCCTGTAAAAAGCAACAACTGGTAATACACTGTCCTCAAACACACAGCAGAGAGCAATACAGCATGAACAGTGCCACCGCAACTCTAATGCTCCATAGAGGGACAAGCAGACCAGAAAGACAACTCTGCAACTCAGAACTGACCTGCAGAGAAATGATCTGGAAGAGTCTATGATACTGTGACATCCATTTCAAAGTTTTTTAGAATTGGTATTAACTTTTCCTCCCTCCCTTCAAAGCAACCCCCAGCAACGATTATAGATAAAACACACAAGCATTCCATGCTGTGGAGGATCTGGCTTGGTTGTAGAGCTTGTGTGAGTGACAGAGAGAACTCCAAATGAACAACCAGAAACAATATTTACAGCCCAAATGCTGAAGGTAGTTTTTATTAGGACTTACTTTTTCCAAAAGCTTATGGACCATGGCATTAGGTATGAGAAATGTGCTTGAGAGCCCAAATTCACAAAGAGCTAATTTAAAATAAAGCTAAGAGCTCCAAGGAAATCCTCAAACAAAAAGGCAGCAGTTTTGACATTTCAGACAATCATGATGTGAACAGAAATCTTTATCCTTTATAAAGCATAGAGAATCATAACCAAAATTGATTTATTTGATCCCTTCAGGATCATAATCCTAATTCCAAGAGGAGGGGGAGGAGAGCTCATGAAAAATATATGTTCTTCTCAAAGGTCATCATATTGCTCTTTGCAACAGAAGAGACCCAGATGGACAAGAGGAACTCTGAGACAGGACCTTTCCTTGGTACTTTCAAACCCCTCCCTTTACAAAAGGCAATGCACTGGAGCCCATACACCACATATCAGTAGCAAGCTCTCACCTATCAATGAGGAGCTCTTTCTCCTTGAGTAGGTTTTCATTGGAGTTCAGAATATTGATCCACTGAGCTGGATCAGGAGTAGGCAGTGAAGGAGAATACATGGAGGGATGGTGGCAGGCACCTCCATTTTGTAACTGAAAGAGAAGGCAAAATGAGGAAGGAGGTTTGTGCTCCACAGAGGTAACTGCAACACTGCTAGAGCTATTTTGTGCCCTGTGTGCTCATCTGCATGCCAGGACAGAGCTATTTCAGTCCCTGTCAATGTCCAAGAACAAGTAACTTTGCTCAAGCACAACTGGAGATTAACAAATAATTTTAGCTCACTGGAAACAATTTGTCTCCATTCGGGTACAGCTGGTGGGATAAACAAGCTGGTTCCATCTAATAAATCTTAGTTTTATGCAGCTTTTTTAAGCCAAAAAGGATTTTCCCAACTCTAGATACAGAATACAGTTATTGTAGAAGTGAAGACCTTAGCATGCTTTTTCCTCACAGTTTCTAGCAGACAGGATGTTTCCCTCTTGGTCTGATCCATTGTGCAGTGCTGTAACTTAATACAGCGCTGCTCTCCATAAGCAGCACGTCAAATGATACCTGTGACACCATATGCTGTAAAACCAGATCATTAACAGACTTTCAGCGTAAGACAGGGAGAAGCAGCAGACTTTTTCCCCCTCTTGCTTTATAAGTCTGGAATAACAATTCATGACTACACAGGAAGGGTTTCAAACTCATAGATTCACACAAGCAGCTCCTTACCTGCATTTGCTCTACTTGCAATCGCACTTTGTCCAGCTGCTGTTTCCAAGCACTGAGCTCACAGACCCTCTCATGTGGGTGTAGTGTGCAGCTGTCCTGCATCCATGCTCGAGATGGAGGACTTACAGGCTTTGAATAGAAATTGTTGGCCTGGAGTCCCATTGGCATCAGTCTGTTCGTGCTTGGCCACGCTCCGTCCTGGGGCTCACAGACTCCATTAGCCCCTGCCGCTTGCTTACTCTCTGGCAGCACTTTATAATGGTCCTTTCCTGCCTCAGCTGCCCCAGAGTTCGGACTGAACTTCTGGAACCTGTGGAGAGGGTCAGGGCACAAATTATCCAGAAAGAGAGACTGGTTAAGGGTGCGCTCAATGGCAGGGGTGTCAAACTTCCAAGTGTCTTCTGCTCTCACGTGATCCGAAACAGGATGCCAGGATTGCTCAAGACCATTTTCCCCTGAAGTCCTGTAGAGGTGCAGGAGATCTCTGGGTGGCACCTGAGAAGACTTCCCAGAATTAAAATCTCCATTCCTCATGAGCCCTGCGTGTTCAGAAGCAGCAGATCCTGGCATAGCAGGTTTTGATGGATTCTGTAAACAGCTCTGGTCTCCTGCAGGACACAGCTTGGAGGGTGAGGCACCCAAAGTAGAAGGCATAACATGGGCTGTTGGGATGGTCACTTGGGCTTTGATGGGCTGGAATGAGGAACCGTTACTGGAATTGCAAAAGTCTGAGGAAAGAAGAACAACACTGATTACAAACCCGAAACATTCGAACATGAACAGCCATTCCTTTGAGGAGCGTTCCAGAAGAAATTAAAAACCTGACTCTTTTCCCCCTGAACATGTTCTCCTAAGCAGCAGCAAGACCAAGGCACACCAATGTTCCCCCTCATTACAAGTTTCAGGAGCCTGCTGACATTTTCCTACCACCATATCACAGGGAGAATCCAAGTTTAATTCAGCAGACATTTTTAATCCCCTGTTATTAAGCTACTCCAGTATAATCTTAAATCAATAAGGTTATCTTTCTATAGGTTTAGAAATCAAGTCCTTTAAATTGAATAAAAAGGCTGGAACTTACTCAGCTGAGCACTGAGACCTCGATTCTGTTCTGCCCGTCCCACAGCTCAGCGGCTCTGAACCGTGACCAAAGCTAACGGGAGCCTTCACTAAGCCCATGATGAGCTTCAAACATAGCTGAACACTGGGTCACCAGCAGTTGACCTTCTAACTCCTCCAGGACACTGCAGCAAGAGCTTTTCCTAGAGTAATGGCTGTGCCTTATTGCCACAGGAAATGAGACAGAGTTGGGCACACGCACCCCAACGTGAGCCTGTCCTGGCAGACGGGCACCAAACCTGGCTACGGGGAAGTGCAGGGCTATTCTTAGCAACTCTCAGATTTCAATACAGCAACAGCAAGAACTGAGAAAGGCAAACAGCAAAGTCCCTGTTCTCCTCCTGGTCACCACATGTTGTATACTGTGGTAATTCCAGGTTTCTCCCAGCTACACAAACTTGTTTTCTTCATGTGTTTGGCTAAAGGCCCACGCCTCATGATGTTTCTTTAATCCACCCTCAAGACTGCAACATCAACCCTCCACCTGTTTGTAGCCTCAAAGCATTGCTACAGGAAGGAATAAAAGGTTACAAGTTGAAGGGGACCAAAACCAGATTCTGCAAAGACCATCAAGCTGCAGGTAAATATCACAGTAAAGGCACAAGGTACTCTCCTCAAAAAATGAGAAGGGGGGGAAATCCCTCAGACATTCATTGCCTGTGCCTGGAACTCCAGAGAACACCCTGCTACCAAACAGTCACAAGCACATTCACCTCAGCAAACAGCAGGGACAGGACAATTTCCTTTTACAGCCCCTGGATTCGTATCCTAGTATCACTGTCAGGAACTCGAGCCCTCTGAGCAACACATCACATGCAGATGCTGCAATCGGTTCCTTCAGTGTGCTGAGGCTTGTCACAACAACACATGGACCTGACAGGCAGAAATTCAGCCTCAGCTCTTACAAACAAGGCTACCACATAGCAAACATTCCAAAGGGCCATTTCTGAAAGGGCCATCATTATCTCCCCTGCCTTGAATGTGCAGCTGGATGTTTTATTATCCTGAGAGGCACTAAAGCGGACACTTAAACATGTGCTCTAGTAATATTTCCAGCAATATTTCCACAAGTCAGACCTTCTAAAACACCTTCATTTTAACTTGCACATTATTAAGATCTATGGCTGCCAATGCAGCTTGTGAAATACATGAATGTGCAAAGCATATTATTTTAAAGAAAACAGCAAACTGCCTCACTGAAAGAAGGGTCAGTGAATCAATAGTGGTTTATGTCACTTTTGTGGATGAAGATACAAGTGGAAAGGATTGCTGGGACAAGCAATTTCACAGAACACACCTCAGCTGAGGGACAGGCTGCAGCCTTCTTCAGTGAGCAGCACACAGCTAACACTGAGGACACTTAGAAAGGCACACTGACCTGAAGCCTCTAGAGGCACCTATAAATTACTTCTTAAAAGAAATCACACATCGCGCTTGCTGATAGACCACTTGGTCAGAATGAACCAGCAAGTCAACAGGGTGGCTCTTTTAGTCAGTTCAAAATGCTCACTACAGTTAGAAGACACCAGCTTAGAGAAACAGCAAGTCCCTTAATCATTTGTTTGTATTTCAGTCAGCATATCTGTGTGCTGAGGTTCTGAAATAGTCCCCAAACATCATTTCAGATTCTGCTCTCTTCCAAGTTTTACATTCTAGGGTTCGGTAATATCAGGCTATTTAATGCTTTAAACTCTGCTCCTGTGTGACCTCATGCTGACCATCACCTTCTGTGCTGTCTGAACAGGAGGTCCCAATGCCCCCATCCCCGCTGTCGGCCACACTTGAACTGCGGCTGACACGGCTCTGGAACTTCACAGACAACATGGGTGTTTTCCAGTCAGTCTCCAGGAAATGACTCTTTTGACTGGTGCTGGGATCTGGAGAGAAAAAGCAGGAATATTTATGTTTCAGCTAACAGACTGAAAAGTCTTTTAATACACCTAATTAAGCCATATCTAATTACCCGTTCTACCTAAACCCATCCTTGCTTGACTCCCCATACTGTTGCTAAAGAAATCTCTTTTGCAAAAGGAAATGGCAGCAAACACATGGAAATCAAATAATATTAACAGGAGACTGAAAAAAAAAACAATCTAGTTATGGAAGTCGGACTGCAAAAGCAGTAAATTACATTCCCACTGATGAGCTTGGTGATATTACACCCAGCTGATGCTCTGGTACTCAGATGAAACAGAGGAGCAGCAACATTGGCCCACAGCAAAACTGGTTGAATTAAAGGCACATTTTTGCATTAACTGGTAATAACTTTTCCGGATGTATCACTTAGCAATCAAGAGACAGGTTTGTTATCAAACAACTCTCTCCTCAAGCACACATGGCAGGAATAAGACATCATTTTCAAATAGAAAGCTTCTGGTAATGAACTCTTCTCAAGGCCATCTGTCTCCTCAGGGGAGCTGAAACAGGATCCGACAGCAGCAGGGCTTTAAAGAAAGGACTATTCTTACCCGGTGGATTGTTCTGCTGGAGCCTCAGGTCTGGCTGTTTCTCCAGAGCAGCCATCTTATCTGTCCAGTGAACTACAGAGCAATACATCAAAATCACTAAGTCAGTATAAACCAGACCCTGTTCCCACTAACCAAGGGGTACACACACAACAGTTACTCTCCATTCAGATTAACACAGTATTTCGCATTTAATGAGCATCTCTTCCCAAGAATGTCTCTGCTTCATCCCCGCAGCACAGAGGCCTTAAAGAAAAGCCTTTGCAGTTACTGTAGGTTTTCTTCATGCCTGAGAAATGAGCAGAGTTCCTGTTTGCAACATTCTCCAGGTCTGCAGCACTTCAGCAGCTCCTTTCAACTGGGGCATGTGTTATCCCCATCGTGGTTATTTATAGAGCATCAGTCACCATGGTACCTACACGCTGCCTTTATGTCTACAGAGACCAAAAATTTCCTTTCACAAGTCTTAACTCCAAACCAGTTCATTTCTGCCCTCTGTAGAGGTCACAGAGCAACTACAGGCAGAAATGCAGCCATTCACAACCTGGCATTGCTGCTCCATAAATGGCAGTCATTATCAGTCTAGAGCTCTGGTTTAATTGATCTGCTTATCCAAGTACTTCAGACAGTGAAGTTCCTAACTCTAATGATGCAAGTTATGATTTGCAGCTCTCAGGCTGTGGACATTCAGGGCTGCTCTCCACTCCACCAGCCAGATACTAAATCCTCAATTGCCAGCTCCTACAGATTTGTGCTTAACTGATTCAAAGAGCTCACAGAAACCATTAATTCTTAGGAAACAGACACAGATTTTACAACACGGGACAGACACTGGGAATACAACAGGCTAATGAAACAGCAGCAGCATTTCGCTCAGCAAAGAAATACAACACTTCTAGCTAAATATACCACTTATTATGCTCAATTTAGGTATGTTTCTGACAGTCCTGAGTTGGAAACCCAGACTCCAGCACTACAGTGACAGCAGGGAAATACAAGCGTGGCTTTTGACATAATATAGACAAAACAAAGTGCTCCCACCTCACCCCGCACACCCTCACACGCAGTCACAGCACCCACCCCAGGAGCAGGCCCTGCAGAGGGGGTAGGAAAGGAGAGAGAGGTGGGTCACGAAGAGGGGGAGCAGCGCTTTACCCGGTGGAAGGGGAGAGCTTGGAGGGGACGCGCAGTGATGTGAAGCGAGGCTGTGAGGGGAAACGCTTCGCCCCGCCGGCAGTGATTTGGGTGGAGAGAGGGGAAGGCCCTCCCTGAGGGGCACCGGTCCCTGAGGGGCGCGGGGAGCGGAACGGAGCCGGTCCCTGCGGGGCGGGGAGAGAGAAGGGGTGGTTTCACCGAGGGGGGGGGGAGCTTTGTGCCCCAGGCCGAGGCCCGCGCCGCGGTGCCGGCAGCGGGACGGCTCCGAGCCCCTCACCTGCCTCCGCCGCGCTGCCCGCGACCGTTACAGCCAGGGGGCGGGAAGCGAGAGGCGAGAGGAGGGGCAGAGGAAAAGCGACAGAGCCCCGCCCCTCCCTGCCCCTCAGCCTATGGGGAGCGCCGGCCCCGCCCCTGCTCGCCGGTCATTGGCTTGGCAGGACGCTGCTCCCCGCCTCGCTGGTTAGCGTTCCTCCGCGCCTGCGCAGTGCCCCGGTGTGCGTCCGGGCTCAGCCCGTTCTGACCTCTTCACCCGGGGCCCTCGGTGCCGAGGTTTCCTGGTGCTGCGCTTCCCGAGGGCATTCCAGTGCCTAAAGGGGCTACAGGGAACCTGGAGAGGGGCTTTGGACGAGGGCCTGTAGGGACAGGCCGAGGGGAATGGCTTGAACCTGACAAAGTGGGGAAAAGGGAAGTCCCAACTGGAAATGCTTTTATTTAAGCTTAAAAATAGCAGATTACTGCCCCCCGCGCCCCCCCCCCCCCCCCCCCCCCCCAAACATGGGAATAAATGTGAGGACATCTTCATAAATCTGCACCTACTGGTTCACGTTTATCTTTGTAGTAAAAAATGAATCGATAAGCCAGCACAGAAAACGTGAAGAGTGTGTGCCTCAGCTCTCCCATGGCATTCTCTGGGCTGCCTTCAAACACAGTGCTGCTGGTGGTCCTGAAGGCAATATTGGGTACTACGAAGGTCCAAATTTCTCAGTATTGCAGTTTAGCATTTGTGATCCTAATGTCACTACCGAAAGAAAACCATGGGCAAGTGTCCACATTACCCTGAAAGCCTGTAGGACACATCCCTGCTGTTTGTGCCTCTAGCTGGCCATTGTGGGTCAGACAAGTACAGTAGAACAGAAAAATCAATTGTACACATAAAATGCACGTTATTGATGAGTAGGGATGAAAAGGTGTTGATATTCATAGAATATTTCCATGATTGAATGATTTCGGTGGTGTTTGACCCCGAGCTAAGAAAATACAATTGAGTTGTTGAAGTTTGGGGGATGTTTTGCAGCAAACCTTGTATCACTAAATATTCTGTTGCTAAACACTGAATGTCGGTATGATGGTTTGTATAGCCACATGTGCAAAATGCTTGGACTTAGGTAAAGAGCAACACTTGGTGCTTGAATTCATTCCCCCCCCACAACTTGTCAAGTTGTCATTTGACTGAAATACTACTATAAATGAGCTAATGGAGCCCAGAACATTATGTGCAGATCATTCAGTGTTTGTCCTAGCACCTTTCACAGAACAAGCAGCTCCCCAGCCACCATAGTTCAGTCTCAGCAAACACTTTGGATGTTCAAACAAAGCTGTAGCATCTTTGTGGGGTGGAGGAGCCTGTGGACCACTTCAACAGACTTGGAATTCTTTTCAGGAATATCAGAAACATGTTTAGAAACCTACTTTAAGTACTCTGTAGAAAAGACAGTTAGAAACCTGCTGGAAGCACCAAACAGGCTGCTGTAGGTTGCTGGCTTATCAAAATGATCGAATACTTCCAGGCTGTCATTTAACTATGAAATCGGACGTGACCTATTGACTGATCCTCAGCACCCAAATTAGAAGATAATGATTAGCTTTGTAGAGTTCTCAGCAGAGGAAGTTTATTTACCCCATACAGGACACTTGGATAAGGAATATACACTGTTCCCAGGCTGGAAGTCAAAACACAGCACTGCACCAGCTGCCACAAAAGAAAAACATGACTGCTACTGCTGAACCCAGGACACAGGGCACCGAGGAGAATCATCTGAAAGAGCTCTATAGTATTAGATATACTCCACTCATATCAGTCCTAGAGGGGGGACTTACACATTAATACCAGGCACACTGCTGCACTGCTAATGCTGGCTCCAAGGCAGTCTTTGAACACAAAACAAGCATATTTCTTTCCCTCAACTTTCCTTTTCTAAAATGAAGTCTCTTTCCCTCCCTTTCCCCCAACATTTTTTGCAGGCATTTCCTAAAGTTTAGAGTGTTTGAAAGTTGGTTCCCCAGCTCATCACTGGTCCCCCAGATGCACCAGAGCAGTCCAACAGGCTGAAAAATCAATTCACGTAGATTTGAAGCTCTCCGGAAGAATTGTCTGTGCATCAGCTCTGCTTATAAACTGGGATCTATCCCCCAGTGCCAGGTGGACTTCTTCAAGATGGTGTTTACTCTTAAACCTTTACGTAAGCAAAGAAATGAGGGTGGTGAGACACACGTTGGCAGAGAACTTGTGAATGCTCCATCATTGGAAGTGCTCAAACTCAGGTTGGATGGGGATCTGAGCAATCTGGTCTAGTGGAAGGTGCCCTTGCCTGTGGCAGGGATTTGGACTGAGTGGTATTTTAAGGTCCCTCCTAACCCAAACACTGGAATTAAACTGGAATGATAATGACTTACTCCTGAAAAGAAATACTTGAATTATACAGATGGCGAAAATGGGGTGTTTTAAAGTCATCAATGTGACAAGTGAGAGGGCACAAGGAGAACAAACAAGAGATGCAAAATTGAAGAACAGAAAGAGAGATGCTGTCATGAAGAGGAAATGAGTATGTAGGGGATGAAAGTGCTACACTGGGTTTTTACACGAGAACCGTGGTGCTAAGCAGCTCCAGGAGAACAGACTATCTGCAGGGATTTACAGTGATGCTATTTGGGAGAATTTACCTTCTTCACCTCTGCACAGGCAAGCCGAGGGGTTCTGTGAGATAGGGACACAAAAACTTAGAAAGTTTTCTTTTCTTCTGTTTGTCTGAGGTTGAGATTGTTCTTAAAATGTGGAGGGTGCTGGAGAGGTGAAAGGGAAGATAATCTGAAGGAAATTAGAACTGCAGATTTTTCATTTCTGGCTTTTTAAAAGGAGATTCTTTCATTGGTCATAGTTAAATTAGGCTTGGAGCAGTAGCAGACTGAACACTGATTGATTTTCTCCTCCCTCCATCCCTAGCAAATATAACCTCTGTGTGTCAAAGCTTGTGCTCCAGCACTGGCTCTTGGAGCAAAATAAACTGCTTATAATGTGAAGTTTCCTCAGATGGGTGGAAGATGACGGCGGCTGTAACGCGTCGCTGGATGCTGAGGGTCTGTAATTTTACAGGTTTTTGTAAAGAAAGGTATGTGTTCATTTTAATTTGCCATTTCTGTTTCATTTCTTTATCTTTCAAACCTGTCTGACTTGCTGCCCATTTGTACAGCAATCTGCAAGAGTATTTTCAGGTTTGATAGGCTGCCTTAACATAAAGTTGCCTGTATAGTCATTGGCATTGCAGCTGTAAGACTGCAACTTCCGCTTGATTTCTTAACACTCCTGTTCTACAGGGTGAAAACGAGTCCCATTTGAACAGAAAACACTGGGTTTAGTGGTGTTCAAACACCTTTATCCTAAAAAGAATAAATAAATTAAAAAATCAGATTATTCTATTTTTAGTATTATCGAATTCTGGTGGATAAGATGGTTTTTGAGTACTTTTGTATAACCAGTTTTTGCTGCGGAGAGTCATTGGACATCACTGTAACTTCAGCTGTGATGTGGGGCTTGGAACATCTGAAAAGGAGGACTGGGAAATACTCCTGTACCTTCAGAAGTGTCCTAAGTAGAAACATGCTGCTCTGATGCTGCTGTTGGCTCAAACATATTGCATAATGCTCTTAAAATCCTACAACAAGTCAGGCATCCTGATATAGACTGAGGGTGCTTAATATTTCATAGTGATGAGCTTATCAGGATGTCTTTTACTGATACATTAGACAGAGGTGGATGATGCATTTCTCTGTCTTGTAGATGGGAGACAGTAACACCCAGATTCTCAGTGAGCAGTGGGTCATGCACTGTGTTAAGAAAGAACTCCAGCTTCAATGTTTGACACTTTTTTCTCTCATATGTTTTAGTGTTAAGATGGCAGAATAACCATGGGAGACTGGAATTTCCTTGGTGGCATTTTAGAGGAGGTCCACATTCATTCCACTATTATTGGAAAGATTTGGCTAACGATCCTCTTCATATTTCGAATGCTTGTCCTTGGAGTGGCAACTGAGGATGTTTGGAATGATGAACAATCTGAATTTATATGCAATACTGAGCAACCTGGTTGCAGGAATGTGTGCTATGATGAGGCCTTTCCCATCTCTCTCATAAGGTATTGGGTCTTGCAAGTTATATTTGTGTCTTCCCCTTCCTTGGTATATATGGGACATGCCTTATACAGACTAAGAGCCTTGGAGAAAGAGAGGCAAAAAAAGAAAGCTCAGGTAAGGGTGGAACTTGAAAGCACTGAACTAGAAATGACTGAAAATAGGAAAAGGCTGGAGAGAGAACTCCGACAGCTGGATCAAAGAAAGCTGAACAAAGCACCCCTGAGAGGCTCTTTGCTCTGCACTTATGTGATACATATTTTCACAAGATCTGCAGTGGAAGTCGGGTTTATGATTGGGCAGTATCTTCTTTATGGCTTTCATCTAGATCCCCTTTATAAATGTAAGAGAGATCCTTGTCCAAACACTGTTGACTGCTTTGTGTCTAGACCAACAGAAAAGACAGTGTTCATCTTATTCATGCAATCAATAGCAACCGTATCATTGCTTCTAAATATCCTTGAAATTATCCATCTGGGATTCCGAAAGATCAAAATGGGACTTTGTGGGCAGAGTAAAACCAAGGATGACCCTGAAAATTTCTGCATAAACAAATCTAAGAAGTACTCTGTGATACCACACTCTTCTTTGGGAATAGCCACCACCCCTCAAAAAACTCTTCCTTCTGCACTTAGTGGCTATACCTTCTTAATGGAAAAGCAAACTGGGGCCGCTGTCTACCCACTTCTAAATGCTCCTCCCATGTTTCAGCCTGTGCAAAACAACCGTACAGAAAGCAGCAGCAATTACACTCACTGCAATCAGGACATCAAGTCTCCAAAGAAGAGGCCAGCTACAAATGCTTTAGGCAATCAGACTCAAAATACCATCACCAATAATAATGAAGGCTTGCTTGGAGAGCTTGGGAAAGAAGCACATGATGTGCAAAAAGAAGCTGAAAAGAAACATTTCCTTGTTGTTACTCAGAATGCAGCTCTAGCTTCAAGCATGTGCTTGGGAAGCTGTGCTGAAACGGCATCTCAAACTTCACTACAACCCCACACAACTTTTCCCGTTACCGGTTTCAGAAGACAACATGGAATCAGTTCATCTTGGAACTGCTCAGCAGTGGCTGAGAGTGCAGAAGCTTCTACAAACTCTCTTCCAAAGACCAGCAACAGAAGACAGAGCACTTTCAGTGCAGACAAAGCCCAAGCTCCTTGCAATGCTGATGTAAAGAAATGTAGTCGACCAGACACTCCTGACTCTACAGGCGAGGTGAGCTCAGGGTCTAAACAAAGTAGAACCTGTGACAGCCCTAAGCCTTTCTCTCTGTCTAGACGAGTGTCCATGTCAAGCAGTGCCAGCAGCAGGCGAGCACCCACTGATCTGCAGATATAGCACCAGTTAACCCTCAATCGCACTGATCAGTTCTGGGTAATTACTGACCACTGAGACACAAGCAGGACCTATGTGTAAGAGTAGCTAAATTACTGAGCTTGAAACAGTTGTTCCACATAGCTAGAAAAGCACTTTGGATCTTAGCTAAGTAACTTTTAAACAGGCTCTTAACTTCCTTTGTAATGAAAAGGTGGCTTAGACCTCAGCATATAAACTTACACATTATCCTTCCAGCTCGAAAGGGAAACACACATCATGTAGTCCACATATTAGGAAAAGTCAGACATAAAATCACAGCTAATACTATTTAAACTGAATAAAACTAGAAGACAAAATTTACAGTCTAATAATGTATTTTACAAAGACCAATAAATGAAATGAGACTAAAGACAGCACTGGTGCTCTCAGGAGAAATTCATTATCAGTAAATATAGTTCTGCTTAATCTCTCTGAGAATTCACACAGGCATTTGAGCACTGCCTGAAAGCAGAATGTCAAATGTATTCCTGTTTGAACTGCGTTAAATACAAAAAGAACAAAGCATTTGATACATGTATCACTAATTCGCGGACACCGCAGTATACTTTTTTCAGTGTATCACCATTGACTTCCTCGGCAGAAAAAGCAGAGTGAATCTCTGTTAACATTAAATACACTATTACAGTTTCCAAGCACTGTAATTTCCAGGTGAGTTACAAGCTTTAATTGTCAGATTTTGCATACAACTAGTAAGTTATCTTTTTCTTTAATCAGCAAACAAGTTATTGGAATTTATTAATGAGAAGTTTTGGATTTCACCAACCAGACTTACTATGGGGAACAAATGGCAATACCGTGCTACTTTCAGTTACTATGTCAAAAAATATAGAAAAGCTTTATCAAACTGTAGAATTACTCCTTTTTTGTCTGTCCCCTAAATTCTGCAAGCTTTTAAATTGAAGAATGCTTGTAATTGTTTAGAAGGAGCTTTTTATGGGGGTAATAGAACGAATAAAGGACATTCATCCACTTGCTGCTCCAGGCAAGTTCCATGGAATGGATGGAAAGACAAACAAAATACTGTGTTACATTTGTAATCGGTAGGTCTATGAATGAAATACGTTTACTTGAGTGGCTCAGCACTGACAGGCTGCAAGTCCTTAGCGAGGTGGCACATCTGGGATGCAGCAGCGTGTACCTGTGTGGCTTTTGACTTAAGGTACGTGTACTGGAAAGATAATATGTGAGATGTAGCATCATGATATTATGGCATCATTAAATTCTTAATGTGTGTTATCATTAAGCTTATGAGCCAGCCATGGTTTAGATTGGCCAAAGGCTTTACAGTATTAGGGAAAAAAAGGAGCCAGGAAACCTGAAAGTCTTGCTTGCAGCAGCATTAATTTGGCTCTGTCCACACAGAAATACACATTAATACCACTAAAATTATTTGCTGTTTTTTTTCCAGCAGCTATTCTCACCTCTAGTGTTGCTCTATGTGTAATCATAAATAGAGCCTATGTAATTCTGCTACACTGTAAAATTTAACATTGCACAATACACAGCAATGTATTATACGATGTGTATATATATGTGTAGTGTGATTTAGCTGAGTTAATCCTACTACTGTGGCTTTAATTCTTGCACTTCTCAATGTGTAAGTTTCTTCAGGTGATAACTGTGCTAGTGCATGTTTGGCATTTAATGTCTGTAATAAAAAGCCTTGTATTTAATGCACTCTGCTCCTGCTGTCTAATAATAAAGAAGTAGCATTCAGATGCTCACCTACGGGATATGACATTTGCATTTCCGATGCTTCAAGACAAGATACAAAAGAATTTGTTTTACAAATCAGAGGATTTTTATTCGCTTTTTTTGTGGACATGGGTCAGGCAATTTATTTCATCATCATGGCACCTTCCCAACAGAAAAGAGTGACATAATTCCTGCAGACACTGCAGGAACAGTGTGCAGAAAAAGTCTGAAAGGACCCTAACATTACAAGATTATTCCATTGGTTCTTTTTCTTTCTATTTTTATAGCAAACAGACTTGACCAGTCAGTAAATACCAGTGTTTCACAAAAATAAACCAGTAAAACCGCTTCCATTTTTGTAACAGGCGGAGGTCAAAGACTTTCTTTTTGATGCAGAGTGTTGCCACATAAAACTTTCAGGAGCCCCTTGGGAAGGCAACTCTGCAGCTGCAGCAACTTCCTACTCTGGACATTGTTCATTGAGGTCCAGTTACTACCCAAGCCCTGAGTTATCTGACCTGAAAGCTGAAAGCTGCGATCCTGGGTGGTACTTCACTGCGCGGGGACATGGTGAATGCCCAGACATCACATCTCCCCGTGGTCTGGATGACTGCTGCCTGGTGATGTACACCACAAATGGGCTTTGCCACGGTGATAACGGTGTCTGGCTTGATGAACACCATCACCTGGAGAAACAAGACTTTGTATGAGCAATACAGTCCTTACTGACTTGCCCTGACCTTGGAAGAAGAGCTAAAGGCCTGATAAAAGGAGGACATCTGCAGTAGAAGGTGCCGAAGACAAAACAAGGCCTAGAAAAGCAGGAAGTCAACAAGCCATAGCGGTGATTGGGTTAAGGGGCACGGTGTCTGGGGGAGATGGCAACCACTGACTTAACCCAGGACCATGCACCTTCCCGTGCTAATTTACATGGCAAGCAAGAACAATTTACCCACTGGAAGGTAGAGAATTAATGATATATGTGATAACTTCTGACCATGAAAGGCAGTTTTTTGTCCTCTGAAACACATATAACCCGATGTGCGCAGGGCTCAGCCGCGCTGGCTTTGGGGAGCTGCCGCTTGGCAGACGATGAACCACCTTGGCGCTGTGTCGGGACAACACCGGCGCTGCCCGGCTGAGGCGAGACCCGGAACGGGGCCCAGGAACGCGGCCCGAGAAGCGGGGCCGGCGGGGGAACGGGCGCGGTGCGGTCCCGGCCCGCCCGGAGGCGTTGCGGCCGTTCGGTCGCTATGGTAACGGCGGGGACGCGCCCGGCGCCGTAAAACCACAGGGCGCAGTCGCGCGGGCGCGCAGGCGCGTTGAGGGGGTCGATGGCGCATTACAAGGTAGGAGCGGAGCGAGCCCTCGGGGATGGCGTGGCCCAGTCCCGCCGCCAGCGCGGGGGAAGGCACCGGCCCTCCGCGTCCCCTCCGCGGCGGTGAAGGGGGAGCCGGGCGGGCCCAAGGAGCCGCCTCCGTTAGCTGAGGTGCGGGGGGAAGCGCCGCCGCGCTGACCGTGTGGGCGTCCTCCCTCAGGCCGAGGACTCCAAGCGGGAGCAGTTCCGCCGGTACCTGGAGAAGGCGGGGGTGCTGGACGCGCTCACCAAGGGTAAGTCCGCGGCCCGCGCCCGCCGGTTCCCTTCCCCGCGGCGGTGGGGGGGGGAAGGCCCCCGCTCCGGTCGCGCTTCCCCCTCGCCGGGTCCGGCCCGGGGAGCCGAGGCCCCTGCTGGGGTACCTGGGTTCATGGTGCGCGGGTCGGTCGGTTGCTAAGAACCGCACGTGGAACGGGAAGGCGGCTCCTTCCTTCTTACGGGGTGTGTTGGAGACTTCTTGTCCGGCCGAGGTGCTTTTCTGTGCTCGCTTTCGGGCACAGCGACGTTGCTTGGAGGCTGTTATTCAGCCAGAGAGCTCCAGACAAAGGAAATACTTGAGGTGAAATAACAGCAAATACGCTCTTAAAACCACTTTGTTTAAAAGGATCCATTCTTGGCTGGAGTTCAGTGCTTCTCCTGAAGCTACTGAACCTGTGAGAGTGACCCCATAGCACAATGGGGAAACGGTGGTGCTAAACTTGATGCCTGTTTTGGCTTTCTGTATGGCTTAGTGTCTTTTAAATCCTTCTGAAGCCTTTTTGAGAGCCTTACAATAGTACGTGGATAAAAGTATTAATGTTCTTGGAAATCACACTGTTTAAAGAGAAAGCAGCAGATTTAGGATCTTAAGTGAATAGGTGCCACACTAAGACTCTCGGTCTGGTATGTGGGTACCATTTGATTTATCACAATACTGCACAGCCTGTGGGATGGCAAAATGAGGTCTTCCAACCAGTGGGGCATCCTAATCTTGTTTTTCACTGAAGTGCTTGGCTTAAAACCAACTTGGCTGTGCAGTTTGGACATCTGAAACTGGGAGGAGACATCTAAGTATTGATGAAAGCAGATGTTTTCTATAGCCGCATGTGTGCCCCCGTGGGGAGGAGGGAGTGTTTATGTGTGGGACTTTGAGTATTCAGGAATACTCAAAAGATTCAAAGATATATAAGTTCAGAACTTGGACTGAGTTTTCCAGATATGGAGTTGGTGGCTGGCTGGCTGTGCTGGTCTCAGTCAAACTGTTAGGGTACTGCTGCTGGTGTCTGACCTCCGTCCATAAACATCCAGTGTCACAAGCGTCAACAGCAGCCATTTAGTTTTGTAGCTGTAGGTGGTCAATGGGGGTTTGCTTTTATGCTGGAAGCTGTGGAAGTGCTGATGATGTCCTGTGTTTCAAAGCTTAAGTGGAAGTAATGGTTTATGACTGGGAGAGTCCCAAAACATTTAAAGACTTAAAACTGCTGATGAAAGCCAATACTATGGTTGTATGTAGACTGTATAAAAATTGCCCAGGCTGTTTTATGCTAGAATAGCCAAAAACTGTGGTCAGGGAATCAATACAGCTTCTGTCCTGCTGTCACTGGGTGGAATGCTCTGTTCCCTCCTGTACAGCAGATGTGTTTACATCAAAGTATATAGGTGAAAATCTTGTTACTTAGGGCAATGCGAATGTGGCATTGCAGCTTGTGTGCCTTCTGACTGTTGGTACATGGTTTTAAAACTTAGAGTTGAATGGAATTGTTGCAATTGTTGAATATTTTCTATTTGCAGTGTTGGTAGCCTTATATGAAGAGCCAGAGAAACCAAATAGTGCACTGGAGTATCCTTTTTCTCTTCTGCTAACTGTTCATAGAGGCTTCAGACCCAACAGCTGTACTGCTTCTGACCCGTAGGTGAGCTGGAGAGGCTCCTTTACAGACTTACATGGAGAACGTGGCTTTTCTGGCTGCATTTTAGCTGGTAACTGCATTCTTCCAAGCTAACAGGAAGTCTGACAGGATGCAAGAGAAGTGTGTCTATCAGTGTGTCAGCAACTAGAAAGCTAAGTTAGAGACCTGTTGTGCTTTAAGCCGAGCCGGTAACTCAGAACCATGCAGCTGCTTGCTCACTCCCTTCCTTCCTCCCCCTGTTCCCGGAGGGATGGGGAGGAGAATGGAAAGAATGTAACTCCCACAGGTTGAGATAAGACCAGTCCAGTAACTAAGGTATAACACAAACCACTACTGCTGACACCAATAATAATGATAGGGGAAATAACAAGGGGAGAGAAGACAATTGCTCAGCACCTGCCAATTGATACCCAGCTTGACCTGGGCAGTGATCTGGGCCTTTTGGGTAACTTCCTGCAGTTTCTATACTGGGCATGATGTGCTGTGGTATGGAATATCCCTTTGGCCAGTTTGGGTCAGGTGTCCTGTCTCTGCTTCCTCCTGGCTTCCCCTCTTCCCTGGCAGAGCATGAGACTGAAAAGTCCTTGATTGGGGTAAACATTACTGAGCAACAACTGAAAACATCAGTGCTATCAGTGTTGTTCCCAGACTAAAGTCAAAAACACAGCATTGCACCAGCTACTAAGAAGGAGGAAAATGACTGCTACAGCGGAACCCAGGACAAGACCATTACAGACTATCTTAGACGTGCAGCATTAGATTTGAGTAATCACAGTATCTGTGGCTTCTGAAGTTGGCTGCTGCTTTGTTTTTTAATTAATGCAAGGGGGGTGTGGGAAAGTAATATTTTTGGTTTCTTGCTGGTTTTAAGCAGCTGCCCTGTTTTGGCTGTTGCTTCTGGTTTTTAGTATTCCTCCTAACTGTTCAGAACGTCTCCATTTCAGAGAGGAAGAGGCCGGTGCAGTAAAACATGAGAATTTGCCCTGTATATGCTGATGTCTTGTTGTCTTGTTTTCTTTTTCTTTAAGGAATAATACTAATGAACTTGACAGACTTCCTTATTTTTGCACCTTCATCCCCTAGGATGAAAACTGCTGTAGTAACTTTCAGTGTTTTAATGCAATTTTGGTCATATGTATTGCAGCATTAACTTCATAAGTATTAAAATTAAAATATGGTTATGTTATCTAACTGAATAAACACTTAACATCTAAATAACAGCTTTCTGAAGCATCATCTGGGAGCTTTAGCTCCTGAGAATCCAGAAATAGAGGCACTTCGCTTGGAAGTGGCAGAGATGAAAGAGAAATATGAAGCTGTGTTGGAAGAAAATAAAAACCTGAAAGCCAAGGTACAAGTCTACTTGGTGTCCCTCAGTAGTTCCACATCACACCACAAGAAGAGTACTTTAATATATCTACTAACTTCCTTCTGTTAGAGTAACTGATGAGTGTTGTTGCATTGTATAGGCTGAGGGATGCTGATAAATGTTGTAGTACAGATTATTTTTTATGGGATGCTTCTTATATTCTCTAACATAGAACAGTATTGCAAAACTAGGGATTTTATTACTTGGTGGAAGTCTATATTAAGGCTAATCCCATGACTTTATTCAGTCCTGTGTGGATGTGTTTAAGTTGTGGCAGCATGAGCTACATAATATCAGACAAGTGTGGTGAAAAAAAGAAGCTAATGTATCTATCATAAAGGCTTTCAAAAGGCAAACTGAAGGAGGAATATTCCATGTTGGTTTGTATGGCCTTGCACAGACTTGCTTGTGTCAGGATGTCACCAGTGGAGGCACATGTATCCATGTGGAACACTCATTTCCACTTTTCAGCTAAACCAGCCTGGTGGCCCTCTGGCTGCAACTACACTGGCTCTCAAGTGTTACCTGAGGCAGAGCCCTTGTGTAATGGGTCTCCAGTCTGGCTGAAAGGGCTCTGAACAACTTCCCCTTAGGAGAGGGCACTGACGGTAAACCTAACAACACTGAAGAAGGAGACCTTTGAGAACCTGAAGCTAGTAGCTTATGTGCTGCTGCAGGTTTCCATGTGTTTGTTGGCAGAGGATAGCTGTTATGTGTAAACATCCCTAAACATGTGTTTAGGGACCTTAATTATGGGAGAAGGGAATACTGGGCATTACTTCTTTGTGTATCTCATCTGGAGTGCCCTCTTGCTGTCTCCTTGTAATTCTTCTCCTTCTGTTACCCACTGTGAGTCCTTACAGCTCCATTTGTTATTTCTTACTAGGAAATATGGCAAAGAGCAGGATTTTAGGGGGAGTAGCAATAGATCAGTAGTTCACTTGGTGTAGCTGACTTTAAAGCAACCCATAGTAAGTAGTCACATGAAACCAGAGTAACCTGGGTTGTTGTTTTTAAAGGAATCTTTTAACATAGTCAGAACTTGTTGCAGGAAAGTCTCTTTCTGTAATCATGGGTTTACTTGTGCTTTCACCTTCTTCAGCCTTCAAATAACAACTCTTACTGTATGTGTTCCAGTATTTGTGTTTGGTTTTCCCTTTCTTTCCCTTACCACCTTCTGCCTGTCATTGGGACATACTGTAGAACTTTCCAGGGACAGAATGTGGGGAGAACATTACAGTTTAGCAGTCCTCTAGCGCAAAATACATGCCTTTAATTGTGCATTTAGTGGTAATTTTGTGTCCAAATACGTGGTGGTGGTCTGTGCAGATCTGTGCTTTTCCTTGCATCTACTAGTCAGAATGTCAGGTATTTAGGTGGGGTAGGGGCAGGAAGGCAATAGTTAGTCCCTCTGTGGATAGGAAAAGTCAGGATTGTGTACTGGCCATCTGTGGTTAAATCTATGAGAATGCTATTTTATCGGTTCTTGTTGGGGACAGAGGGATTGCTCTAAGTTAGAATTGCCATGAGGAACATGGGGGTATTAGAATTTATATACCTACTCCACAGTTTGCAGGAGAGGGGAAGAATCTTCATTGAGGAAACTGGACTGAGATTCAGTCCTAATGCTTGAACTGGTTTTGAAGCTTTATCTTTAGCGTAACTGAGGTCAAGTAAACACCTTCATGTATTATTACTCGGGAATAACTTTGCAAGTAAAGGTCATACTTTAGTGCATTATTCCCTGGCCATAGTCTCCAGAAAGCACAGTGAAAGCTGGAATGATGGCAGGGAATGTTGGTTTGGGTTCTGCTGCTATGAGTGATTGTTTCAGTGAAATCAAAGCTTAGAGGGCACTGATCATCATCAACTGCTATTTGAGATGAAAAGTACTTAACGAGACCTAGAACAAGGAATAGGTAACAAAACCTATATATTTGAAAGGCTATTTAAACCTCCTTGTTATAACTTCATGACTATACAATGTGACAGGCTGATGTTCTGAGGGATGGGATACTTTGTTGCCTGACTTGTATAAACGTCAGCGATGGATTAAAACGCCCAAAGTAAATGGAACGCTTCCAGAGCAGATGTATTCCTACGTTTCTGAATGTAGAAAGTGTCTCTGAAATGTTGCAGCTAACTAAACTCCTCTCTTTAAATCCACAGCTGGCTCAGTATGAACCACCTGAAGAAGAGATGCCTGGTGAATAGCAGTAGTTCCTCCTTTAATATCTTGACTTAATAAAGGGCTTCCTGAGAACTGCAGTCTTTTTTTTGTGTGTGTGAACTCTGATGTCTAGTTTGTTACCTCATCATCTTAAAGAAACGATGCAGTATTGTGAGCGTGCAGCTGCAGCAACGCATGAGTTTAAGCAAACTGGCCAACTTTCTTGCTTTCTGTGCTTCAGGGAAGGTGGTAGTTGCGATGAATGCGTAGATAACTGAGCCTGCCAGCTTTGTGCAAACTCTGCTTCGTGGTCAACGGTCCTCTTAAACTGCTGATCTCTCTCTTTGGTTTTCTTTTAACTGGAGGGGATGACATGACACAGATGGACCAGCTGTGAACTAAAGCAGGACCTCCAAGGTATGTTCCAAGTTGATGCTCAGCACTGAGGGTGGGCTTCTGCTGAAGCTGATAGAATAACTAACTACTCATAGGAGCATGAAAAGGAGTGAGTGGAGTTGTGCTACATGGTGGATATAGCACAATGTTGGAGGTGCAGTACCTACTGAGCTTGCACTTTAATTTGCATGAGGTGTATGTGTTTCCATGCAGTTCATGTCTCTAACCCTGGGGATTTGATGCAGGTATACCTGGACAGTTCTGAACAGAATAAAACATTATTACTCATAATGGATGTCCTGTGTAATTAGTGGCACATGTTAAATACAATGTGGGGAGTTCTCTTTTCAGATGCATCTAATGTGGAAAAGAAAATCAAAATGTACCTTTTGAAGAGCTGCATTTGTCTCCTAAAACTAGGTACTTTAAAGGCAACTGATGGCAGGAAAAATCACAAGGAGGGAGAGGTGCAGTAGCTGTGTTGTGTATCAGATCTACTGGCTGTTAGTGTAACTTCTTTGTTTCTAGGATGGGTTTTGCAGCTTGTCCTAGAGGTGTGTGGGATGGATCAGAACGTGTTCTGAAGGCAGTGTAGGAACTGAAATCAAGGGCTAACAACTGTAATGGGTGTTTATCTTACTAGTGCTGCTATTATTGATTTAGAGACCAGAAGAGAGCTAAAGGGGGGGGGGGAATACTGTGTGAAATCTGTAAGACAGTGCCCCAAAACCCTGCCCTGAACAAACAGGAAAAAAACACCCCACCTTCTACAGCAAGTGAGAGAAGAAAGCTCACTGTAAGTTAGGACAATACAGTAAGTTGTAGCATGTGGAAAGAGGGAGAGGATGATGCTGTCAAATGCTTTGTGCAGCTGCATGTGTGCTGTGAGTAACACAACTGGAGGAAAACAAACACTGCATGGGGCAAGTCCTGCCAAAGCAGCAGCAGGCAGCTAAGGTGTTGCGGTGAGGCTGTCATGGGGTGACAGAGACTATTCTGAGGGCTGTAGTACACATTTACACTGCTCATAGCTGCCTTCCCTTCTCTCTGGAAGCGGCTGAGTCGTGTGAACCTTGGCTTATGACGGGAATGACTTAACAAATACTTGTTGCAGCCTCAGTCCAGCTGCCTGCTCGTACAGATGGTGCCTGGAGAGAGCTAATGAGTGTTTAATGAGCATGAAGCCCCTTGTTTCACAGCGGGGGGTGTCCCTGCAGCCGCCTCCCTGCCCGCCCTAAGCGTGCGTCCCGCCTTCCCCTCCCGAGCCCCGCCTCGCCCGCTCACGTGCGGACGCGCCGTCAGGTGACTCGGGTCGTCTGACCGGAGCCATCCTACCTTGCTGCTTCGCTGAGCCAATCAGCGCCGCGGAGCTCGGTGCCAGCCAATCCGCGGTGAGCTGTGTGGTGTCGGGGTGGGTTGACGGCGCAGAGGCGGCGCTGGGCCGGGCGCTGGCGGACATGGCGCTGCAGTTCGGCGGGGCGGGCGCGGCGGGCGCGGCGGAGGAGCCGCCGTTGGTGGGGGGGAGCTTCGGGGCCGCGGACTCCTTCCCCAAGGACTTCGGCTACGGGGAGGAGGAGGAGGAGGCGGAGCTGGAGGGAGGCCCAGGGCCCGGCGGGCCCGGTGGCGGCGCGGGAGGGCCCGGCGGCGGCGCGGGCGGGGCGGACTCCAAGCCGCGGATCCTGCTGATGGGGCTGCGGCGCAGCGGGAAGTCCTCCATCCAGAAGGTGAGGGGCACCGGCGGCTCCCCGCCCCGCCTGCCGCGCTGCCTCTCCGGTGCCGAGCTCTTTCTCCTTTCTGCGTTGCTGTTGAGGCGATTTCTGCTTTTTAACGTGGGCGAATGTGGCCAAGTTGGAGCGCAGGGAGGCTCCGGCTTAAAGACGCGTGTTTCCCAGGACGGACACCGATCGGCAGCTCTAGAGAAAAGGGTTATGTAGCATAGGTCGTAGCCTTTGTAGTTCTTCACTTTTAGCACTTCAGAAATAAAAGCGCCGTGTGCGGTTCAGGTGCGTTTAGCGCTCTAAGAGACTTGAGCTGTTGTTCTGCCTTTTGGTCCTTTGAAAGAGACTTCTGCTTTCGCATCAGAGGCAGCTTCTGGTTTCCTTCAGTACGGTAGACTGAGCAGAGAGTCACTGAGAGAGGAGGAAATAAAACAGTTTCAGTGCCTCAGATTTGTCGGTAGCTGTGTGAAGTTGTGTTTCTTAATAAAAAGAAAACAAAACTGACTGTTTTCACTTGTGATGTAGTGCAAGGCAGGTGTAGTGCTGAGCATGATCCTTGCTCCTCAGTGCGTGCTTCGGATTTGCAGTCCCTATTATGAAGGTTTAAGGTGACCTGTTTTTTAGGGAAGGGGTTACTAGTGCATTGAGGTAGTTCTCAAGCTGCAGGCTTAGGGGCCTCAAGCTTTCTTCAAATGCAAGTGTGGAACCTTCAGATTTCTGCATGTTTTATGCAGAGGAGCCTGTTTTGGACGTTGCAATGTAGCGGGTCTGCTACACTACTGCTTTTAGCAGTCTCATGCAGACAACTTGGCACTCCATAGACTGTACTAGACTGATGGGTTCTAAACTGATCTGCAGACCTGCATCTTCTGCTGTGGGCTTTTCTGTCTTCAGACAAAGTTTACAAGAAGTACCGCATCTGTGAGTATTTTTCTCAGGAGCAGACTGGGCTGTTGTTGCTCTTCAGTCTTTCCAGTTATTCCCTGTAATTTAGGCCTAATGCCTGCACTGTATGTGCAAATGCAGTGGCTGCACTGATAGTATTTTTCTGAGTCTTTAGTTATGTGAACAGCACCAATTGTAGACCAGCAGCAAAAGCAGAGATCTTCCTGTATTATTCACAGTTGAAAAAAGTGAACCCTAAAATAGAGAGAGAGAGAGAGGGAAGATTGAGGTAAGACATTAGACACAAGTTCTTCCCTGTGAGGGTGCCCAGAGAAGCTGTGGCTGCCCCATCCCTGGCAGTGTTCAAGGCCAGGTTGGACACAGGGGCTTGGAGCAAGCTGATCTAGTGGAAGGTGTCCCTGCCCGAGGCAGGGGGTGGGAGCTGGATGAACTTTACGCTCTTTTCTAACCCAAACCAGTCTGGGATTCTATGAAACATTAGCCTTGAGGAACTGAATATTTTTCCCTTGACCTTAAAAATGTAGGCTGACGTCCTACTTTGAATCTCACCAAGCAATCCATTAGCTATGCTGGGGGTGGAGTGGTTTGTCTTGCAGTTTTTTGACAGTAATTGTCGCACTAGAGCTCTTTAACGGGTGACTTCTGTAACGGTGGAAAACATTAAAATAAGTAAGTTACCAAGCACTATGTAGGAAACATCTTTCTTTTTGCAGCCCTGGCATTTGAACACCTTACACTTGTAGTAACTGTTATAAAGTTGAGTTGCTTGAGCACAAGGATTGCTGTTGACCCTGCAGCAGACTGGGGGGATACGTACTAGTCGTGTTTGCTCAGGGAAGGGCTAAAATCACAGTAGGGCTTTTTGAGTAGTAGCAGTGAGTATGTTTTTTCACCAGTGTAGCTGTAGTGTTCATCAACTGGAGTGCAAGCTTTCATCCTTTCTTTAGGGTGCTTGAAAGGAGAGGGTCAGCAAACACAACTCAGTTGTTACTAGACCCAGCTATTTGGGTCTCTAAAACTGAGATGTTATTTTTGTACACTTCTATTGTAGTTTAGAATCAGGCTGATTATACTGTGTTGTAGCGCCTCACACCAGACTAAAAGCGAAGGTTCCTTTAGGAATTACCTTTCCTCTCCAGTCTTAAAGCTCACAGTTGCTGCATTAACATGGTGGTTTTGCATTAGATCTGAATTTGGTTGATACAGATGAATTGGAAAGTCCTGTGTTAGACCTGCAAGGATGAAACAGTAACTGGGATGTGTGTGTCTGAGTGGCAGTGTTATTTAGACTTGTGAAAAGGTTTAATTCCGGTTGCTTGGTTCTGGTCCAGGGGAAGTTATTGCCTCAGCTGATGCAGAAAGTTCTTTACCAAAAGACAAATGTACGCTTTAGAATGAATAAACCTCTTTGTAAGATTCAAGTCACAGGACTTTCACGGGTCTCTTCTAACATTCTAAAGTCAAGACTATTATTTGTGTTCTTTTACCAGGTGGTGTTTCACAAAATGTCTCCAAATGAAACTCTGTTCTTGGAAAGTACCAACAAGATCTACAAAGATGATATTTCCAACAGTTCATTTGTGAATTTCCAAATATGGGATTTTCCTGGACAGATGGACTTTTTTGATCCCACATTTGATTATGAGATGATCTTCAGAGGAACTGGTGCTCTAATATATGTTATTGATGCCCAGGTAAATGCATATCACTGAGAATCACAAGGGAGTTTCCTTTTTGCTTTGTGTGAGAGAGGAATGGAGAAGCCAGTAATTTGTATTTTTATCTAAGTTTAAGACATCTGTTATGTATGAAAGGATGCATTGGGAATCTGACTTTGGGTGTGTGGTTTTATCTCTGTGAAGTGACTGGAACATACACGCTGGTGGAGAGAGTGGAAAGGGGCGAGTGCTCTGAGCTTACCCTTCTACAGTAATAAAGAGAACCTGCTGTGCTAGATGGTCTGACTTAGCCCTTCCCTCTGCTGTTGACTGCTGTGGAGTTCATTTAATAGCAGCATGCTTCTGGCCTCAATTTCAAGTCCTGGTACTATTTGGTATCTGGTAGCTTCTAATGAACTTAGGTCATTGTACCATGGGAGATTACCTGGTTGGTAGGACCATCTTGGGGATCACCTTTTGCTGGAGTTGAAGTGTAACCTGCCCTTCTGCTCTGAAGCCTGTTTGTGTAGCTGAGCTTTGTATAGCTAATGCCACTTAATGTACATAACAGAACCTAAGCTACTCGGATTTCTGACACTCCAAAATATTCTACTCTCCCATACTTCTGTTAGTTACAGAAGGGAACTTCTTGCACTGAAATATTTTGTCCTTGTGCAGAATGGAATAGTTATTGGAGATAAGCCTTGTCATTCATTCCTGCCAAAACTGATTTACAGGATGACTACATGGAAGCTTTAACAAGACTCCACATTACAGTTTCAAAAGCCTACAAGGTCAACCCAGAAATGAACTTTGAAGTTTTTATTCATAAAGTTGATGGTTTATCGGATGACCATAAAATAGAAACTCAGAGGGATATTCATCAGAGGGCAAATGATGACCTTACGGATGCTGGGCTTGAAAAGCTTCACCTTAGGTGAGTTAAAAGTTCTGGCATGTGTGATTCTACTGCTGCTGATGTGCATACAGATGAAGGTCTTTTAGATGTACTGCTGGATAGGCTGGAGCAAGGCCTGTTAGTTTCTTAATATTGCACAAACTCTTGTTATAAAATACACTGCTGAACTTATTGGCCAAGCCTCAGCTGTTGGGCTGACCGAAATAATGCAGACTACTGGATCACATTCCAATCAATGGATTTATTCATCAACTCGACAGTAATTCAAGGGCCTTTTGCATACTTTTAATTCAGCATAACAGGCTGAACTTGTACATGTGGCCTGGAGGGGGCAGGGGAGGGAGAGGGGAAGCTGCCTGTCCTCTGATCCTGGCTGGCACTGACTTTTGTTTGGGTTTAAAAGCTTAGTCCCTTACTTGATGTTTGGCTCACTTTTAAGGTGTCTTCTACCAGCACCTTTTAAAAGGAGCTATCTGTTCTTTGGTTTTACTGCTATTTTGATTCTCTTGGGGCTTTTAAGAACTGCCAGTACCTATTGGTGAACAAAGCGGAAGACCAGAACAGGACTTGAAGAAATCTAGTCAGTCATTTGCCTTGTGATAAGCATTCTGTAGGTTAAGCCTATTGTGAAGCAGATTCAAATCTTTCTGTCTCTACTCCGTTCTCCCAGGGACAGGGGAAATCTGATGTTTACTGTAGCTGCTCAGCAATGAGGTTCTTGGTGCAGTGGCCAGTTATATCTGTGATAAAGGCATCCCAGCTAAATCATCAGGCCTGAATGTTAGAAAACATAGCTTTAACATTTCTATTACAGTTCTGAAATACTCTTGGATCTTTGTTCTTTTTTAATCCTTTTCCCTCCCTCAGCTTTTATTTGACCAGTATCTATGACCATTCAATATTTGAAGCCTTCAGTAAAGTGGTACAGAAGCTTATTCCACAACTGCCAACACTGGAAAATCTACTAAATATCTTTATATCAGTAAGTGTTAATCTAACAGAACTTGGAGTGAAATATGGGGAATGGTAAAGTGAGCCCCTATGTGCTCTGTTATCCCAGTTACCTGTATTAGAAGCTCCTTCCCGCAGTTAAATTGTACTGGTTTGTGCTTTGCATGGGTTTCTCTAAATACTGCCAAAGAACAGTCTGGCTGTTTAGAACTGTTGTCTGGAAGTTTTCTGCCAGCACAGTATACTCATTAGTCTGCTAAGGTACTTAGTGGTCTAATGCAGATGTTCTTGACAAGAGACTTTTTATTTCATGTGGCCTATGAGACTTTTGCCCCTTTTCTGTTAATCTTTGCGTTTCATATAGAATTTGTGACATAGAAACTTGCTGCTGTATACTTTAAATCAAATAAAACATCACCCTAGAGACAAGGCTGCAGTAGCCTGTCTCATTTAAGTTATGTCTGTGAGGCTGTTGCAGGCATGTGGACAACATGATAAAACCCAGTTGTGATAAAGGGGAGCTGTGCGGGTCAGATGTGTTGCTCCACACTACTACTTTTTTTTTCCTGTATTGGTAAAGGACTGTCTGTAATAACCTTGTAATAATAAACTAAAAAGAATTCTATCAGAGTCCTCAGTTTTATTTTTGTCAACTAGAAGGTGATGTTGATATGTGATATAGCAACAAAGGTACTGTATTTATTAACTATATGCTCTAATTATTGATTCTGTCTTAAGCCTCTCAGTTATGTTTAAACCATTTCCTGCTCTTAAGAATGTGAAAGTGTTTGAATTCTACTTGAGATGTTAATAATGTAGTTATTTTAAAAAATTAATTCGAATCCTTTCTCTTTCTGAAGAATTCAGGCATTGAAAAGGCTTTTCTCTTCGATGTAGTCAGCAAAATCTACATCGCAACAGACAGTTCCCCTGTGGACATGCAGTCATATGAGTTGTGCTGTGACATGATTGATGTAGTGATAGATGTTTCCTGTATATATGGGTAAGTGATGAACACTCCTTGGAAAAAAAGTCCTTAAAAGTTGTAGAATAGGCTGCACACTGCACAAGTGGTGCTGGCTTTGTCCTCCAGAAAGATGCTATTGAATGTTCTGTTCAGCATACTCATTCTGTAACTAACTAGAATAAAGCCAAATAATTTGGCAGCTGGATCCAACATTTGTACTCTGTTTCCCTCTACTCCTGGTTTTAGACAGCCATCTGACACTTGTAAGTCAAGTGTTTAATGTAAAATGTGAATACTGCTGTGTCTCATTTGGCATGGTGGATGTAAGGCTGTTAATACCTGCATGTAACTGGGGCCAAGTAGCATGCTGTACCTCCGAAGTGTAACTTACACTCAGTGTGGCTTTGAGACGTGCTGCTGTTTTGTGAGGTCAACTCATTTCTTGCTGCCTGTCTCTGAGGGATGCATAGTGCCTGTTTCTCACAATTTACCCCTGAATTCTACTTCACAGTGGATTTCTGAAGTGGCTCTGGAGAAGCAGTAGCTTAATTTAGGACTGTGGTTGCAGCCTGGAAAATACAATGCTGCCAGGAAATACCACAACACTTAATAGGTTGTCTGCTGATGGTCAGCCCAGGGTTGTGTAACTGTTTGGTTTGGGTTGTTTTTCTTTTTTTCAGGAGTGAGTGCTTAGAAGTAGCTTGTCATACATCGTTTTGCTTTGCAGTATTTAATTAGTAACTTGCAGATAGAAAGCAGCATCCTAATCTTTTCTTGTAAATGCAGGTTGCTTTAGCTTAAGACCAAACAATGTCCTGCTCCTTGTTACACTCCTGCCTCAGCCTCACGAAGGAAACCTTTGTAGTAATTTACCAGAAGTAATTTTGCTGAGATGTCTCTCCATTGACATTTCTACATAGAAGTCCTGCATTAGAATCTTCAGACTAATTGCTTGATACCTTTACTGTGGCACTGTAAAGTTGGTGAGATAGTGAGTGAGTAGCAGTGACTCTGGTTTGAAGGTAAACTATGCCATAGTTTTTGTTGTATATAATGTACTATATACTACCTCTGTTAGGAATGCTCAGCTGTAAGCTCAGTATCCCCTAACCTTCCATAGCTCTTAGTTTGATAACAAAATAATAAATGCTGATAGCTTGCTCCTAACTGCTCAGCTAGTACAGTGTCTGCTGAAGGCCTCTACTCTGTTTAGGTCTAGCTTTCCAGAGAAACTTAAGGTGTGATAATGGTCTTACTTAAGACCTGCACTGCAAGTTCTTCACTTGCTCACCATTCAGTATGAGCAATATTCTTTTAACTGCATTTAACAGGTACTAACGTACTAGATATTATATTAACATACCAGGTTATGTATTGTGTTAACTTATTCTTTCTTAGGTTAAAGGAAGATGGCACTGGAAGTGCTTATGATAAAGAATCAATGGCAATTATCAAGCTCAATAACACAACGGTCCTGTACTTAAAGGAAGTAACAAAGTTTTTGGCATTAGTTTGCATTCTTAGAGAAGAGAGTTTTGAGCGCAAAGGTAAGGACTTCCCTCCATTCTGTGGCTTGTATCTAATGTTTTTTATCAACTATAAAATACATTAATATGACTTTGTAAGTCACCTTCATTTCTGTGTAACTAAATATGTTCAGTTTCTTCTGGGAGGCATTTTCTCTTTTCCTAGAGATAGGCAGAGAGTTTATTCGCATGAGTCATTGTCCTTCTGCTGAATTGACTTGTGTAGCTAATGTGGCCTATATCACTACCATCTGCTATGGTACCTAACTATATAGTTAGTTGGATCTGTAGGAGATGATGGTACAAGTGGTGTTGCATATGTTACAGGGTAGAAATGACAGTGTGATTTCAAAGTATGATTTGAATCATGCCAGTCCTTCCCTTGGTATTTTAAAAAGAGAAAAAGAGGATATGTTCTTTTAATAACTGTACTGTATTTGATCTCAATGTTTTCCTCGCTGCAGTTAAGATGTATTTCTATGTCGTAAAGTGCAAGGTAACATTTAAGTGGTGGTTGTGCTGTCCTAGTTGTTTTTAGGGGGTAGTCTTGTGTTGTCCCCTCACCTGCTGTTTAATTATGAATATACTGCCTGCATCCCAAATGAGCACCATTTTATAAAACTGGGACAGTCTAAATAAATACTGGCATCAGTCAGACTTTGTTAATCTGCTGAATCCAAGTTCATACTAAAATAAGTAGCAAAATAGCTGGTGGTTAAATGAAACATGCTCATTTTGAAGCTCTGTTGAGTACGTAAATGTGCCAAGCTGAGCACAGCTTTTCCTCTCCCCTCTTTTCCTCCTTGACAGGTCTGATAGACTACAATTTTCATTGCTTCCGCAAAGCCATTCATGAAGTCTTTGAGGTAGGTGTTGCCTCCCACAGAATCTGCAACCATCAGTCAAGCGCCTCAAATATGAAAGCAGTGACTCACAATGGCACACCCAGGAACGCAGTCTAGAGGAGAGCGAAAGGCCCTGGATAGACTTGTCAGCTCTTCACTCCAAATTTTTGTGGAACAAGAGAAGAGTAGTCTGAAAGCCTGAAGTAACGTTTCACAGGAGAAGAGTGGTGCAAACTGTGGAGCAGCAGCTTGTAACTCATGTTGGACAACTGCAACTACTGTAAAAATACTTTGAGGCCAGTGGAGTGAGAAATGCCGGTTTGAAACCAGCTTTATTGCAAGAGCAGTGGGTTTTCAGTTTGGAGTCCTGTTTTGTAACAGTCTGACTGGTTGCCAGGTCAAAACTTACAAATGAATGAATTTTGGGTGAAACACTGAATGGTCACTTGCTCAAGTGTTTGTTTTTTTTCTTTTTTTAGATTATTCTATAAAACATCCACTTTTGCTTAAGTTTACCCTTTTGTCATGAACAACAAAAGTGGTTGCATTATTTAGGCTTGTGAAACTCAAGCTTTTTGTTTGGTGGGGCTGGTCTCACACATCATTCCATAAAATAATTCTTGGTCATACCGATGTGCTCAGAGTATCCTCATGGGTTCTGTACTCGTTCAGTGGATGCAAGGTAGAGCTCTGTTCTAGTGATTCTGTGGTGGTTTGGAGAGCTGACCTGGAGCTTCGTTTTAAGAGATCGTGATACTTTGCTTTCAGACCACGCTTCTTGGTATGTCCCCTTTGAAGGAAGGGAAGTATTAAAGGCAGAAATAAACTACCTGCTCTCTTCTGCAAAAACATAGATGTTATATATCTGTGTGATTAATCCTATTCACAAAACAACTGCATGGCTAACTAAACTGGAATGTCTGCCATCCGTTGGAGTAAAGCAGCCACTTTCAGCTATTCCCAAGTGGAAAGATTATAAAGTTAATGGCTTCTGATGGTGGATCTCTCTACCCTCACTGATAACCAAGACAATTCCTAGGAAAATGTCTGAGGGCATTATCCTTGCATGGCAATTAAATTTCAGTGTGCCACAACCTACTAATAATACTGGACCTTGAAAGTGTGTTGATTCCATACTGTGGCAAACACCTTGTTTGTCGCCATGCAATCCAAATAGAATAGTGGTTTGTTTTTTTCCTGATTTTGTGAATGCTGGCTTTCATACTATGGGAAGTATATCTGAATTCTTTTAATCTAATTTATTGGTATTGGTATTATTACTGCAGATGTCATACTGTACATGAGCCTTGCTATGCAGTAAGCTCAGCTACTGGCCCGTAAAGATCTCGCCTCTTTTTACCTGTCCCTGTGTGTGTATCGGTGTTGCGAAGCCACTGGACCAACTGACTATATAAAGTGCCACTATAAAAGTTTCTGCAAGAAGATCTGTACCTGTAAGCAGTCTCTGCAACCGATGTATTTATGTGGTCACAAATAACCACGGGATTGCTTCTGTGCTTAGAGAATGGATTTTCATCAAAATATGTAAAAAAGAATGTACATGCATTAACATTAGGTTGTATGCACATGCTGTGTAAATGTTTTTCCTTTGTTTTAAAGATGTTGTACGATACTAAATACATAAAGGATCTGCTCCCAGAGTTACTAGGAGACTTGAGAATTCAAGTGCTCTCCTTCAAGTCTCTTAGTAGCAGCTGTGGTTCTGAACTGAGGCTGAGCCCCTTTTTGGTAATGGAACAGCAGGGTTTTTTTTAAGGAAGTGTTGTGGGCTTGTAAGATCAGGTTTTGTGGCTTGCAAGCCCCATCCCAGTGTTCTGGTACTCAAGGTGAGAGGAAGTAACTGGCAAGATCCCAGGAAGGAAGAAATCATTCCCATTTGTGCAGTGAGTTTTCCATGTTCGAAGTACACGTGTATGTTCCTTTCTTTGTCTTCACTCTCTACCTGATTTTGTGCTAATAAAATTAAAAAAGGTAAAACTGTTGTACTTGTTTCTGGCCGAGGGGGAGACACTTCAGCAGCAGGCTATAGGGGCCTTATATTCTTAAGCAAATTTTATAAAGCCATGTTATGTTTGCAGTATTTTTAAGGTTAAATACCGCCTTCCCCTATGAGGCTTCAGTCAACCTAAGCTTTCTGGTCAGTGAGAGCTGACCTCAAACTCAATACTCAGTTTTTAGAGGCTGACTTTAAAGGCATATATTATTTTCACTATTGGTAGCACAATACTGGCTTTAAAAGTTCCATTTATTTCTACTAAACAGCACCGTATTTGCTGAGTTTACTAGAACTAGTTGTAAGGTCCTTCCTAACACTAATGCATTTAAGTCATGCTGCTATTCAAGCAGTGTCACTTAACCTGTTGCTGCTTTAGTGACAAAGCAGTTTTTGGCTTCTGCTGAAATCTGCTGCTGGGAAGGGAGGGGAAGAGTGGGAATTGTGCTTTATTTCACCTGTTTTCCCTTCCTGTGCTGAGACAAGGTAAGGCAACATCACAATCATGCCAATAAAAGGACTTAAATTGTGAAGGGAAACCATCAACTACTTCACTTTCCTGCCTGTTTTTCCTTCTGAACCTGCAGTGGTACAGATGCTCTGCTGTCTTCTTTTTGCTGCTAAGGAGAAAAAAGGTGCAGAAAGGGGGAAAGGGAATGAAACCCTTTGAGGAATTTAAATCCTTTAAGTGATAAGTAACGGATAAATAAGATTGTCAAGGAATAAATTAGATCTTGAAGGGGTAAATAAGCTCTTCAATGGATAAATAAGATATTTAAGGACTAAGTAAGATCTCTTTCTATCTGACTGTGGCACTCCCTTCTGTGGTACCTCTCAAAGCACCAGCTGGTTGCTGATCTTGGGCTGGGTTTCCAGTTCCATGTTGTAGGGGTGAGGAGGAAAGGTGGGGTAAGCCAAGCCTGGGCTGAGGGGGCACAGCAATACAAGATGGTGTCTGTCAGCTGCCCTGAATCACTGACTCAACCAGGTTGGAAAAGACCTTTAAGTTTAGGCCAAGGCCACCACAACCCCATGGCACTCAGGCCTCGTTTACCCGGTGTGTGAACACTTGCAGGGACGGGGACTCCAGCGCTGCCCTGAGCACCCTTTCGGTGCCGGTTTTAACCCGCCCGTCCCCTCAGCCCTCCCTCCCCTCAGCCCTCCACAGCGGCCGCGCGTTACCCTGCGCACCTGACGGGCGGTCGCGGCGGGGTCTCGCCTTCATGCAGCAGCAGGGGGGCCCCAGGGCAGGGTTCTCCTTCCCTTTCGCCCTCCGCAGCACCTCGTCTCCGCGCTGAGGCGCCGACGGCGGCCGCTCGAGGAGCCCCCCGCGGTCGGGCCGAGCCCGCCTGACGCGCCCAGGCAGCAGGGGGCGCCCCATGGCGCTGAAGGCACCTGTCGCCGGGCTTCCGGGCGGTTTCCCGCCCTCCGCAGTTGTTCTCCACAGGCGGCGATGGCGGCCGCGCTTTACCTCAGCTCACCTCACACCTCACCTCAGCGCACCTGAGGGGAAACGCGCTCCCGGGTCACCGTCCGCGGGCCTGGCGCGTTCCTCCGGTCAGGGTAGGTACCTCCTGGCACCCCTGTGAGCCCTTTCTCAAGGAGATCTCTCAGAGATGTTGCGTTCCCTCAAGAGCGGAGCGGATGCTTTTCAGCTCCCGGCACCTGCTCGCGGTAGATGGCACTCTGGTAACATGCCTGCGAGAAGGTTTTTTTTTACTCTCTTTCCCGAAGTCGTTTTACTCGCTGTCTGTCTTGGGGCTTACCCGGGACAAGAGCACATCCACTCTGTGCTGGGACGAGTCCAGACGGGTTTGCAGTTTGTCCTTGAAGACTGAGAAAACTTTTAGCACAGAGCAGTTGGGGGAAAGCTTCTTTAAATCTGCTTTGTTGAGTGCTGTGGCTGTATCCCAGGTAAAGCGTTTTCTTTTTAATTTCTTTACGTTTCCACTCACTCCCGCTACTGTGCATGTCACAGAAGTGCCACAGAATGTTTTCGGTTTGAAGGGACCTTAAAGCTCTTCTAGTTCCAACAGCCTGCCATGGGCCATGAGGCCATCTTCTTCCTTCCTTTCCTGTCCCCACTATGTTTTGCCTTTTCTAGCACAGGTTCCTACCCTGACCATTGGAAATGGGTAGCAGGAGAGAAGTGCCCTTTAAAAAGGACTTTTAGAGGTGTTTTGTCTGAATGCTGGAGTTCTTTTTGAGTAAATTTGGTAAAATTGTCTTATATTGTCTGGATAAATAGCATTTTGTCCTCCAGTTTGTTCAAGTGCAAAGTAAATGTGCAGAGTAAAAGTGCAAGTTTTCCCTCAAGATCCATCATGTTAGGATTTTTTCCTTTGTGTGTTATGAACAGTATTTTTCCATGTCTAGAACTGTTATTATATTCCCTTATTTCTAATATGACTGTTCATCTTGGTTTTACAACTGTACTGATACCATTTTAATGTCAAAGAAGGGGTACAGAGATGATAAAGAAAGCTGTGGCTGATGGTATAAAGAGAGAGAGTGACGTCAAGGTGCAGCGTGGGCACTCCAGAGTACGCGCTAAGGAAGGAAAGTCTTCTCCGAGAAGATGACCCAGTACATAGAGCAGGTTACCCAGAGAATTATGGGTCTCCATCCTCATGGTTTCGAGCTTCAGGTAGGAAAAGCTGGGGCTGATCTCATCTAGCTGCAGAGAGCACTTGGATTTGATGACATTCAGGTGCTTCTTATGTCGAACAGGTCTGTGAATGCTGCAAGATACTTCTAGCTCTGCTAGCTGTAGAGTATAAGCAACCAATAAAAATATTCTATTTTGCTTTGGTATTTGTTTTGAAAGTTTTGACTTTTCTGGGCATAAGCAGCCACTGTTTTGTGGATGTTATTCACCTAGATGGTTGTGTTTAGGGTGAAATATTAGTTAAAGAATTATTAACAATGTTATATTCAGCATGAAAAGAAATGTCACTGAGACAGCAAATAAGATGTCCTTTTTAAAAATTCCAAGTTCATTATTTCACAAAGGTGTAGACCAGTATTCCATCCTTTTAACAGTTGAGTTTAAAACCTGCTGTGAAGTGAAGCAATAGATCTTATATAGGATATAAGCTACTTTTATGTTAATTCTCTGCTTTTGTGTCACTTAGGGGCAAGTAAGCCTTCCAGCTCCAGTCATGACTCATTATGTCATTATGTCAGGCACTTACTGTACCTCCTCAGCTATGCAATTCATACACAATAAAAAGCATGACAGCATTTTTAGCTACTTTGTTATACTACTAATTTCTTGGCTTCTTGAACAAAATACCTTTTATATCTTCAAGCAGAGTGGTGTAGTTTGAGTCTATAATATTGACTGTGCCTGCCTGGGAATGGTTTTAATGGTATTTTGGGAATGTAAATAAAGGTACTACTGTTTTATTTTTCATTGCTGCTGTGACAGCATTGATCCCAGAAACAAAATGTTAGCTGTATCAGATAACCCCCCCCCCCAAACAGGCTCCCAACTAAACCCCATAATATTTAGTGATAATATAAATTGCTAGGCTTGTCTTTCACTTTAATGAACAAAAATACAACCCCGTAGTCCTTTGTGTGGTATGAATATTGTTTACTGGGCTAAGAATTTCAGTGCATCATTTAGAAAACATTTTCCTTGGCGTATTCTTGAACTCTACCATCATGAAGGGTTCATAGGTGTAAGTGTTAGGGGGAGACTTCCAGGTTACTGTCTTAGAGTTATTAATTGTATATTATTTCTTCATTACATCTAAGAGGTATCCTCAAAACATGTTCACATGGACTCTAGGATCCTAGACAAATCCGATTTGAGTAAATCGGAAGCAGACTGTTTAAAACAAATGTTTGTTCTATGTTATAGGTGAAAATACAACAAAATGAGTGCAACAAACCCCACCAAAATACAATAAAGTACAAACTGCAGCACTGTGTACAAAGCATGCGTGATAATAAGTCAGTAAAAGTCCTTACTTTCTTGTCCATTCACCTGGGCTTAAATTTGGTCCCAGGCACAACAGATACAGCTTGTTAACCACCTCTTGAGGGAAATGACTGACGCCACTTTCTGAGTGAGCCTTTTGTCTTCCTATTAATGCAAGTGAGACAGGTTTTCATTTCCTCCTGCTGTTTTAAGAGATGAGTGTCTTCAAAAGTTCTAGTTTGGATTATAAGAGAACCTACTGTATGGGAATATTTTTTCTGTCTTTATTTCTTGTTTCAATTTCATTGCCTAAGAGGTTTTTTACAGCATGACCACAAAATTCTGTAGAAGTACATTCACAGCTAGTGTTTGTAAATCGGTCCAAGCTAAGTCAGACCAAATCTGAAGTTTTTTGTAGTTTGTTATAGGGAAAATAGGTTCAGGGCTGATGAAACCTCCTGAAGATGGGTTTGCTGCTTTCTGTCTTTTACTGATGGTGAAAATATGATGGTGGGTCATATTCTTCAGATCACTGGGGCTGCAGTCAGTGGGTGCTGCTGGGTATTTAAGTTTTCCAACATAAGACTTGCTAATTAGGTTTGTGAGCAGCTGATTTCTCTTTGGTAGCCGGGAATATGACCATATTTACTAACTTCATGGACTTGATGGAAGGCAAAAGTGTCTTTTGACTGCCCTCTTCCTTTCTGTCCTTTATTTTTGTGTTACATTAGAAGATGTCATTTACCTTCCTACATTTTACCTTAAGATGTCACTTTTTCAGCCATCAGCTGGGTAATTCGGAACTAATTATCCTGATTTACCTCTCAGACACCTGGTGAGGCAAGTGAGAGAAGCAGCTGGGGACCACTCTGAAGGAAAAGGACCAATTAAAATAAATCTGTGTTTAAACAGGAGGTTATAAAAACGTTGGAGGGTATGGCTGAGGCATTTGAAGAGGGGAGTGTTTGCTAGATCCAGACTGAAGAATCTGAATTGTGACTTTCTTCAGAAGCTGTTTTTCTTTTCAGGGCAAAATAGCAAATATTTCAAATGCAGGAAGAGGGCTCAGACTGAGGAGAGAAAGTTTTTTTTCTTTTTTTTTCCCTATCTAGACCTAGAACTCATGCAGCCTTTTCTATGGGGTTTGCATAGTTACTTCTAGTAACTACAAATATCTAAAGTTACACATTTCAGTTTCATAATGGAATCTTCTCTGAAGTCTGTTGCTTCCTAAGGTAGGACTTGCTTTACTAAAAAGTGATAAATGTATAAGTTAGGTGGCTGTTGATTATTCAATGTGTTTTTCTTTCCTACTTTGAGAGAAGCTGTGCCACTCTGGCTGCATCTCACTTTCACTTGGAGTTTTCACAACTGTTTTTATTGTTAATACTGTGTCCATCCCCTTCTCTCCTCCCTCCCAGTATCTTTCAACTACTTACTCTTTAGGAGAAATCTGTAAGAGAAAAGCAAAGAGGAAATATTTGCGTTGATAAGCTTATGTAATTGTGTTGTGAGAGACTGATTATTTTGATTACCATTCAAAGCAGGAAAAACATCTCACTTCCACTCTTCAAAAATTCTGTGAGCCTGTATGCATCACACTTCCAGTCCCCAGAGTCCTGAGGCTGTTAGCTGGAATTCACTGGGTTAAAAACATGCTCCATGTGATAGTGATTGTTCAGAGCTGTCTTCTGAGCTGTTGCAGTCACTTCTCAGGTTTGAAATCTCATTTGAAGATCAACCAGGTGCTGAGCCAGACAGCTTTTGACCTAGAAGGTGATCTGATAGGCAGTTTTCCCTCCACCCCTTCCCTGTTTGTTGTTTGGGGGTTTGGTTGTGGTGGTTTACTTAATTACTATTTTTTTAATAACCTGGATGGTCTTCATTACAAATCCTGGTGTTAATGTCTTTTGGAAAATGACACTGTGTAGAGCAGGGAATATGTTACCATTTTAAACTACAATGTGATGAACAAGGATGTTACCTTTGTGGGATGATCTAATGTTAGACAATTATCCTAAGACAGTGTCTTGGGCTGAGCTTGTAATTTTGGTTGATGGTACAGGATTTTTTTTTTAAATACTCTTCAAAGGTTGCTAAGAAATTAAGAAAAAAACCCTGAATCCCAAACCATTAAAAATTAAACAGAACAAGTCCTAAAAATTGTTGTGTTTAAAATGGAAAAATCTTATTTTTGAAAAAATAACAGGAAACATCTGTCTTGTCATCCAGGTGTACCCTGGATGTACCCTTTACCAGACTGGCTGCTGAGGGCATGACTCTGCAGCAACCTTCCATTAGCTGATAGATCAAAAAACTCCCTTTTATGGCTCCTGAGGGAGTTTAACTTCTTTCCATTAAAAGTGAATAATAAAGTTTAAGCTTTCATCATAATGGGGTTAGAAGAAGGTGTTTTACTTTTTATAGCTATACCAGTGATTGCAAAGCCAGTTGAAACCATTGCAGAACTAAGGAAGAGGTCATCATTAGAAGAACGGTGTAAAAAGTCTTTAAAGAACATATTTGGATTTAATTCAATGATTACTACTAGCTGGTGCCAGTAAGTGGCCTGCCCGCATGTCATGTTCGATATGAAGCAAAAGGAATGTGTGAAATGACTCAGGCTCAGCCAGAAATCTTGGGGATGAGGTGCTTCAGCGTGAAGTCTTCTGTAGGCTTCCTAAATTGGTATACAGTAGAATTAAATGTTCCTCCACATCCCATGTACACCCCCAATTCCTGACCTTCTCCAACTCAAGAGCTTTACTCCATGGTGTGGGAATGACAAGAAATGCGAGAGAATTTTATATGCATTTGTCCCTGTACAGTGAAAGACCTGTCAAGTACCCCAACAGCTTGAGAGCTGGCCTGAAGTGGTCACAGTGGAATTACCAAGTTAGGAATAACGAGATCTCTGATAGTGTAGAAACTGAGACCTACAAAAAGGAAATGGTCCAGACAGAGAAAAGCAATGCTGATCATTTGTTTCACACCTCAATCTTCTCTCTGCCCAGTCTGGATCAAAACTATAGAAAGATTTTTCTTGTGCTTTCTTCAAATGATAATTTGGTTCTTCACATTTTGTCTTCTTTTCTCCATGTGTAACATTTGTTTCAAACCAGCTATGCTAATAAAAGTGCATTAGGCTTTCCCACTGCCAGGAATTGATCTGAGTAAGCAGTCAGAATTATCCAGAATCCTTTCCCACTGGGCTGTAATCCCCAATTTTATCAAATTCTCTGAAGTACCAAGAAATAACTGCTTATACTGGTGCTCCACTTGGAACTCAGACTTCTGTTGACTTACTGTGAAGGTTTACAGCTTACCAGTTATGAACTGCTATGGGCATTGGTAGCCATAAATGCTGTTTTATGATGCTGTAATAAGGAAGCTCATTGCTTGTTTAGTTGCCTTTTTATGCTGATTAGTTCTGTACCAGACCCAGTTGGTACAGGAGAAGGAAATGAGTGATACAATAATATATTTAAGAAGCTGGACAGAGCTGACATTTTTATCCCTAGTTACGGATCAGTGCTTTTAATTTCTTAGACTTCTGTGCCATATAGTGAAAATCATTTTGCTTTCATAAAAATATGTACTTTCTGTATAAGTTATCATCCTAAAAGGAGGGAACTGTCACTTTTAGGGTTCAGGGTTATCGATTAAGTGAGTTATGTTGAAATACAAAATGAAAATGACCCCCCTACTGGGTACAATAATGTGGATTCTTTTCACTTAGATTCACGTCTCTTTGGTCTGTGTCTTTTCTGGCTTACAGTGAGTGAATTAGCCATTCAGTCTTCCCTAGTGATGTAAATAGAGTTTATTCTTCTTCCCCTCTAGATGGCTGTCTTGTTCTCTTGTAAAGACACTCTTACACAAAGAGAGTCCAGTAAAGCTGTAAGGGAGAAAGTTTCTTTAAATAGTCACAGTTTTTACATGTTTACATATTTGCAATGCACTTTGCATTTAAAGTGTTCATGAGCAAAAATGTTGATATGTGACTATATCATTGAAAACCTGCTGTGAACAACTGGGAGCTGATGTTTTCTGCTACTGGGCAGGAGGAGAATAAGTACTAACTTGTTTCAAAGAATTGAAAATATTTCCTAATATGTTTTTCATTAATCAAAACCCTGCTAATTTATCGTGGGAAGAAAAATTCTCCCATGGTTCTAACAGGTATTTTTCCATCTACTGAATTCTGTCGGAATTTTGCTTAATTCATTTATCTTAAAAACTTCTTCTAAGTCTTTTGACTGCGTAAATCATATAGTAATTGTCAAACAACAGCTTCCTAAAATCCAATCTTCAGGAACTCTGAAGATAACTTCATCAGTGTTGTGGAGTAAAAACTTCCTGATGTTTTCAGCTCTTCATTGGTAATAAAACTAAAATTTTTGTTTCTTGAAGTTCTTCATTTATTAGGTAGAGTTGTTCAATGTAGGGAGGAGCAGGTCCAATGTTTGCTAGTCAGTTGGCATTTATCTTTCTTTGTAAGTGAACCAACCTAGAAGAGGACCTTAATATTTGCTGCGTTTTAAGTACAGAAGGGCAGAAGAATCCTTTTTAGTTTTCTGAATTGTGATGAAACTATTTAATTTTTACAGAATTTCCTTTGTTTCTACATGTCTTTACATATACGTTTTTTCAGTAAGTGGTACCCTGAACAAGTGGTGCTGGCCTTTTGTCTGCAGCAGCAATCTTGGGGTGTTTAGAAACAACTGTCTACTTAATTGCTTTTAAAGCTATTTGTTAAGGGATGATAACTTCTGTGCTTTAGCATTGATTAAAATAATTGCTTTCTGGAAAAGACTCATCTAATAAGCTAATGCTTCTGAAGGGCTGATGTTAAGATTATTAAACATCCTTGTACTGTCATGAAGAAAGATGGCAGCTTCCTTAAGTGACAATTAGCACAGCCTGATAGAAATTTTGGTTAGGAGGTGACTAGCTTAATCTGCCTCTCTTGCATACAACAGGTCATAATGTGATAGATATGCAGTTATGCTTACTCCATGATTAAGGATGAATCATATTTGAAAATCATGATGTAAAGCATTCAGTGATCTTATCAGTCATTCCTAACAACTCCTGTGTCATGCAGACTTTTTATGAAAAAGAGCAAAGTAATTGGTATCTGTCACATGCACTTGTGTTAAGAATCACAATGCCCATGACAGTACTGCGCTTTAATAGAGTCTGTCAACTTGGCTTAGCCTGGAATGGCTCAGAGCACATCACTCTTAAAGAATACATGAATCTATTAGTGAAGAAGTTAAGTGTAATTGTACATGAAATCGTACCACAGACCTTTCTTAGGGACAAAAAGTTAAATACAGAGGAAATCCAGTGCAATTAGGTCACACTATTGCTCAAGTAACAGGATGAAGATAAATGGTCAGTTCACTTGAAGAAAATGAGAAGCAAAATGAGAGTCTTTTGAGGTTACAAAAAACCCATTATGAGGTTTACATTTGACTTTATTATTTGTTTTTGTAGACTTTCAAGGCTACCTAATTTAAGTATATTTCCAACCAAGTAAATGCTTTGGTAACAATCTTAATAAGCTTCAAAACTTGCATTTGTTTTGAGTTTTAGAAGTGCACAGTCACCTGAACTATTTGTTATTGAAACAAATGAGAAAACTCAAGGAGCAGGAGAAAGTTGTGCAGTTGTGTTTGTATGGGAATGATGCATCAGCAGTAGTGACAGCGGTCATATTTGAAGGTGGAGGATCCTGCTTACTTCCTTTAGCCCCCACCATGTGCTGCTAGTGTGAAAGTATGCTTGATATCTAAGTGAAGAAAAAAGGGAAATGTCATGGGTGCAGGAGTACCTACAGTTTAATGGCTTTTTTGGTGGCCTGAATCCCCAGCAGCAGCCTGAAGGAGGGGATTCTTCTGCTGTGCTTGTATGAGACCCCTTCTGCAGTTGTGTGTCCAGCTTTAAGGCCCCAAACACAAAAGGGATGTGGAGCTATTGGAGCAAGTCCAGGGGAGGCCACAGAGATGCTGTGAGGGCTCTCTGAGGGCTGGAGCAGCTCTGCTCTGGAAACAGGCTAGGAGAGCTGGGCTTGTTCAGCCTGGAGAAGAGAAGGTTCTGGGGAGAGCTTAGAGCAGCTTCCAGTGCCTAAAGGGGCTACAACAAACCTGGAGAGGGGCTTTGGACAAGGGTCTGTAAGGACAGGGCAAGGGGGAATGGCTTTAACCTGCCAGAGGGGAGACTGAGATGAGCTCTTAGGCAGAAGCTCTTCCCTGGGAGGGTGCTGAGGTGCTGGCACAGGGTGCCCAGAGAAGCTGTGGCTGCCCCATCCCTGGCAGTGTTCAAGGCCAGGTTGGACACAGGGGCTTGGAGCAAGCTGCTCAAGTGGAAGGTGTCCCTGCCTGTGGCAGGGGGTTGGAGCTGGATGAGCTTTAAGGTCCCTTCAACCCGATCCCAACTCAAGATTCTGTAACTGCAGTTTATGTAGCTATACCTGAATTTTCTGTAAACTAGTTCAGTTGTGCGCGGCTGACATTGTGACATTCAAGTGGGGCTGCAGTTAGAAAAGTTCAGAAAATACAAATGTGTTGGGAAAATGCTAATATCCATCTCGACTATGAAGTTGGAAGTCAGCTTAAGTAAGCTTGATTGATTTGAAGGTAGCTATATCCCAAGGAAAGATGCATGATTAAAACACCTGAGGTTTCCAATCATGTAAAATTAGGGAAGATGTGAGGTTGTGCTGTCATATTGAGCGTTTCTGTAGTGCTGCTGTTCTCTGATGACATAGGAATACTTCTTGAGGTCATTGCTAACTTTTTTTATTAATCCTAGATGCTCAATTGGAGCTAAACAAGTGAGTCACCACTTTTATTTTTAATTTCACATAATACCATTTATGAATGGAAAGTGTGTAAAATATTTTACCTTTCTTGCTTGGAAGGAGGATGTCTATTTATGAGGATGTAATAGAAGACTGTATCTAATCTTATTCTTCTGCATAATACTCTGCCTTATCTTAAGTTTTATGACTACCTCACACCAGAAGGTTATACACATGAGCATATGGCTTCTGTCCTGGTGGTAGCACTAAGTACTCTCACTGAAATGCACCAAGCATTTAGAGAAAGGAAAAGGAATACAAAAGAACAAATAAAAAAAGCAAAAAAAGCTGTAAAATGATAATGAGGCAGCACGCAGCCCCTCTCAGCAAGCAGCTCACCAGAGCAGAAGTGTGGCCTCAGTCACGGCACTGTGACTCATTATTAGAATCCTTTGCCTAAAGGCTTGGAGCAGTGATGCAGGAGAACTTCACGCTGCGAAGCTGATAGCTCCTTGGAGTGACTGGGAGACTAATCAGGCAGCCGCGGCTGCTGAGGGCTCGCGCTTGTTTCCTGACAGACGTATTCAGAATCAAATGTTAAGACTCTGAGTTTCGTGCATTTCTGTGAGGGCACAAAGCATCCCCAGCTTATTCGGTGTGAAATGTTGTTGTTGTTAACGATAAAAAACCTGATTATCATTATTACCAGCATCGGTTCTCTGGGGAGTAAGAAAATGTCCTTCTGGAACTGCTGCAACTCTGACATTCAATTCTGTAAAATATTTCTCCGACTTAGACAGGGCAGGATGTTAATTTTCAACATTAGAATAATATTTGCCTATTACCCTAGGAAAAACATTACTAGAATGAATATTCTTCCAGTGCTGCTCTGCATTCTGATAGTGACAGCACAGGGATTACATTATTAGCCTAATCCTAAAAATTTTCTACCTTGTGCTTATTTTCTGTTCCTTACTGGTTCAGCACCTTTGTGTAAAATGTCTGCCACACAGCTCTTCTATAGTGATCCAGGTATTCATCCTTGGTCACCTCATAACATTTCAGATTCTTTATTGTAATATTTAAAAGCCTGTTGCAGTTTGAATAGCATTCAGATTTCTTTGTGTTCTTAACTGTGTTGTGGGTTTGTAGCTGTATATCTATATCTGTAACTGCTCATAAAGATAGCAAAATTTGAAGTTAAATGGAAGCCTGGGAGGCCTACAGGGAAGGGCAAATCAAAGCCTGAGAAAGCCAAAAGGTGCAGGTTGCACAGTTCCCGTTTCTTACGTCTTATGGCAAAACATAATATGCTGTCAGTTTTCCAGTGTTGAAAAGGTTCTCTATTTTGACGTGGAGAGTTCAGTCTTAAGCATCTTGTTTTCATTTTACCATATAAAGGAAATACCCAGTGCCCAAATCTGGGATCCACAACAGCGTGCTTGTGGAATTTCTTTAACCAGGAAATAGAAAACCAAAGAAAACAATGGGCTGAGGATTGCACTGTAAGGATTCAGATGCCTGACTTCATTAAAGAACCAAGGCAAGTTAGTCTTCTTTTCATACAGAATACAGCAAGGAGAAGTTTCGTTTCTACCCGGTATCGATAGGCAGGAATTCAAGTGCCTTAAGAATTTGCTCAGTGGAAACAGGTACACAGGGAATTCAGGTACCTGTCAGACCTGACTGGCTCTGAATAGCCAGAGTATAGAGCATTCAGGAATTAGGCTGAGAGATCTCACTTGTAAATCTATTGCTCTTCTTGAGTTTTACAGTTTGTATTTTTTGGTGAAGGTCTTTGAGGAGAATGCGTTCTTTATGCCGATGTACATGACCAAACTAATAAAACTTACTTGTGCTCACAGTAATGGTAAGAACAGCAATTGTGGTTCTGGGGATTTTTATTGTCTTGCTTAGAAACATGAACTGTCGAGATTCAGAAAATGGTTTTCTAAACCAAGTGGTCACAGCATACGCTTTTGTCATCTCATTTCCTCCATTGATTATATTTGAAATGTATTGAATCTAGGAATGGTTTGAAGAAAAGCTCTGTAGGTCGAGATGTGATTAAACTGGAGATGGTATAAAGGGGGGGAGTGTTCAATGCTTTAGTTTGCCTCGTCTAGCTGAAATGAATTTGAATGTAGGATAAACTTACACCCTCATTCGTTCCTGTGACAACCTACTTGACATAAAAAGGAGTTACACAGAACTATAAATGTGATCTCCTTGCAGCTGAGTTTAGATATAGTTTAAAATCTGCACAAAATGAAGACCTACATTTGGATGCGTTTTTCTGAATTTCTGCCATTGCATTATAACTCTGTGGAGGCAAATGGACTGCACATGCCCATTCAGATACATACAAGTGTGAACCTTAAGTATTTAAAATAGTATTGGATAATAATTTTAATGGTATGGAGGTTGGAAGATATTATTTTGTCTGTGTGTACTTTCTTTTGTTTGATAATTTTATCATGCTTTGACTTACCAGCTCATTATAGCTGGCTAAAAAGTGTTTGTGTGTCTGGGCTTATTGACTGATAAATAGTAAATTCCAAGCTGGATGGCCAGAATACTTGCCAAGGATTTGCAGCTCACAACACATATACTGAAGAAATTGATGGAAAATTTTAAATTCCAGGATTTTGACTTAAAATGCTTTAAGGAATTGCCTCTGCTTCATATGGGGTGAAGCTGCTGGTTGGTATGGTGCAAATGGCATGTTGGCAGCACCAGGTAAAAACACATTTTGTTCAGCTCGGAGTAGTTGCAAATTGTGCCCTAAAATACAGTTTGAAGCCTGGATTAATACAAATATGGAGAAACTCTGTAATTCTGTGTAAGCTGAGAATACAGAATTTACCAAGTGCATTTTCTAGGTAAATACTGTGAGGCTGCTGTCAGACCTCGTGTTGTGGTGCTGATCGTTGGGGCAAATTCTTGTATCTTGCTAATATGTTGGTTACTTGATAGGGTCTGATCACTGCTGACCACAGCAGGTAGATGAGAAATTGTTCTTTATCTGCATGTTATTCTCAGGCACATCTACATTAATTTTGTTGGTTTTGTTTTGTTTTGTTTTAATTCTCTAATCACTAAGTGAACAGTATAGGCAACATAATTATGGTCTGTACTGTTCTAGTTTTCTATGTTGGTTGTTTCCTGAAGGATTGCAGTTCATGTTGTTCATTGTTACTGACTTCTTACAGTAGGAGAGATGGCAAATGCACCGTTTCCTGCCATCTCTTCACTGTATTCCCTCACTGAGTTTTCTACTCAGCCTTTCTAAAGAATTCCTTGTTTCATCTCTTAAAAATAAACTTTATGAAAGATGGTTTAAATGTCTTTACAGTGCATCTCTTAAGGCTCTAAATGGCCAAAGCATTATTTAGGTCTTTTTGACTCCTCTTCTATTTATTGCTTTGGGCAAATAATTTGAGTGAAAATAGGAATGCTTTAGTGAAGTGCAATACTCTGAAAGAACATTAGCTCTTAATTTTCAATACATTCTGAATACAGGTAGAATGTGAGCCTTGTTTAACATAATATTCCAGTTTAGTTGTTGTATAACAGAATAAGAAATCCCAGAGGAATTTTGTTAGCAAGGTAAAATAGAATCACATACACTCCTTATTATTGCAAAAGTTTCCTTAATCACATTGTTTAAACTTTTCAATACACTGTAATGCTTATTAGTGGTTTTTCATTTTCAGCTCTCAGATAATTCCTTTTCCTAACTGTGGATAAATAGTACTCTCAATACTTTGGGTTTAGTTATAGATGATTTATATATGACCAGACAGCTGATATAATAAAGAAGTATTGTGTTTTCCACTGTGTTGAACTTAGAGGTTCAAATGTGTTAATGCAATTGATTTGATTTGTAATATTTTATAGAAGCTTCTTCAACTAAAATACTGTTAGAGATTCTTGTTGTCAAAGGTTATGAAAGGAAATTAAATGTACTTTAAGCTGTAATGACAGCAGATGGTCAGGGTCTAAAGCAGAGGAAATAGAAAAGGTCTCTTTTTGTTCCTATTTCCCAGTGAAAACTTTGCATTAACAGAAGTCCTTATATTAGAGGCACTGAAATGTATCTTCTTTTAAATGGGCATGTGTGAAGGAATAAATGCAGATTTTCCAACATCTGGAATATCAGGTTGCTCTGCAGGTTCTAATGATGATTCCCCTTTTTGGCTGTTTTCCTTTCATTTGTTTAGCAGTTTGAACTTGGATTTATGTTTGAGCTGCAAGTACTCTTTAAGTAGTCTCTGTCATTTTCTTTCCATGAGGGCCCTTACGCATGATGATGAAATTAGTCCTCAGAGTCTTTTCATGAGCAGAAACACTGAGTTCTGCAAGTCTGTTGTAGTGGTGAGGTTCTTTTCTGTAAGTCTTTGGTATCCCTTTTAAATGGGAACACCAGAAGAACTTGCGATACACTTGCTTTGATTAATTGACGCAAACGGCAATAATAGAATAATTTGCCATTGTATTCTCTACTCTTACATGCACCCAGTTAGTGCTTTTATCTGTTTTTCCCCCCACTATTGCAATGAAAGTTTAAATTGTGTCTGGAGCCTCCTGGGTTTATAGGATTTTTAGGTACTGAAGTCATTACAATTTCTTTTAGATCATGAACTCTGTATCATAAATGTTCTCGATCAGCCTTGGGATACTGTGCTGGGTTTGGCCAAGTAGAATTTCTAGACGAATATCAAGTGTATTCCTTGAAAATATATACATATGGAGAATATGTTTTTCCTGCAGAAGATATGCTTCAATTCTTGATTCTTTTCCTTTAGTGAGTGTGGCCAATGTTGCTGCATGGAATTTTAATAAAAGTACCATAATTTCAAGATAGAAAATACAGGCAAACTTAAGATAGGTCTGAAATTACTGAGGATAATTTCTAGTCTTTCTCTGGCCAATGAAGAGAAAGGGGTGATCCTTCCTGTCTGGTCTGCATCCTTTTACCTTACTGGTATAAGTAATTGCCATTAAAAGAAGTTGCCTTCTTTCAGAGTATTTTGAGGTAATGAACATTTTAGTAAATGACACGGGGCAACTTATCATGTGGAAATTGGAGGTACTTGGCTTTTATTTAGGTTCTTTTTATTCCCCTTGCTTAAAACTTGGATGACTTGATTTCCATGCTCCTCCAGCTTCAAAATGCTTACAGCAAACAAGTGACCGCTGCATTTGAAGGCAGAGTGTGTCCTTCCTGCCAGCTTCAAACTGTGCCATCAGTGGCTAAAATAGAATTCTGCTGGAATACTGAGTCACGAGGGCTGACCCAGCAGAGCGCTCTGCCTGTGACACATAATGAAAGGTTGAACTGGCTGTCTCTGAGGTGGCGTAGCAGATCAAATCACAGAGGATCAGGCGGAGATATGTTGCCTTGCTCTGAGTGACAGAAGTTAATAATTAGTGACAATGATTGACAGATACACTCCATCTGCCGCTCTGACGCCTGGGAGCAGTTATTCCACAACTGTCTGCAGGCACAATGAACTCCTCTGGGAGAGAAAGATGGGCTGTGATTGACAGCTGCCTCCGAGAGAGACAGGCCACTGACAGCAAAGTCACTGTCAGCAAAAGTGTTGAAGTCTCCCCCTGTTCCCTGGAAGTTTCACGAGCTGTATACATTTATTCTCTTTCTTTTAGCATGTCAGGTGGGGGTTTAAATCTATTATGAGCCAGCGTTTGCTTAACTGCTGGGTTTTCTCCAGTGGTGGTGTAGAGCTTCCACATGCAGTGAGACGATTTCACCTGTCTTTGGCTGAAAGCAATTGCGTGCCCCAGCATACTGACATAACTGTGTCTAATTAATCTGGCTGTTGGGAAAGAAGAAATCTTGTGTTACTTTCTCTGCATGTTGATATTTTGAATGTTCATCTAACAAAATGCTACATTTTTCATACTTCCAAATGCAGAAAAAATATTTGGAAAGACTTTGTAATTTAACTTCAGTCATGTGGTGTTATCCCATCAGATTGGCAATATTACAGCAGAAATCTGCCTGGGTTTAGATTGTAATCTGTAGTTTCTAGATTTTAATAACAGGTGCAGCAAACTCATAACTGATTCATAATGTAAAACCAATAAAGTCAGCCCAAGTTTAGTCCGAATTCCGTAGGGTGGAAACATGTAAGAAGATGTAGCATTCTTAACATATGTATTTTATCACTTTAATTATAGATTATTTGTTCTATGAAAATAATTGCAAACTGCATTAAGCTTTTTTGGGTCTCATTTCTTAGCATGATGCTAGCAGCCTTCAATAGCTGGGAAGATTTAAGAGTATAATAATTCTAGGTTCTGTTTTTTGTTGGGTTTTTTTTTTTGTTAATGTGTTGGTTATGTCTGAGCAGGTGAATACCTTCACTTTAAAGGAATGCAGTAACATGAAGTCCTCAGAATGTTAAGCAGGCACATCTTCAACAGGTGAAGAGTGTACAAGTTGGGTTTGTTTATAATTGATTTCTTCTTTCCTTAGTGTAAATGTTTGGCTTAAATTTTCATTTTAAAATTACATAATCTGGTTGTTTGTTTTTTTTTTTTGCCTAGGACTAAATATTGTCATTGCTGGACTTTCTTTTCTTAGCAGGTGTTGGCATCTGAAATACATGTAGGTGTGATGATACTGCATTATAAGGGAAGATTCTAGCTAATATTTAGTGACATGAAACACAACAAAGTATAACAAAACTATCAAATAAGGTTTCTATATAAATGAAAAAATCTCAATTTCCATTTTCCCAAATAACAAAAGTCTCTTGGTGTTAGGCATTTGTTCTACATCAGGCTCAAGTAAGAGAGGGTAATCCTCAACTGTTAAGATTTTTATTAGTAGCACCAGAACACAGGAGCACTCTGAAGTGCCACAGCAGTCTGGAAAAGGTACCTGATGATGCAAACTTTCCTCTGTTTGAAACTGCAGCTTGGTTGTCAGTTTTGGAGGACTGTAAAACCTTGAAAACCTTGATGATGAGAAGGGGTTTCATTGCCTTCCTGTCTTGTTTCTGGAGCTTTTGGTATTCTCTGGCTTTCTGCAAGAGAAAGAGGTTTATCACAGAAATATGGTTAGAAGGTAGACTGAGCTGGAGAATGGCAAAGGCTTTTAACCCCCAGCTGCATATCGGTATGACTACAGGTAGCATGAGATACTAACAGGTGAAATCCTGTCACTTCAGACATTTAAAACAAATCTGCATGAAGAATTCAGGTGTTTGGCAGTTGTGAGACAATACAGTTGTCAATAGGCAAAACAAGATTTATAGTGTCTTCTAAGGCTAACCCAATGTATTTTTTACAGGGAGTAAATAGTAATTTGTAATTATTAGTTTTTATTAATAGAGCAATCACAAATCTATAGAGTAGAAGTAGTGAAGAGGGCTATCAACCCCTCTCAAGAACACTCAAGAGCTGTGAACTTGTTACAGGCTATAAAAGGGGTTGTCTTGTTCTCTGGCACAAACCACCCTTTGTGTAACTTTTTTGGTGTTGCCATCAGGTGGTAATTATACAATTTGTGTTGTTAAAAGCTAAAAAATTCTGACTTAGATTTCTTTTATATTAAATTCTCTTCATGGGAATCTCATAACCACAGTGTCAAAGAATAAATGAACACCAAGTGGGACTGTAAAATAGCGTCATTGTCAGTATTGAATTTAAGCATAATGGCAGCGTTCCAGCAAGCCAAGTGGTCTGGATAGCAAATGGAAAAGAGACTCGGCTTTATTCCTTTTTGCTTCCTTTGTATTAGTTTCTTAATATCTCAGTCAGTAAACACATCACATTTCCTACTGATATGCTCAAGAAAAGCAGCCACTCGGTTTGCCAGGGAATGTTACCCTTCCAGTTCTGGAAGATAGTCCTTGACAGTCTCTCTGCTTCCCTTCCCAGTCATTACTTAGAGAGAATTTCCTAGTTAATTTATGTTACTATAAAAAAATCAAGTTCAACACCCGAAGTTATTGCAGTTATTCCAAAGTCTTATATGAAAAAGCTCTTATGCAATGCAATGGTGTAATATTGGAAAACTAAAGCAAATCTGTTGTCTGTATTTTAAGTGAGAATCACATTACTCTTCCATTAAACAAAAACTATGTTGATTTTCCAGAATGTTACATTTTTGACTGTCAGTGGTCAGGTTGTGTGTCTTTTTGCATTTCAAATCTTCCCTTGATTCACAATTAGAATTAAAGATCTGGAAGGAACAAGGCCAGCTGAGAGGTGTCTCGATCAAGCTGAGAGACAGAGACTACAACTTGGAGTCTGAAGCTTTGGGCTTTTTGGACACATTCTTTCAGTCTGAGGCTTCATTTGCAAAGTTCAATGTCCGTGCCTGTTAGCAGGAAAGTCAAGTCTTGTTGAGTGTTTGCTAGCACAGCAGGAGGGACATCATCTGTCTTTGAGTGGGGCTGCTGTCGTTTCAGCTGACATGTACAAGAAGCAGCATGCCTTGCAGAAATAAGTGTGTGATAACTATACAGTGAACAAAATATTCTGAAGGCACTAGGAAACCGAACATATCTCACTGTGTTATGCTTCATCTTCACAATTCAAAATGACACGCTTTTAGAAGTTCAACAGTCATAACAGAATACATGTGTCTGGCCCTGTGAACGTGACCCTTTAAAAACCTTTCAGTTTTATGAACTGCTTTGCAAAACAGACCTCTGGAGAGATGGTTTTTAGGGGGGGGGGGAACTCTAATCTGCTGAAGTCTGATTAGAAAGAAGCTTCCCCCACGCTATAGTTAACTGACAAGTTAATGAATGAAGATGTATCAGCTGAGATCATCTTTTTTTCTATCTTCATGATTTCCTTTCTTTGTTCACACCATCCCTTCTAGTGTGTGCTACCTCAGCATTACTGTTTCTGGGTTGATGTCCTCACCAGCAAGATGTGCCTAGCTGTAATGGCTGTCTCAGCAGCAGCAGCCTGCTGTGAAGCTGTTCTTCAGTTGCTGGCCATTGATTCAGTAATGTTCATTTCCTCAGTGCTACTCTCCCCTCAGAGTGTTATGACTTCCCATTATAGAATAATTAACCCTTTTGACCAGTATACTGAAATCACCTCAAGTGCTACACAGAAGCCCTGCAGGGATGTGGGAAAACAGATGCTACCAGTACTTTATTGTTTAATTATGATTACACATGTTTTTGCACTCAAGAGACTTGTCTATCTTGGCAGTACATTTCCCACCCATTCAGTCAACAGAACATGCAAAAGTAACACAGAGATGTTATTTCAATGCAATACTGGGTTACCTCCCAATAGAAGAAAGAGATAACTTAGTGGCACATTACTTTTGCAGAAATCTCTCTGGCTTAAACCATGACACACTTGTATGGGCACTACATTAGATCTTTATGCTTCGAAGAGAGAGTCTCAGCTACTGAGCTTTCAGTTGTGGTTGTACAATTTATCTGGTAGTGAAACAGATAATTCACAATATGTCCTTAAGTTTTGCTTAAGAGGTGTTAAAAGTAAATTCAGGAATTCAGCAGTATCCCAGCAGTTAGTGCTTTTGCTTATCTTGTTGATAGCTGGAGAATGGATGGTGGTCAAGTAGTTCTAGGGACAGATGCTGCAGTCTACAAGTATCCTTAATTTATTATTTATTATATGCTTATTGTTGTAAATAATTTCTGAGGATTTTTGGCAACTCTTAACAATAAAATTGTTTCTGATCCAAGGTGGATTTTCTTCAAATGCTTTTGTTTGAGAAAAGCGTGTGTTTGCATAATAAAATCAATTGTGAAATCTGTAGCCTTTATCTCAGGAAGGGAAATAAAGAGCACTTTCAGACTAATGTTTTTTATTTGATCAGGATGAGAGTAAAAGCAGAAGCATTTATTTATCCAGACAGTTGAATAAGGAATGCCTATTAAAATCCTTTACGTGTTCAGGTAGGACATGTGAGATTTTTCTTCGAGATGAAAGGCCTGGAGCCTGCACCAAAGCTGCTCCAATTGAAAATGAAGCTTCACATGAATCACATCAAAGACCCCTCTGCTATTGTCAGCTGCTCCGTGCAGGGGAAGTTCGGCTCATTAGAGGCAGGAGAAGCTCTTTACATAAGCCCAGCCTGATTTATAGCCTACACTGGCTGCCATGTTTATACCACCTTGAGCTTTCCTGCGGCAGGAGAGCACTTTGGCTATCATGTGATAGCTCCTTTGAAGGTGTGTTTCTTGCAGAAGGTTGCCTGTGATTGTCCTTGTTCACTTCCCAGTCACTTTTCTTCTCTAATTAGGTGTTTACAGATAGAGCAGCATTTAGTAAGTTGAGATGTAAACCAACATAATTCTGTCTGCAAAATTAGCTTCACAGTCGGGTTGATTAAACTGTACGGTGTTAGAAGCATTGTGCTGCAATAGGAAATCCTTGCTCTTGGGGGACTTTCAGACTTTTGATCATTAGGTCAATGTTTGTCTAACTGCTGGGGATGTTTTTATAGGAACTGTATGAAAGTAATTGTGGTGTAATTATTATGGAACCTATTGTTAGTGTGAGAGATTCTGAGGGCAGAATGTTTATACATGAAAAATATTTCTGGTCTGGGAAATACAAATCTAAATTGCATCTTATGGTGTTGGTTTTGGTCATTGTTGTGTTTCTGGTTGGTTTTGTCTCTTAAACTCTCCAGGGTCCAGCTGTCAAAGGGAAGTGCATGGCTCCATTGTTCTTCATTAGTGTAGCGATGCAGGCTAGAAATCTGGAGCCAGCCAAAATTGTTCTGCATGGTCTTCACAATAAGTTGTCAGATCTGAAAGCTCAAGTACTATGGCAGCATATAAATAAGTACTTAATTCTGTGTGTGTACATAAAATACAAATCTCAGTGTCCAGAAAACATCATGCACATGAGAAATAATTGTGTTCGGATGGACTGTTTCCCAGATCTTTGAGTCTGCTGTTGTTGCTCTTGTTGCTCACATGTGGCCATTTTGATAGGCTTTAGGAAGAACTGAAATCTGATTGATTTGGAATGAATTTCTTTTCTGTGTTGTTGATTTGTACCATCAACAGTAATGTTCCCAAGAGAACTGCTTAGTTATGTGAACTAACCACATGTTAACAAGCTCACAAGCCTCTTGAAGATACAAGCATCCCCGTTCTGTTGTTTATAACAGACAAGCCTTGTGTTGTGTGGCAGGTCAGTTTCCTGATATGTTGGTTGAGCCTCTAATATCTGGGTGTTAGGCTTCACTTTTAAGAACTAGTTTTAGCTGTGGATTTGATGATGTTCCTGCCTGCTGAAGCTGCTGACCTTGCACAAGCAGGATCCCTTTCTGTCTGGTAACTGGAGCTTGTATCTGGCATTTTAATGAGAAACACGGTGCCCACGGTGATGGCTGGAGCCTGCTGACGGCAGCCTTTTGTCTCTCACCATCCTGTTTGAAGGCTGTTGGAAGAGCAGCTTCCTAATTTATTTTCTTCACCATTTTCTTTGAATTCTTTCCTGGTTTGCAGAATCTGCAGTTACTTTTGCAATTAAAGTGATAGATACAGTAAAAATGCAAACCCTAACTTTGCTGTAAACTGCATACTTTGGTTATCAGTTGTCAATCCCACTTAACTTGATCAGAATTTCAAATAGGAAGGCCATGGGCCTATTAAGTAGACTGAGCTGATTTTTGGGGTGAAAGGGTGTGTGTGTGAAGGGACTCTTTGGCTGGACCAAATAACTGATGTTAATTGAAACTCTTTCTCTTCAAGACCACTCTACTGCAATATGACCTGCAGGTTTCAAGTTAACTATAGTTTGTTCGTAATTACACAGCTATCTTATACTTTCACAGCCTCCCACTTGCCTTTTCATAGTTGAAACTTCCTAAGAAAGAATTGAAATATTTGAAATATTCTGTACTCCCAGATTTCTGCTTTTACTGTGTAGATATTGTAGTTCTGGTTTACTGGCTTGAAACCCAGAATAGAGGATTTACTAATGTAAAAAGGAGCTCTTTTCAGCAGCCCTTTTAAGGAGGAAGAGCCATGAGGTGCCTGCGTATGGTTCCTGTTTCATTTGCAGGGTGTTGGCCCTGCTTTATTCAGTGTAAACTGTAATGCAAAGGTCATGGAGATTAAATGACGCATTTAAAAATGATAATGGTGCAGATAAGATAGTGGGGCTATGTCACATTGTTACATTCTAAAATTTGTTACTAATGAATGAATCAAGAACTGTGTTGGTTAGAAGATAGAGGTCTGTGACCTGCCTTTGACTTTGATTAACTGAGAGGGAGGTAGTAATTTCCAAATTGATGGGACTGGTGTTTAATTTCTTCCAATGCTTTGTTTATAATGAACCTGTAACTCTTGGAATGGCCATTTTAATCAGCCCAATCTGAAAATCTCCTACTGTACTTTTCCAACCAGCATTTCAAATGTTGGTACTTGTGCTGTAAGAAAATATCTATTTGAATTTGGCACTTATGGTCCTACTTGTAATGTTGTTGAATTAATGGAGACTTTGCCTGATACCAGAATGAAGCAGCAAGGCCAGGAAAAAACATTCTAAGCTTACTTTCAGAGAGGTTATTAGTATTGGCAGGCAGGAGATTCAAAAGTGATATTCACAAAAGCATTGCCTGCAGTGTTGGCTGCTTTCTAATGACAACCAAACTTTCTGAATATGACAGAAGCAATTCATTAGAAATGAGTAAGCAGTGATAACATGTGAGATGTGTATATAGAACTCTTATTTTCCATCTATGTAGGTGTGAACAGTTGGATTCAGTTACCTGAATGCCAGCCCCTGGTGGAGTTTTAGGTACTGCCACCAGCAAACTCTCCAGAAGGATATGGCTCTCCTCTGTCCTGCATTATGTTTGCAAATCATGTGCGGTTACCCAAGGAGTTTGTTGCATTTCTGAGTACATTCTAAGATACACTTCCCTATTTATGTGTTTGGGGTGGTTGTGGAGGAGCAATGTGGCAGTTTTGAGTTGGGTGCCCCTGTGCTTCTTATTTCAGATTGGTTACATCATCTTGCCTGGTGCTTTTCTGTATTGAGAGACTCCATCAGTGGGAAGTTGAGAGGTGCCACTGGACCAGTTGCATGCTGTGATTCAGTAAAGAGGCTTCATATGCATTATGTGAGCTTGTGGCATTCAGGCCCTCCTCACCTCCCTCATAAGAATGCACTGACTGAAGCATGTTTGCCCTTATGGCTCTCCTGGAGGAGCCATCGCCTCACCTCTGCTCTATCTTCAGTCACCCCTCTTTGGCTGTGAGGGAAGTTGTTAAAAAGAATGTTTCTCCCTCTGCTATTACAACCCACTTAGTGACAGGAGAAATGTCACTCATGATGATTAACATTTTAAAGCAGTAAATCTTGAAGGTCAGTCTGAAACAGAGGACAGGGAATGCTCATGGCTTTCCTTTCCTGCCTGCCTCCCATGAGGAAATGGATTGCATGAAAGTAGTGTTGGCAGGGTAATAACAACCCCTTGTTTTTCCATTGTTTTATATCAGTAAAAAGAGTAGAAATTATTTTAGACACACTTCATGTAAATAGAAAATAAATAACTGTATGTCCTATAGAAATTGTGATATTTTGATGTATTCCTGTGTTCTCAGGAAACAGCTGCTGCTTAAACCAGTGCACCTTCCTCTAACAGTGTCAAATTTTCTGTAGAACTCCTTAGTTAGACTGTTGAAATGATTCAGTAAACAAAGAAAACTCAGTAACACAGGAACAGGGGATTTTTTAGTAGCAAAAGATGCCCCTTCTACAAACCCACCCTATCACAGGACTCCTCCCTCACTCTCCACCCCTCCTGGTTTCTTCCTAAGTGCATTCTGATGCCAAGTTGAAATATGAAATAGGTAGAATCAAGCAGCCACCAACGGCTATTTATATGCTAATATATATCCCCCAAGCTGAAGTAGGCACCTAAAGCCTATTGCTGCTACTAATGATGGCTATGCTTTAACCTCTGTGGAAAAAAGGAAAGTATTTTTCTGTAAGAAAACAACTCAGTTTCTTTAAGATGAAATGTAATTATCTATTATCAGATGTCCTTTAAAATTGGAAGGCCTATTTAAGCTGCTAAAAATATTGAAGCCCTAATTCCACCATAATAGCTTTTTAATTTCAGCAAATCACAGCTCTATTGTTACAGGACACTTTGCTGGAGGAATGAGGTAAGAGGTCCAGCTTAGCTTTTTCAAGAAACATTTCCCTTTCTTTTAGACATTCAATTAAATCTTTGCAATCATCTAACCTTCTGTGACACAAATTTTCGCTTACTGAGAAAACAATGGCCATTAGCATCTAAAAGAATTTGTTTTAAAAAGTAGTTAAAGTTTAATTGCTTCATGTATTCTCATCAGAATATTTTGTGGCTGTTGGCTTCATCATTTACTGTTGAAAGCTGGAATTAAATTCATTTCTGTCTTCCATTAAAAATACTGACTTGAATTGCTGGAAGAGTTGGTGTAAACTCTTGCTGTAACTGGGTCTGAACTGATGCTGAAGATCATGTCAGTGGCAGATGAAGGGTCGCAATTTTCTGTTATCAAGTAAAATCACTTTTCTCTTTAAAATTGCTTATTTATCAATACTTTACAGTTACAGTGCATATATGTTGGTGATACAATTTTATCATCCTCATTTCTGTTGATGATTCTCTACTGTCATGAGAGTAGGTGGCTTATACAAAGCTATGCTGTTGATAGGTACCTCAGAAAGCTTTTATAAAACAGTTGAGCTTTGTTTCACCTTTCCTGCTGCTTCTGCTTATCTTTGGAACCCCTGTTCTACAGGATCAGATGGAAAACTTCTGTGTTCTGGCTTCGTTATGATGTCCAGTGTGATTAGAGAGATTTTTTTTTCCCCAGTGTTCTGTGATATAGGGGTTTCTGATACTGTGGAACAGTTTTATAAGCCCTGGAGCTGAGCCTTAATGGCACTTGCATTTGAATGCCAGAACAGACACCTTTCTCTCACATCAGAGAGCACAATGATATATAAAGCTATTTCCCCACCTGTTTGTCTCAGCTGAATTTTGTATGGGAGTAAGATCTTTTAACTTCAGAGAGTCTGCGCTGCTTTAGCATGGAATTCTTTCTTTAATAGGTTATTTGCTTTGAGTTTTCACTTTGTGGCTTTTCACTGTTAATCAGAATAAACTGGAAAATATTGTTTGGTTACTAGTAATGCATAGCGAGATTCTTAACCTCCTGTAACATGCTTAAGAACATATTATTGTGCTTATGCAGTCAAACAAAACTCAGCTGTGTGAGATTTGTTTTCCGTACTGAGAAGTGCATTAATGAAAGCTCTTTCATTGTCAGGACTATATAGGTCATATGTTGTGCAAACACTTCTGTGTAGTTCCTGACTAATGATATTAATACTAGGAAAGGAGCAACAACAACAGCATTAGAATTGTTACATTTGAGGCAAGCTTTGCTGCCTGTGGTGGAAAACCAGCTCTGAGAATTACCTGGATGTTAAAGCTGGGGCCATTGATGAGGTGTTTCAGCTTTATTTTTGTTTAAAGAATTTTAGAAGCATAGTGATGGAAGCTGAGCAACACTAACTGCTTGAGTTCTTTATTCAATAGGAGAGGGTTTGCTGTTTATTTTTTGTGCATTTCTGTATTCTTACCTTCCATGCACTTTTCACTGAGCCTTTGTAGTTTCATTTGCTCCATAGATAATCTTCTCCAAGTTAAACTTGTGTTTTTTAAGAACTGGACTACAGGGATTGTATTCAGACTTTTGAAAGACTTCAGTATCTGTCACATTGATATTAACTGAAGCAAAATGTGCTTATACAAGCTCTTAATTTGTGTGGGTTTTATGGCAGTAGGAAAGATGAAGCCAAAGGCCCTGAGAGGAGTTAAATGTGCTCCTATCAGAACTCTTTCATTATCTGGACAGTATTGTGTGTCTGTTGGGTACCAAATTAAAGGTATCTTGAAATATCTAGGTGTCTTTTGACATATCTGGGTGAAAGAAGCCTACTTTTTATAGCCTACTGTTGCAACTTTGCAGGCTGTCTTCTGTAAAGTTGCCTCTAGAGAATAACGGTGTTTCTTTTATTCAACAACCTGTGTTGAGCTTGAAGCTGAAATCCACAACCAGTCTCTAAACAGAATACAAGGGTTCCAGCTGCGCAGCATGTAGAATTAATACTGTCTTTGCAAGATATAATAAGCAGGAGGCAGTGTAATACATGCACAGAACAGTTATAATTCAATTAAACTCCAGTTATTGCAGCCCTGAACAGGGGAGCAGTGGCAGGCCTGGATGGCTGTGGCTTATAGTTCTATGAAACAACCTATTTAAGGTAAATCAGCTCCTACTTAAATGACTGTAATAAGCATTCACCAAGCAGCTCTACCCTGGGGGGCTCATTTATCACAGTGTAATAGAAAATTGTAATGAATAATAATATCTAGCTCTTCTGCAGGAGCTTGCATGTATTAGGGGAAATGCAAATAATGCATCCAAGTGAAAAGATGAGCACTGTAGTGTTTTAGGGTTGGTATCTTTTGGTTTTTCTCTTCCTTTACCTCTCCCCACCCCTTTAAAATCTACCTGTCTGTAATGTGTGCAGGGTGCGTTCTCCTTACCTGGAGAGGTAAAATTACTTCTCCATCATTCTACTGCATGTCTCTTTTCTCTGCAGTGTGCTATATAGTACTGGCTTAGATACTATTTACTGAATAGTAAAGTGAAGTAGAGGAAACTGTTACTCTATGAGGAATGTGGGCTTTGGTCTGAAGCTCTAACAAATCTGCTAGAGCTCTAACCAAGATTTTGTAGTTGCTATTCCCCTTAGTGCTGATGGCTCATTTTCAGTGTCCTTTCTTGTGTCAGGTACCTAAACCCCCCTTTCTCTACACATCTCTGTTAATAGAGATGACCCTGGAAATGATCTTGATATCGTTACTGATCTATGATACTAAACATTGGGAAGGTTTAAAAGGTATGTTGGAGGATCTTGGATGCTGCCATTAACTTCCTTGTCCAGGGATCTCTGTGGAGAGATTGAAGATTCTGGGAAGCTAAGTGCTTATCTCCAGGGCCGGGTTTTCGAAGGGCTTTCGGTTTCACATTCACACTGTAACATCCCATAGTAAGTTTGGTGCAGTTTCTGCATGGCTGCAACTTCTGCTTTGTCATGAGCGTAATGGACATCCCATCACCCAAGATGTGCTAATAACGTTCACATAGTTATTAGTCCATTAATAAGATCATTACAACTATTGAATAGCAGGTTATGTTTCTGAAGGAGCAGCTATCACTTGCAAGTGGCTGTTAAAGCTGAATAAGCTATTTCTGAAGTTCATAAAACACTTCTACTGATAATACTTCAATTCTTGATGATGAATGAAAAGCATAAGCCATTAACAAGCCCTATAAAAGCTACTGACTACAGTAATACTTTCTATAAATGGAAATAGCACTTTTTAATCAAGTATTTAAGGTTATATACTCACTAGTAAGTGCTGTTTTGTGCATTAATATTGGATCTAAATCTGTGCTGTAAGGAAAGGTAAAAGTAAGAAGATAATTTCAAATGGCCAATGAAGCTATTTTCTAGGCCAAGTTATTGAAGCTAAATCAATGTTAAACTGCCTTTTAAAATTATATTTTATGTATTTTTTCCACTTTAACATAAATGGGGCCAACTGCTAACTTTTTTTAGGGGGAATTTAAAGAACAGAAGTGAAATGTTAAGGAATTATTTTTATATCTTGCTCAGAGGACCAATACTTTGAGAGAAGTTTGGAGGGTTGAAAAAAACATCACTGTTGGGATGTGTATTTTAATAAAAACAACCCTCTCTGGTGCTGCAGAGTTCCTCAGTGTTAGGAGTGAGTTACTATGAAATGATCTTTGTAATAAAATAGGCTTGGGATTATGTATGCAGAATTATACCATCAAATTATGTGGGTTTGAAAGAGTTTTAGGGTTGGGAGGTGGAATCCACTGGGAAACTGTAGTGGTCTGCAGCAAACAATAGCTCCCATCACCTCTAAACCCAAGGTTTTAAAGGCTGTGCCAGTGCAGTGTGTGTGTGTGTGTGATGTTGGTTTGGTTGCATTGGTTTATTTTTAAGTTGCACCTTGGTGTGTGTTTCCTAGATAATTATTTCACATGCAGATCTCTTTGAACCGTGTCTCTATTTCAACCTGCAAATCAAAAAGCCTTTGTCTCCTTAGGGCACCCTGATTTGAGTCCTGTTCTTTGTGCACATTTAACTCAGATGTGAAGGAGTTTTTACTCCCCTGATAGTGTATCATAGATGAGTTCTATTCTTTTATTTTCATATGTTAATGGTATCAACAGCAAATAATGGCAGGAAGTTCAGATTAGGGGTTGCTGTTTTAAATGTTACTGCTGAAGATGTGTGACACCTACTTTAACCCTTTCTGGCACATTTGACATGTAGTTCTCTTTCTGGCTCCCTTTTTAGTATCCAAGCTTAGATCTTGTACAAGAAAAAGTGTTTTCCAGTTCCTTCTAATCTTCTCTTTTTTTATCTGGGACATCCACTAAGCAGCTGGTGCTTATTGGAATGCTTTGATTTTATATTACAGAAAGCAGGGTACTTGTTAATCACTCTTTGACTCTATGAATGAATGTTTTGTGATTCTAAAATAACTTATTCTATAGGGAAAAGCTTTTTATTTCTGTTGACAGTGTTCCCTGAAATCTACTGTGTTTTTATTCTGCCTTTGGATCTGCATTTCCTGTGTTTGAGTTGTAGGATACAAAATCCATATTGAGGCAAGCTGCAAGAATTGGGATGTATTATTTTCTCCTGTTTACTGCAAGATTGTTAGGGAATATTTACCAGTGTACAGAAGATGAGTTTAAGAACTCTTTAGCAAATAAGAGATCAAAATAACTGGAATGAGATTTTATTGGCAGTGCGCACACATGGATTGGCTCCAGTGACGCAGTGTGGATTTGCAGGCGGTTCAGCGCAGCTGCCAAAACTGCACCTCTTGCAAATGATGCAGTATAATATATTAAGAAATGTAAGCAAAATCTCAGAAGCCTGAGTACAAGTGGTCTCTGTGGGACTAGTTTGTAATGAGGGGACAGTCATGGATGCTCTAGAGTTTGGATTGCTCCACTCCAAAATAAAAGGACATCTAATGAGAGGGTGGGAGTTTAACGCATCTCCTCAGCCCGACTTTTCCCAGAGATACCGTGAAAGGACAAGTGGTGAGGGTTGCAAGAATGAAAAACTCTGATTTTTCCATAAAGAGTATAATTGAAGTAATAGTGGGACAGGTTGCCCAGAGTGCCTGTGGCATCTGCATCAGTGGCTGTTAGCAAAACCCCTCTGGAAAACTGAGCGGTATGATTTAACTTTGAACTTAGCTCTGCCCAAAGCAGGGTTTTGAATAGGTGACCTCCTACAGTTCCTTCCAGCCTAAGTTGTTTGAGGGGTGTTTTTTGTTGGTTGGATGTTTTTTGTTTCTTTGGGTTTATTTATTTATTTCTTTGGTGATTCTATGAGCAGTAGTTTGCATTTATTAAATTGGAGTGTATGTGTGTAAACTTTGGGAAGCTTCCTGATATCCCTGATGCTCATCTTCAATAATTTCCTAAATTCCCTTTCTAAAAAGGTGGGAATGTTGTTTCAGTTTGTCTCAACTGCACCCCTAAAAGAAGGGGAGAGTTTGAAAACTTAGAATAAATATAAGAATAATTAAAAAAACCCAAAGAACCCTACTGAATGTGATGATGTGGAAGCAGAGGGGAGAAATGGAGGCAGGCAAAGTAAATGTTTAGATGTAAATGGGTTAAATATATTTTACAGCAAGGGATTGGAACAGACACAACTCGGAGTTAGAAGTGCCAGAATGATGTTATTATCACAGTGTGGTGATAATGACGATTTAAAATCAGATTATCTTTGTGATGAGGGTCATTTGTTCCTAGAAGTTCCAAAAAGAAATGGCCCAGTTTAATGCTGTTGCTACTAATAAATAACTGATTATACTGAGATTCCTTTGCCTATAAGACGTTGATTTAAAGCTGCAGCTCACAATAATTCTCACCTTTAGTAGGGATGTGGAAGTTCAGTACCGAGATGCTTAAAAAAGGGGTGGGGAAACCTTTTTTGCACAGTAGCAGTGTGCATTTTAAAGGAATTTCTTATGCCCCTCTCAAAATAGGTCTGATGCTGCTACTTTCTAATACAGGGATGTTTTCCCGTTTTTACAGAAGGTGATAGACTAGATTTTTCTCCCATGTTTCCTCTTTCTGTAGGAAGTAGTGTGAAATGTGGCCAAGCAATAGGGAACGTACAAGAAACTGCAGCAGAAACTCTTGTAATCCTGAAATAGTCCCGCTAGTTGGTCATTATTTATTGAGCAGAAATAGATAAATGGAAGGTGGAACTTGTTCTGCCAGCGTAGGATTTGTGTAAGTGGACCTTTTAAGATTTTTTTTTTTTTAATCAAAATAAGTCTAACAAACAGCAGTCTCATAACATTACTTTGAAACAATAAAATACAGTTTTGATAAATTATTGTCTATACTCAAGTGCCCCTCCAAACTTAAACCTTTCCCTTTCCTTCTCCCTACCGGATGCGCGAGTTCTTGGGTCCATATATTATTCATTACAATCAAATAAGACACAGTGGTGGCTCAGTAAACTTGCTTTTCATATAAGAATTGATTTTATTGAGTAACACACACTGCAGACCCTAGCTTCCAGCAGCCAGGGCTGAAATGAGCAATTCTCTCATTGTAATAATGTGCCTCTGTCATCTCCTTATTATCAGCATGATAAAAGATGAAATATTCACAGCCGCTGCCCTCCTAACCTGATCACAGCTTGATATTTGAGCTTTGGAAATGAGTTTTATAAGCTTTAATATACTCCTTGGCGGAGTGACCCCTGAAATTAAACATTATTACAGAGCGGATATTTAAAAAGCTGGGGCCACAAATTACATCAGAATGAAAATATTAAGGAGTATTACGACTGTAGCAAGTGAGGCCTCGCTGCTGTTGGAGCTGTGAATGCCACAAAGCTCAGCACTGGTGTCAAAAACATCAGAAAAATAATAACAGCGCAGGCACCTGACTTCAGTTATTTCATACGTGGGGCTAAACTAAGTTACTGGAATGGGTTTTTTTCCTATAGGCTGCCTTTCCAGGAGGAAAAGGCACATTATTCTCAGCTTCGTAGCGCTCTTCACAATGCCTTTAAAATGCGCATTGCTGCTTTTCTGTGCAAACACCAATAAAAAAAGAGTTGAGTGTAATGAAACCAAAGATTACACTTAAAAAAAAATAATAAAATAAGCCAGTGTAAGTAGATGAAACATTTTGATTCCATTTCCATCGTAACAGTGTTCTGATGGGCAGCTTTCACCCTAAACCTGGGACGTGAGGAGCTAAAGAAGTTTCCTAAAGGTGAAAAGAGAGGAATGTACAGTGTCTGTTGCAGTTTACAACCTACATATTACATTGGCATGTTAAAAATAATAAAGAGCCAATTTTAAGTGCCTGTAAAGGTGATTCTAGCAGAAAGAAGCACATGTAAGATAGTAATTTCCATCACTTCTTTCATGCTCCTGCCGCCAGTTTACCAAAGAAATGTGTTCTGCTATTTGATTTTAAAGACAAAATAAACTGTTTAGACATGTAGACTTTTACAAGAGATCAGACTTGAGATTTCCATATATTCAGGTGAGACAGAAATAAATTTCCTTTTTTTATATACGTGTATGTTGAAATTTCATTAAATTATTGGATTATGGGATGTAGCAATTTTTTTTTTTTTTCAGGAAAAAAAAGTCATGCATTTAAAAAGAACCCCCACATTTGGATGCATGCAGCATTAACTTTCCCCATGAGCATATTTATGCACTAGCTGTTGTGCAGGTTTAGAACTATGCCAGTACTATGTCACTGTATGTGAAAATTCTTGTGAATGCTAAATGAAATGTGGTATGTCCTGCTTCAAATCCTTGCTTGATATATAGGATGAAAAAAAGAGATAAATTATAAGGAAGGGGATGAAAAATTTCAGTATGTTTTGTTAGGTTTGCTTAGATATTCATAAAGTAAAGAGAAGCAATCTCACAGGAGAGATACATTCTGTATTTATAGCCATTGACTTTCTCCTGACTCCAGTGATTGTTACTCAGTCCTCTTAAGGAAACATGAGACTGAAACACAAATCCTGTGCAAATCATGCAGCGTGATGGTGCTCGGTGTGTTCAGAAGGTGGGATGGAGAAGGGAAAATGTTTCTTTCTATGATAGAAATGAGAGGTCAGGGTTTTTTTTATTGCTGTTTTGTGGATTATTTTTGCTTGTTTTAAACTGAGGCCTTTTTGAGGCCTTCTGAGGCTCTTGTATTCAGTATAACTTAAATGCATGAACTGAGTCCTTTTATTCTTGACTCATAATTAATGATGCCTTCAAGGCCATTATTTAATCTGTATTTACATCTTAGATCTTTAAATCTGGCTGTCTACTGAAATATGTAGAGCTGTCAGCCTATTTATAGTTTGTAGTTAGGTACCTGTGGTAGTTTGGCCATCACCAAGTCAATGTGATTGTAATATTCTCTGCACTGATCTAGCCAAAGCTCTTGCTAAATTGAGCTCAGCAGGAGCAAGTCCACTGACCTCATAAATAGTGGAAATGATTGCAAATCGGAATTCATGTATGTTCCTGGCTCAGTGGGTAACTGTAGCCCCCACAAAGGAAGCAATCATCTCTTTCAAATTTCTGTTTGCCCTTTCCCTCAGCTATGTTTGAAGATAATATGGAGAGGGAGATCTTGCAGTGTCTGCCAGAGCTCTTCCTGGGAAGCTAAAATAAACGGCCTGTATGTAACAGTCTTACTTAGAGGTGTATATCTCAGGCATCACCCCTACTGCAAAGAACTTGGGGCATGGTATGGTATGGGTCCCTAACTGGGCTGGGCACTTTTTTGCATTTGTGCTTGTTTCCCTAAATGATGTTTTTATTAGAAAGAAGATTTCCTTTGCTTTTCCTCCCTATTCTGTGATCTGAATTCTTGTTAGTATTCGTAGTTTGCTATTGAGAAACCACAGAGATTCATCTGCAGTTCTCTTTCAGTAATATCCTACACAGTTCCCATCGTTCCAGTGGATGCTTTCTTTGCCAGCCTGCTGGAAGCTGAAAGTAATGACACTTTTAGTATTAATAATACGAATAGTAGGAATTCTTGCCTCAACTACTATACATTACTTCGCGAAGCTTGTAAAACAGGAATTCAGTTCCAAGGATTCTCTTTTTCTTTGTCTCCATGAGAATTCATATTTGTGAATTTCTATTTGTGCCTTTATATTTGCGAATTGACTTGAGAATGGTGCCTTTAATTCACATTTATTTCATGTTACCGTTAAATTGATTTAATTGCATCATACTCAGATTGGGAGGATTTTACAGCTGTGTAATGGAAAGAGTAAGAAAGCTTTAGTTAAACTGTGAATTTTCACATTTCTACTCATAAGGTAGCTGATTAATAGTTTATTTCCAAGGTGTCCTTATCTTAAGTCTGCCATTTCTTCTTCCTCTTTTGCTCGTCTAACTCTCCTTCCCCTGTCCCCCTCCTCCCAAATGATTTAGCTTGTGGATGAAACCATTTTGTATTTCAGCATGATCAGTGCTGGAGACCCCATTATGTCCAGCATCAAATGGTGTCACTGGCATATTTTATGGCTCTCTGCAAAAGTGCTGGGATATTTTAATTGCAGTCTGTCTATTAATGAGAAAGATCTATAATTTGTTGGGATGAGTGATAGATTTGACACTTTCAACCCAAGTAGTACAGTTCCTTATCTGTACTGTTCTCTACTGTTAGCGAGGGGGTAGAATGTACTGCTTAACTAGGAAACACTACATGAAACAGTCCTGTAGGATTCCTTGTAATGAAGTAAGGAAAATATTTAACCATATAAATGTATTAATGGAAAGTTGTCTGAAATGTAATTTTAGCAGCTGGGAAAAGGAAACTTTGAAAACATCCCTGGACCACCATGAAACACAGTGAGAATTCCAGGTTTTAATTTCCAAATCTATTTTTATTACTGATTCTGAAATCATGGAGTGTGTTTCATATTATGGATCATAGCAAAATAACCCCATTTCATTATACCCCTTGTGTTTGTTAGAATATATGGTTCCATACCACCATGGTAAGTGTTAGTCCTTAGCTAAATTCCAGCTGTACCTGAAGTGGATTAAACTCAGTTAAGATATCTCCAGGCATTATGGCCTTTTAGTGAGATTCCATTTCTTATGTGTGAAGGGCCAGGCACTGCTAGCAGCAGCAGAACTGGGGTGATGCCTTTGCAAATATACTGTTTGCCTGTATTTCCTGGAGACACTGGTGCTGTCTCACCACCCAGCTCATGGATGATGCAGTGCTGTGTTCTGGGTAGTTGTGAGCAGGAATAAAGATGAAGTTGGGTGTTCACTCATTTTCACACGTCTGCCTCTGCATATCATTTCTGTTGGATTATGTTTGTGCCCTGGTCCTTGGATGCTTTTGTAGATGTGCCTGTGATATTTAGGTGGAGCATGTTTTGTCTTGTAAGGGAGCATAGCCTGTTTTATTACTGTATATCAGCAGTTTGCATGACAAGTGTCATAAAGACAAAGCTATCTGCATGTATTATCAAATATAAACAGGGAAGTTTAGTGGAGGATTTTTAAGCCTTTACAAAATGTGCTGCCACTATCCAAGTGTTTCTCAGCTTCCTCAGCAGCAAGGGCTTAGCAGAGCATTTCCTTTCCCTGTCGTTGTAAAAGGCTCCTGGAGGTGGTGCTGCTTAGCAAACGCATAGTTCAAGGATGCTTATGTGCCAGTTCACTCGAGCTAAAGCAGTAGTAACACTGCTGAGATTCAGAGCAAATTCTATCAGCTTCATTATATACTGGCAGATGTTGGGGAAGGGGGTGCGCTGGGGGAGGAGGGGAGGTTTTTCCTTTAAAATACAGTTGGAACTGGTTAATAAGTAAAATCTTGAACCTTTGATCCTGAGAGCAGCTTCTAGTAGCCTTCAGGCTGGTGTGTGAAGATTGCTGATCGTAGAGCTGCAGAAGGACTAACTGCTGCTTGTGGAATACAAGTAAGAAAGGCACAATTGTGTGTGTGGGGTTTGTCATGGTTTAACCCCAGTCAGGGACTAAGAACCACACAGCTGCTCATTCCCTCCTCTCCCTTCCTGGTGGGATGGGAGGAGAACTGGAAGGAGGAAAAACCCGCAGGTTTAAGGAGCAAAAAAATTCTTGAGAATAAAAACTGTGGCATTTAAGAGGGTCTGTTTTGCAGCCCGTTAACTGTAGGCAGCTGTTGTGGTTACGTGTAGGTGTATTCCTATAAAAATAACATCAACTTCCTAGGTGGAAATAAGCTCTAGAAATCAAATCCCTACTGACAAGTTGAAATTGTTTAATTGAACCTAATCTGTATTTATGACATTAAGCACTATAGCAGATCACGGTTGGTTTAGTCAGTGTGAGATTATTAACTACTGAAATATCAGACAAGAGGGCTGGTATCTGGGAATGCCTCTAATGTAAGGAAACCAATGGAAACATGGTGTTAAAATGACATTATTAGATTAGTGGCAGTTTGCACTAGAGGGAGCCAGTCTTCAGGACATTCTGCTTTAATGAAATAGAGTTCCCAGGGGGGTACATTGGAGTAGAAACTGAAACATGTAGGTGCAGAAATGCGAACATTTAGGTGCACATTTTTTTCTGGTTCACTGCTCTTCTCTTAGAAGAGGCAGGTGAACAGTTGTTTGAGCAGTGCATGATGCCCTAATGGGAGAAGGAGTCCCACTGTGACTGTTAGAATCCATCAGCATAGAGAACCAGCTTGATGTCATTACATCCACCTGAAATTGTCTTCCTCTCTGTGTGGATGGCAAGGAGCTGTTAAAGTCATGCAAAGGGTATTCCCAGAACTGTGAGCTGGTCCCCAGGGCTGTGAAGTTGGACTGTTGCCCATCTTTACAGGTAAAGCTTGGCATTATATCAGGATGCTTCCAAAAGACATTAGCATAGGCACTGGAGGTGGTAGAGCATAATACTGCATTTGAGCACAACTGAAGTAATTTTAACTGTGTTACCCTTTCATACTGTCAATGCTGAGTTTTCTTTAATCAGATTGTCACTGTGGTGAAAATTTCAGATACTTTTAAATCATTCATACCATACAGTGCCCCCCTAAATGGGGCCTGCAAGAAATATGGGGAGGGGCTTTGTACAAAGGCCTGTAGGGACCGGCCAAGGGGAATGGCTTTAACCTGCCAGAGAGGAGATGGAGATGAGCTCTTAGGCAGAAGCTCTTCCCTGGGAGGGTGCTGAGGCGCTGGCACAGGGTGCCCAGAGAAGCTGTGGCTGCCCCATCCCTGGCAGTGTTCAAGGCCAGGTTGGACACAGGGGCTTGGAGCAAGCTGCTCTAGTGGAAGGGGTCCCTGCCTGTGGCAGGGGTTGGAACTGTATGAGCTTTGAGGTCCATTCCAACCCAAACCAGTGTGGGATTCTATAATTGCAGTGTTACCCTTGAAAGTGATTATAGGTCTGGTTGAAACGTGTTGAGCAAGAGAAGTGTCAGGAACAGTAAAACCTGTCAAACTAAATATGTAGATCTCTGGCACTGTGCTGCTTGTTTTTAAGAATGAGTTACAATATTGCTTTAAAACTGTCTTTTAGTGTTGTGGGAATTTGTGATGCTGAGCTCGTGTTGGCAGTATGATAGCAGTGCTGATCTCTGGGAAACCCTGACTGTGCCCAAGAATTTACAGTGCAGGAGAGATATGAAGCAGGAGAGAAGGAAAAATCTGAAACTGAATACTTCCGTGCTCCACCAGAAACAGAAGAAGAAAAGGTACCACTAAAGAATTTCCCAGTTATGACTTAAGCAACTCAAAAGTCAACTTCATATTAAATTTAGCTGTGGATTCTTGGGTGAAAGGCTAATGTGTTTGCTTCTCTAAAGCATGTCCGTTCTTTTTCTTCCATTGCTGCAAGCTGGTTCAGCTTAACTCAGGATTGTAATTGGCATATTTGGTCCTTTGGCTGGTGGAGACTTATTGCAGAAGTGACAGTAACAGCTTTCAGGGAGGATGGAGCCAGACGATGGACACAGCTGTCAGAGCCTGGTGGAGCAGAAGCTGCTTTCACTCTGCAGGCATCACTTGGCCATCTTTGCAGCCAACAGGGAAGTAACCAAGGGCAAGACTGAGCCTTTGGTGATGAAAGGCAACAGTAGTACAAATTCAGGCCTTCTAGTAATGCAGAATCATTGAGAGAAGAAGATTGAAAAATGTTTGTGAAATGAAGTAACACACATGGAAATACAAGGATTTTTTTTATTTGCAGACTTAATTAATTCTGTGGGAAATGAAGATTGATTCTGTACCCCCCATTGTCTCATCCAGCCTGGATGTGATTGTACATCATATTAACACGCAGGGGTTCACTTCCAAGCCCTTGCACCTCTGAAGTCTGGGATCTAACAGTCGCCTGGGTTCAAATTTTGGGTTATGGTGGGAAAACCTTCCAATGAAGGTGACCTGGTTGTCTGTATTGCTGATAAGACTAATGGGCACTAATCAGGAAGAAGGATTCAAGACTGCTGCTTGGTATTCAAGGATCACCTGCTCCAAGGTCAGGAGTGTTACGTCCTGACTAGAAAGAAGTGCAGCAGGAGGGCCAGGAGGCCTCCATGGATGGATAAAGAAGTGCTGAGAAAACTTAGGAATTAAAAAGCTTCTGAAAGGTGGAAGTGACCTGGCGGACTGGGAAGACTACAGGGACATTATCCAGGAAGCTAGGGACCAGGTGAGGAAAGTTAAGGCCCAGTTAGAATTGAGTCTGGCAAGGGATGTGAAAGATAACAAGAAGGGCTTCTATAGATATTTCACAAACAAAAGGCAGACTAGGGATAATGTGAGCTCTCTGGAAGCTAATGGGAGAACTGGTTGCCCTGGATTTGGAGAAGGCTCAGGTTCTCAATGAACCTTGGCCTCAGTCTTCACTGGCAAGCGCTCTGGCCACATCACTTGGGTCTTGGAAGACAAGCAGGGACTGTGAGAGTGAAGACCTTAGCCCCACTGTAGAAGAGGGTCTGGTTCGAGATCGTCTTAAGAATCTGAATGTGCACAAGTCCATGGGACCTGATAAAATCTATCCACGAGTCCTGAAGGAGCTGGTGGGTGAAGTTGCAAAGCCACTGTCCATCATATTTGAAAAATCATGGCAGTCAGGTGAAGTTTCTGATGACTGGAAAAAGGGAAACATAACCCCCCTTTTCAAGAAGGGGAAAATGGAAGACCTGGGTAACTACAGACCAGTCAGTCTCACCTCTGTGCCTGGCAGGATCAGGGAGCACATTCTCCAGCTAATAAATCTTCTGCCTGATGTCCTGGGTTTTGGAACCCGTACTCTAAAATGGGCAGAATTGAGTTCAAGGTTAGCCCGTGAGGATTCAGACTCCTGATTTGTTCCCTGAAGTGCCTGGAGGCAATAAGTTCAGAGTTAAGGCATATTCTGACTCCTGTTGAAGCAGCAAAGAATGCCCAAGTCATGTGTCATAGGAGTGTCTGGGGAACTGGCCCGAAATAGAGGCGACCTGGATTCTATGGTTGCTCCCTGGACTGTGTATTTTCCATGAGGCAGTACCTGGTATTAGAACAAGGATGTCAGCACGAATGCTAACAGGAAAGCAAAGGAATGATAGAGTTTGCATACTGGTGATGGCTTAAAAAGTTCTCTCTGACTGAGACAATTTTGGTTCTAATAGAGTTGTTAGAACTGAAATTTTTCAAGGAAAATTATTGATATTCATCCAAATGTTCTGGTTTTCAAAGCCAAAAAGTTAATTTTCACTTTTTTTTTTTTTTGGTATATCTGTCTTTCATAGAACCAGACTGGTTTGGGTTAAAGGGACCTTAAAGCTCATCCAGTTCCAACCCCTGCCACAGGCAGGGACACCTTCCACTGGAGCAGCTTGCTCCAAGCCCCTGTGTCCAACCTGGCCTTGAACACTGCCAGGGATGGGGCAGCCACAGCTTCTCTGGGCACCCTGTGCCAGCGCCTCAGCACCCTCACAGGGGAGAGCTTCTGCCTAAGAGCTCATCTCAGTCTCCCCTCTGCCAGGTTAAAGCCATTCCCCTTGTCCTGTTCCTACAGGCCCTTGTCTGAAGCCCCTCTCCAGGTTTCTTGCAGGCCCCCTTTTGCTACTGGAAGACTGCTCTGAGGTCTCACTGGAGCCTGTCAGTCTTGCCTTTTTCCCTTTTCAGAGGAAGCAGAAGATGGAAAAGGAAAATCCCATCATGTATCTTGAATTAAAAAAAAAAAAAATCTGCATAAAAATTTAAATGAAACAAAGAATTATTTTCAAAACCTGGTGAAACTTTGGGCTGTAATTAAAAGGAAGCTCCTGGTGACTTGGGGCCCTCTTAAGTTTACTGTGGTGCTGCTGTAATTTTGGGATGAACTCGGTAGGAAAAGAGTCTCTTCAAGAGGCTTCTGCTCTACTTTGCAAGTGGAAGCTTTCTTGGGCAGGGAACACAGGGTTAACAGTCAGTTGGGTGCCGTTTCCTTACAGATCTGCTGTGTCCTTGTGGAGTTTGCCTGGAGCAGTGTAGCCCTGCCAGCAATCACTTGCATCCAGTGTCAGGCTCATGATTTATAGGCCTGGTTAAGTGAAGGCCATGCTTGCTCTCAGCACAGCCATTTGTTTCAAATCTCTTTCCTTATTTCTTTTAACCACTTCAGAAGGGTGTAGTTTTGGATGGGCAAATATCCAAAACTTGCTATCGCTGACAGGTATTTGGGTTTTTTCTCTGTAAATGAGGACAAGTTTCTCACTGATCAGGCCTAGAGAACAATTAAAGTGATGCAAACAGCAGTGCAGATTCAAACAATGATCACTTTTTTCTCTCTCTAATGATCTTCCCTTATATTTAGATAGGATATTTTAACAGCAGCTCTCACTGTAACTCCATTCTGTAAATGGGGAGCTGGTTATTTTAAGGTCCTGTTGAAGCTGGCCTTAGACTCATACAATCAGGAGGACTTTGTCCCTCTTTTTAGTAGCAGAGTGGTACAGGGCCCTTTTACTGTCTTCTCCATAAAACCTTCATTTCCCTTGTCTTAATTTGATAATTTACAATTAAAAAAATCATAACCAACTAAATGAGTGTAATACTGAATTTTCATTGCAGTTATACATTTCACTTGGGTGACAAATGTCCCTCTGTTTTTTCTCATGAGTGATGCAGTTCTTGGTTTTACCTCTAATGGGCTGGAATTCTTACCAGTTGTGGCTACCTGTAATTTGGGTGCTCAGAGCACTAAGAATTAAAAAGACAAAGATTTCTCAACTTCCTCAGGCCATCTGATACTATGATTTGAGCCATTTACCTTTTACCTTGTTCGCATTCCGCCTGTATTCATGGGGGAAGAGCTGATTTCCTCTTTATCTACTGGCGTTTTACAGCTGTTTTTACCCCTCCATCTTCTCTGGATTTCATGCTCCGGTTATTTCAGTTTTTCCTTGCAGATTTTGTGTTCTATATATATTGTTGTTCCTTTCCTGTGTCTGTATTCACTTTATATGTGTGTGTTCACCAAAAAATTAACGAACAAAGCTTTATTTCTGGTCTTTCAGCTAAGGCCTTACTGAAGAAAATAAGGCTTTATAAATTGACATCTCTTCCTTGGGGAGGCCCAGTGTTAACCTAAGTATCATTCAGTTTTTAGCTGATGTGACATAAAGGCAAGCATACAGCCTTATAACTTGCCATGGCAGTGTGTTTACTTGTACTTGCCAGCTATGATAATATAACAGGGAGCCTCAAACTGAATGTGCTCTCCTTGTATGTGCAACAATGAGAGAGAACTCTTTTTCCTTGAACAGACAGCTTCCATTTCACATCCTTGTGAGTATGGTTGGAAGTAGAGCTGTGGTACATGCCCTTTTGCTTGGCTAAAAGCATTAAACCGCCTTCATTTTGATGAGGAGCTGGCAGTTAGCTCATTGCTTAAGTTCTAAAGCAAAAAGGGAGAGTTAATCATGGTTGTATTGGTTGCTGTGTACATGTGCTTGTAGTTGCTATGCTGGCATCCTCATCTGACTTTGCCTTTTAGCTATAGTGCAAGTTTCTGTGTGGGCTCTGTCAGATCTAATATTGCCTGCAAGAAGAGCTGAATTTATTATGCTACTTGTACCTCTCTTCTCATTCCTACCTGTGGTGACCTCTGTTCTCTAGGTCAGATGGCTGAATTCTTTAAAGTCTTTTATTCTTGTCTTTGGACTTAAAGATGTTTGAAAGTTTCTGAGATCTTCGTTATTGGAAGCTAAAATATACCTGTCTGGCTGTGGAAAGCTCTGGAAGGTTTCATAAAGAAACTCCTCTTGTGTTCCAGTAATGGAAGCATTCTTTTACCAACTTCCAGCTGGTAGAGCAGGTACTTGACTGGCTTCTATCAACTTCACTTCAACTGTTATCTTCAAAATCCGTGGTTTCATGGTGTGCACTTTTTACTTGGTTTGATTGTGTGACAAAGGCATCATATCCAGAGGTGTAGGGTACATATTAATCTAGAGAACTCTCCTAAAGGTTGTTATATGATTTACATCTTCAATTTGAAGTCTGTGGTCAGGATCCTACTGTGCTGAATGTGTTATACATTAAGTCCTTTTGTTTAAGGAGGCAGTTCCTGGCTTGGAGAGCTCATTATCTAAAAGGAAGACGAAGGAGAGCAGTTCAGTAAAACACAATGTTAGGGAGGTAGAGGAGATGAGTGACACTATGCTGCTTAGAATGGCAAGTCATTCCCTCTGACTAAACCTAAGAACACTTCCTGGATTTCTTTTCATCCCATAGCACCTTCAGGTAAACAACACTCCTTGTGATCAAAGATTGACTTCCCCTGCCAGCATCCTGCCTAAATGGCTTCTAGAATGATTTAAAGAGAAAATTCCAGTTGGTGAAGCTTAAAATTAGAAAGTTACCGAATTTGAAGCACACTTTGACAGGCCTTGCCTCGAGAGAGAAATTACCACAAGTTACAGCAAAAATGTCCACTTGCCTCCGCTTTGAGCATAGCAAGTCTCTGACAAGTCTCAGTGTGTTGTCTGGTTTTACCTCCGCAGCTCTATATGGATGAGTATATGTAACAGCAAGCAAATCATCTCCTTTTGAGCTTTAAACAGGATCACCGGGACTTTAACCACGTCATCTGTGTTACCAAAGCTTCCTTTCAATCTAGGATTTTATGGCCACAGCTTTAAATTCATCTTTGGTACCTTCTCTGAGTAAGAGGGGGTCTGACACACAGCCATTTGCAGAGCTGTCCCTGTTCTGTCTGTTCTTTACCTGTCTGCTGTTTCCTGCTGACCTTGTTGTGAATTCAGTTTAGAGTTTCCACGTTTATCTGCGCTGTATTTCCTCACCTTTTGCCCTGGCTTTTTCTGCTGTGAAGAATTATAAGCCATCTTGAAGTCCAAGTATATTATGTCTGTTAGTCTGTCCCATCAGTTCTTATTGTGACTTTTTCCCAGACATTAATCAGATTTGTTCAGCATGACCTACTATCTCCTGATTTCCCGTTGTACCTCTCCCTTTGCATGTGTCCCTTTATCATTTATGTCACTTACGTCCCTGTTGTAATGACTGCTTCCAACATACAAACCCATTTGCCTTCAGTGTTAGTCACCTTTGCTTCCCTTCTGTTTTCTGTACTGCTGCTAATGCTTTTTCCTCTGCTATGCTAATTTTTGTATTTGCTACTCCTCCATCTGTGTTACTTATTCCAGTTCAAGCCCAGCGTAGATTAAGTGAATAGGATGTGAGTTCGTTCTGAATATATTTGTCTTTTTTTAAAGTAGGAGGAGTTCAGTCTCTGTGTATAACACGTGATCCATCAAGATACTTTAAATGTCCTGACAGACAATGGCAATAAGGAGGCCCACGACCTGCTAGTTAAACATAGGCATTCCCTAAGACAGCACGAGTACTTAAGAAATATTTTGGTTTAGAGTTAGGAAGTTGATTTTTAATCCAGGGGTTCTTTTAGTTCATGGGAGGGGTAGTGGGAGGAGAAATGCACAGGAAGCCTATTTCTCTGCAGTTGTCCTGGTCAGACACTGGCTGTTTATCTTACACTGATGTCATTTCTGTCTCCTCATTTACTAGCATTCCATGAATAAGAAATGATCTCAAAGAAGTTACCATAATAGTGACCATTCTGAAGGAATTCCTCATCAGTTCTTCCATTGCCTGCACCAGTATTTGCTAGACAAAATAACAGAGAATTGAAAAGTTGCTTTTTTTGGCTACTGAGTGCTAAATGCAGATCCGATTTGACAGCAATTGCCTACTCCTTTGTACCATCAGTCGTGATGCTTTGTTGCTCATTTATATAGGGCTGCTTTGTAAGAAGATGCATTTAACAGAAAATCAGTCATCATCTATCTATTTGTAGTGTATTTGTCGACAACTGTTCTCGAGTGGATGAGTACAGAGAGATGTGGAATCTGGAGAACTTCCCCCTCTGAGGCATTGGCTCATCAGCTCAAAACTTCCCTTGAATGTACAGGAAACCATTCATGGTAACACAAGAGTCTTCAGGACCCTCAGATGGTGTCCTGAATGTAAGTAGGATATGGAGCTGTTGGAGCAAGTCCAGAGGAGGCCAGAAGGATGATCAGGGGGCTTGAACACCTCCCATATGAAGGCAGGCTGAGAAAGTTGGGGCTGTTCAGCCTGGAGAAGAGAAGCTGCGTGGAGACCTCAGAGCAGCTTCAAGTGTCTGAAGGGGGCCACAAGGATGTTGGAGAGGGGCTCTTCATCAGATACTGTAGTGATAGGACAAGGGGTGATGGGTTCAAACTGAAACAGAGGAAGTTCAGGTTAGATACAGGGAAGAAGTTCTTTACTGTGAGGGTACTGAGGCATAGATTGCTTCTCTGGCACAGGTTGCCCAAAGAAGTGGTGGGTGTTCCATCCCTGGCAGTGTTCCAGGCCAGGTTGGACAGAGCCTTGGGCAACATGATTTGGGGTGAAGTGTCCCTGCCCATGGCAGGGGGTTGGAACTGGATTATTTTAAGGTCCCTTCCAGCCCTCACTATTCTATGATTCGATCATAGAATCAGAGCATTTCCTAGAAAGCTCATCTGGGAACTTCATAGAAGCCAGTTGTGGGCCAGTTGCTCTGTGTATGAAGCCCCTCTCTCTTTTTAAACAAAGGAAAAAAGTAAGGGAAAAAGTAAAAAGGGCAAAGTGAGTGATAGAAGCCCAGGATGGGATTGTTAACCTGGGTAGCAGCAACACGAATTGCCTTGGAGAAAACAAGGCTTTGATTTCCCTCTCCACTTTGAGGGACAGAATATTTGCCACAGATGTTATACAAAAGTAAATTAGAAAATAGGGTTGTAATAAGAATCCAATATTAAGGTTCCAATTCCCATTATAAATCAAATTAAAATTTGAGAATATTTCCTCAGTTAAAGAACGTGGCACAAATGTTATAATGATGCTCTCTCCCTCAGTCAAGAGTCATTTCTTTTTGGGGAATGGCAGATAAACAGTGATGGTGGAGGAGATAATGCTACCTGAACTGGGGACTGACAGCATCTGGCTCAAAATCTACCATAGAATTATAGAATGGTTTGGGTTGGAAAGCACCTTAAGATCATCCAGTTCCAACCTTGTGCCACCGGCAGGGATGCCTCACACTAGACCATGTTGCCCACAGCTCTGTCCAACCTGGCCTTAAACACTGCCGGGGATGGAGCATTTACCACTTCTTTGGGCAACCTGTTCCAGTGCTTCAGCACCCTCACAGTAAAGAACTTCTTCCCTGTATCTAACTTGAACTTCCCCTGTTTCAGTTTGAACCCATCACCCCTTGTCCTGTCACTACAGTATCTGATGCAGAGTCCCTCTCCAACATCCTTGTGGCCCTCTTCAGACACTGGAAGCTGCTCTGAGGTCTCCACGCAGCTTCTCTTCTCCAGGCTGAACAGCCCCAACTTTCTCAGCCTGCCTTCATATGGGAGGTGCTCAAGACCCCTGATCATCCTTGTGGCCTCCTCTGGACTCCAACACATTTTGGTCCTTTCTCCTGGGTCAGGCTTAATTTACCATTTGCAGGTTGTTGGCAAGTCCATAAACTGCAGATAAGTAAGGACAGTTTGCTGCCAGAGTTGGAGCTGCCTTTTGAATGTTTCTCTTTTTGATCTACTGTATTTACAGTTAGTGCTCTTTTCAAAGTTCTTTCTAGCAAGCCCTTTGCATAGGGGTTCTATGGTCTTGTGGGTTTTGGTGGTGTTTTTTTCTCACCGCTTTATGTCAAACTAGCAAGATGCTTCTCCAGCTTTTTGGTTAATCTGAGCTGGAATACATTTCTCTTCCTAAAAATGCCACCAGAGGAAAGACAGTTGATTGTTGGCTAATTCCTGTCAGGAGAATTCAGTCTGTTTCACTTCTTCCCATTGCAAGGTAATTTAAAAATCAAACCAACAGATAAAAATAAATCATAGCTCCAATGATTCTGCGTATTTAAACTCAGTATTTTTGTCTGCTTGATCAGTAAGAATGCTGATAGAAGGGTTTGGGTTTGTTTTTTTTTCTGCCTTGCTTGAGTATTTTATTAGCGGGGGTAAAAAAGAGTGAAAAAAGTGCATCTCTCTAATTTTTCTCTACCACAGGTACTAGGAAAGAAGGGACAAATGATGGAAATAGTGAAGTCCAAAAGTCTTGGATGTGCAGCAGTGAATACTGTGTGTGAAACAGTTCAGACTTTTAAGCAAGCAAAATAAACACACATTTTCAGATTGCAGTTATAAATCTAGAAGGCAAAGTTGAGTTGTTTGTTTGTTATCCTCTCAGTACAGGACAAGTAGTGCTGCAAGAAAAGCCCAATTGAAGTTGACAGATCGGAGGAGGTGATGGGAAATGGTTTAGAGGAGGTTCCTTTGGCCACAGTTTCTATAGGAATATGTGCAGAACTGGGGAGTTAACTGCGAAAGATTTTGCCTCAAAAACATGTCTAATTTCATTTTTAAAACCCTTCCAGTGGAGGTGAAACTGTCTTGGATCTGTGTAGTGTTTAACCCCAGGAGGGTTTCATAACAGACATCAAAATAGATGAGTTGTGACAGACACTTCCTGAAGTCTGCAGTAGCCATTCACACTCGGGGACCCAGTGACCATCACCACTTCAGGGAGCTTCACGTATCTCTCTCCAGGTGTAGGATACATTTGGTGCCAGTGATAAGAATGGACTATTATGCAAACTTCTTGCACCTTCTCGTGCAGGTTGATATTCCTCTTGTATTGGTTTATTTACTGTAGGGGTTGGTCTGTTTCATGTTGCCTTTTTCATCACATCTTATTAAAAAAGTGGATTTTTTTTGCCAGAATGTTGCCTAATTCTGTACTTTGGCTTACCTCAGCTGGTAGGAGTGGGTGTTTGCCTTCCTTTTTGCAATATTTGCATTCTCTTACATGTGTTTTCTTTCTTCATTGTCCTTCAGTGGTCAGCTCAATAAGCAGCGGTAACTTCGTCTTTTCCCCATTGTTGTCACTTCTGTTTCCAAGGAGTTTCAGTCCCTGTTCATGAGGTGATTAATGAACGATTCAACAACTCTTTTACAATTCCAGAAGCATTCCTTGGTTGCTGTAGTGTGTTGCTGCTGTGTAAGATCTCATGCTTTTTAAACTCGTGTCAGGTGCCTGTGAATTTTATTATTCCAGTTACTGCCTGGCAATCACCATGACATTCCCATGCCAAGATCCGTGTCCCACTGCAGTTATGACTAATGAAGTTGCTGTGATTCTTTTTCATTGGTTGTTAAAATAGCTGTTGTTAGTATTATGATGTCAAATCATCTTTCTACTTAACTGTGAATTACAGACAGGACAGTGCTTTTATGCGGTTGTTAAAGACAGTCTTTCACTGTTTTGTTGGAGCTCTCCTGTGACAGGTACTAGTGCGCATTCTTCCTTCAAGGTGTTTTTCTCATGCTCTTTTTTTATGTCTTTCACCACCAGATTTTCTGCTTTCCTTTATCCGCCTCTCCTTCAGTGCTGTCTTTCATTCTGTTGGGTATCAGGTCTTTTCTGAGAAGCTGGTGGATCCTGTACCTGAGGAAGGCAATGCAACTTGTGTTTAAAGGCTGAAGGATGAAATGCATTGCTGATCTGAACTGGGCTGCGAGGACTGGAGCAGCTCTGCTCTGGATGCAAGCTGAGAAAGCTGGGCTGGTTCAGCCTGGAGAAGGGAAGGCTCCTGAAGGGGAGACCTTAGAGCAGTTCCAGTGCCTAAAGGGACTACAGGAAACGTGGAGAGGGGCTTTGAACAAGGGCCTGTAGGAGCAGGACAAGGAGAATGGCTTTAACCTGTCCGAGGGGAGACTGAGATGAGCTCTTAGGCAGAAGCTCTTCCCTGGGAGGGTGCTGAGGCGCTGGCACAGGGTGCCCAGAGAAGCTGTGGCTGCCCCATCCCTGGCAGTGTTCAAGGCCAGGTTGGACACAGGGGCTTGGAGCAAGCTGCTCCAGTGGAAGGTGTCGCTGCCTGTGGCAGGGGTTGGAACTGGAGGAGCTTTAAGGTCCTTTCCAACACAAACCAGTCTGGGATTCTGTGAAAGAATTCTGGAAGACTTCACATGCTGCACTTTGAGCTGTTAATGTCAGAGTTCTCAAAACAGTTACCAAGGGGCCCAAGCTGTCAGCAAATGGTGCTTGACCTGCGCAGCAAGCTGTGCAAAGTTAGTCACTTACCCTTTCCTTTTCTCCACAGTCTGGACAGGATTTGGTATGTGAGCCTGAAATCACCCTCTCAGATGTTCACTTCTGCGGTTTGCACCTTCCAGTTCAGTGACAACTTCTTTTTCCTCTCTCTTCAGAGCTAACGCAGTATTAGTTTCGTGTGATGGGGCCCACTTAATATGCAGTGGAGAAACAGAACTACAAAGAATAGAAGATAAAGTGAGAATGTTGAATATTTATTTTTCATGGTTGGAGGGTATTTTTCCTGTGATTCATTTATTTGTATTGGCTTTATATTGTAACTCCTATTTAGACAACGAAGACTTAAAGGAACATAACAAATTACACCAGTTCTGTGACCTTTCCACAGGAAAAACAACTTTCTAAGGCTCTGTGAGGTCTAGTATTTGGTGAAGGTACTTGGGAACGTTTATTTGGAGACTGTGGTTCTTTTCTTTTTCCACTAACAGAGAATCGTATACTGTAGAGGTTGGTAGGTTTGATTAAGGTTCAGTAGGTTTTGGAGTGAATGGCATTCTCGTGTCCATGAGTTTGTTCTGCATTGAGATCAGCCAGGGAGTCCAGCTTCCTTCAGCAGCCCCTACATGATCAGTTATTTTTAGAAGAGTTCTTTGAGGACCAGTAATATTTTCTGGTTGCACTACCTTAAGAGATGTCTCTTGCTTTGACATAGGTAAACCATTTCCCTCCCTGAGGATATTTCACCCTAAGGTCAATTAAAGTGCTACAGTAATGGTCTTTGAGGAAAATCTTCCTGTATTAATTTTCTGGGTGCCTTCTCTGTCTGGAAAAAGTCTGCATCAGAGTGCACCTATTTGTCTTTCCAGTTTGTCAGCCGCTGCAGATCTAACCACCATATAGAAAGGGTTTTTCCTGTGTATTTTCAAATTATTTATGCTTTTCTTTCATAGATTACTTGCTGTCTTCTCTGTTTCCAGTGAGCAGTTTGCTGTGACAGAGCCCTTTTCTCCAGTTCAGCATGAGATTGATTACTCTGGGTGTTCTGGGGACTGCTTGTGTCTGCAGGCATAAATTCTGCTCTGCATTTTCTCATGCTGCTGCTGCTGGCACTGTGCTGCAGTGGTAAGTAATAGCATGGGGCAGGGCTTGGCATGTCATGCATGCAGTGTATGTCACAACAAATGGCTTTCCAAACGCCACTGATACAAGCCACAAGGCAGAATTTTTCTTGGTGAAATTTCTTCCTGGTAAAGGAAACCTGGCCATGGTGCCTGAGCCAAAATACAAATCATCAGGCTACCAGTTGCTATTGTATCCCTAAAGAAGTCAGCGTAAAATCAGTGGGTGCCCCATTTGGATGGACCCATTTCTACTGCAGTTCCCAGGTTTAGTGGAGAACAGGCAAGCTGGGTCTTTGGGTGTCCAAAAGGGATAAGGGAGCACCCACATCACCCAGATGTGAAGACCAGTTACTGTTGTACAAAGTTCTTAGTCTTTTGCCAACAGTGTGTTTTGTTAACTAATCTTTGTGTTTTTTACCTCATTTCTAGCTGGATGGCAATAGAGTGGCAAATAAGGAATATGCTTTCTCTTTTGACTTGTATGGGAACAGACTAGCAACTGATAAATCCTGTGAACCTCTTAGGTAGCTACTGTGGGTGATGCTAACAGAACGCTTCATGTTGGACAGTTTGATCTGGACCCACAGATTCTCCTTGCAGTGCTCACAACAATACCCTTGAAAATATGTCTGTGTTTGGCTGTCACTGTGCATTAGAGAGAGAGAACAGACATATTCAGCTCTATTTTTGTTACTTTTATAACTCACAGTGGTTTCATTGCCATCCTGCAAGCTGAGCTGGTGCTGTTTGGTTCTGTTCACTGTCTAGTGACAGGGCTGCAGCTGCTTGTTTTTTACATGTAACTCTTTCCTTGCTGCTAGGACAGAAGTCATTCCAGCCCATGGTGGGAGAGCAGCTCTGGATACCTTCTAGTCCAATAAAGCATTGTCTTTGCAAAAGATCTTTGCTGTGAATTTTGAGTAGTAAATTAAATGAAATGAGAGTTTTGAGTCTGATCATAGAGTCAGTCAGACTGAACTCAGGAAAAAAAAGGACTGTGGTGAGAAGCAGGAAGTCTCTTTCATGGAACTGCCTTTAATCTGAAGACCAACTGGCTTCTCATAGTTTTGTTTAAAATGGAGGCTTCATCTGAAGCACTACTTTCCCCTCTTCCTCTGTCCACATTGTCTCATTTCAGAGTGTAGAAAGGAACTGATGAACTCGGCATCGTGAGAATGTTTTTGGGAAGCCAAAAGCTTACACCAGTTTCTAGAACAGCTTCTTAGCTGCATCTGTCAGTGGTAGACAGAGTTTTGTAAGGAGAGGAGACTGAAGATCATGCAGGTCTTGCTGTCACATACTGCTGGTCATAGGAACTGGTGGACCTGATTTTGGGTCCAGCGCATGATACAGGACAGATCTCTCAAGTATTTTTTTGCTGGACAACCATTCGTAATGTGGTTGATTCTATTTTAAATAGCATATTTGTTGCTGCTCCGTGACTTTGCTGCTAAACATAGATAGCCTTTTTCTTATGTCCTGAAAGGGAACACCACCATTGCTTTGGGAGGAGCTTTCTGATCACTTTACCATTTTTATTCAGTTGGTGGTGTTCATGTGGCACCCCTGATCACACTTACTTTGTTCTGTTTCCCCTGGTCTTTGCATTGCCTTGCCTCTTCTCATGCTCCTATTCTCAGTTCCCTCGTGCAAGGGGAAAGCAGCAGGGTACACCCAGGAGTAAAAAGCTTACATTTGCTTCTGGAAAACCCTCACAATCATATAGATTTCTTTCTCATCAAAGAGATTTTGTCTTTGCCTCCCTGCTTAGGTTTAAAGTTTTCAGCCTTTCTGTGAAGATTGCTTGGGAAGACACAGAACACTATAAATTGTAGCTAAAAATACAGATTTTTTTGTAACTGTCATAATAACATTTGGGCTAATTGATTCTCAGTAGAATAATGACATCCAGTATGTAGTGAGAAATATTCATGAAGGAACCTGTGAAAACCTAGATGTGCCTTACTCCCCTAAATGAGAAAATTCATTAGAGTCCCCTACTGAAGTAGAATTAAAAATAAGCCATCATTAGAGATTCTTTCCAGTCTGATTTGAGGACAGTTGGAATTCCTTTGTCAGTGAATTGAGATTTGGCAGAGCTCCAGTTCCACCACTTTGGGGTTTTTTCTGCATATGTCCTGGGAGAAGGCCGAAGGAATTCAAAGAGTACAGAGGAAGGGCAGAGCGGCAGCACAAGGGAAGAGTAACAAAAAGAAAGCTGAGGTATTTGAGATGAGCTCTTAGGCAGAAGCTCTTCCCTGTGAGGGTGCTGAGGCGCTGGCACAGGGTGCCCAGAGAAGCTGTGGCTGCCCCATCCCTGGCAGTGTTCAAGGCCAGGTTGGACACAGGGGCTTGGAGCAAGCTGCTCAAGTGGAAGGTGTCCCTGCCCGTGGCAGGGGTTGGAGCTGGAGGAGCTTTAAGGTCCCTTCCAATCTAAACCAGGCTGTGACAGTGTGACCCTAAGAATCAGCAAAGTGATTTGTAAAGGGGGTGATTGGGACTCCCCAAATCTCCTCAGCCACCATATAGGGGCACTTTCCTTCCTGAAGTCGGGGCTGTGCTTGCTGATGAGACAGGGCTAAAAGTATAACAGGGGAGGTCCAGGGAGAAGTGGAAACGAAACTTTAAAGGGAGGTTGAAGGTAATGAAGTTAATTTTGTCTGATGGACTGTTTCTTTGCTGTGACAATCACATAGATTGCAGGAGCTTGTTTGCGTTCTTCTTGGAGAGAGAGTTACAATTCTGACTCCCCAAAAAGCCTGCTGTCCTGTGAGCTCAGAGCCTCTGCATTAATTCACTTCATAATGCAACTGGGGATAAATGCTGTTTGGTTTTTTGTCCTGAGGAACTGAAGTATTTCAGTTTCTTGCTGCCGTCAGTGGTGGAGATGCCCCTTAGTGATGAGAACTTGAGCATTGCTGCCCATAGCAAAAATGTCAAACAAGTCTTCATAGGATCCTGCTGGTTTTTGTTAGTGCATGAAACGTAGCACCGAGCAGGGTTGCAGCCGCTGCCGTCTGTCTGACACCATTGCGTTGTTGTTGCTAAGGCTGTGGTGTTGTCTCCTTGCGCTGACTGTGTGCCAGACATCTGCTGACTGCGGCTCGGGTATTTCACCCACTGAGCTGAAGAGGGTTGGGATCACTGGGGCATGATCAGGAGCACTTGACAGCCACAAGGTCTCAGCAGGGGGACTGTGGAATGTAGGCCGAGGCAACCGTAAAGCCTGTCATGTTCTTATAGTTTCATTTGCTTATGCCTGCACCCAGGCAGTTGCCTGAACTCCGGGCTTTATTTATTTTTACTGTTCTTCAGAGAAACTTTAGTTTGTAAGAATGGTAACTGGCAGCAGGCACAGTGTGTGCAGAGGAGGAGGGAGAGAGCATTCATGTGGAAACAGCCCATCTCAGCTCTTTGTCATATCCGTCAGGTGAGAGAGCGAGAGGGAGGTCTCTTCATACTGTGCTTTTTAGCCGAGTTCTGTAAGTAAATCTCTATGAAGCCTTCAGCAGCCTTTTGGATTTCTAAGTTGCTGGTACATCAGATACTTTGGCTATTGTTCTGGAGGAATCAAAAAAGGATTTGTGTACTCAGAAGTTGCTTATACTGTTCTTCATATGTGAAAACTGCTATTCGTAATGATGGGAAATTCTCAGTATTGTTTTGGAAGTACAGATTTAATAGTTTACTTTTTAATACTTATGACAGGGAGAAGCAGGCGCATAAAGATACATCTTGGAACAAAATCCAATTACTGCTAGATTACTGTGTTCAGTATGCAGTGCAGACTTTTACAGTGTGGCCTCAGGTAAACTCAGGGGAGTTCCTATGGCATGCTACTTGTGCTTCTAAAAATGACAGCTAACTCCTTTCCCCAAGTGCTATGCATTTGGCTTTAGCAGGCTTTATAAGTTGCTAAAAATCATTGAAGAATAAAATAAGCCTACCTTGCAAATGAAGCAACAGCCTGATGTTTAATGGGAAGTCTAGACAGGTTTGCAGTAGCATATTTTCCATTTTAAGCATGCAGTGATCTGGGCACTGAGAAGCTGCCACTGTGAGTCAAGGCTGAAACAGAATTTATGTCTGTTATTAAAATTCTTGATCTTGCAGAAGGGAACTTTACTGCAACTCCAGTGCATGTGTCTGCAGGGATTTATGGTTTTATTTAATACCTAAAGAGAAAAGAGAGAGGGAGAATTCATAATGGGCTGCCTACAGAGTAGGAATCCTTGTAGTCTAGGCAAAAGGATGGGCTGCTCCTTCATTTTGCTTTCATCTCAGAATCTCAGATGAGTAGCTGTTACGACTGTGATTAAAGAATTAAACTTGATTCACATTCTCAGCTGGTGAAAGCCTTGTACTTAAAGAGGACAGAAAATCATCAGGGCTCCTAAACAGAAATGTTGCATCTTCACTCCTTGAATGAAGTGCTGGCAGGTAGCACCTAACCCGAGTTCCTTCTCTCTCAGCTCTTGAATGTTTTGGCATCAAAGCTTTTGCTTGCCAGCATGGCTGTGCTGTTGAGGTGCCTGCACTTACTTATGTCTGTAGGTGCTTTGCCTCCCTACTGTGGGTAGCTGTTGGTACCAGGCCACACTAGAGCCGAGCTTTCCAGCTGCTTCCACCGCTGTGTCACTGAGCATGGGCTTGAACTATTGTTAGGCCAATGTATCGATGAATGCTGCCTGTGTTGATCACACTTCTGAAACATCAGTAAAGCAGCATCCTTCTCACTATGTGAGTGAAAACCCTGTGAGAGTTTGGCATTTCTGGCATGCAGGAGGGCAGCCAGCCTGTGTGATTCAGCTCAGCTGTTCTTTTACAAGGGTTCACAGGCTTGGAAATGGTCCTCACTAATGTATGTCAACACTGATGAGCTGGCAGTCATTTTGATTGTGCTGCATCGAGGTGCTTATTATGAGTAAATAACAGACATCTCCAGTAACTATAATTAGCTTTTGCACTATAATAAGTAAAGAAAAGCCTTTAATTTCCAAAGCATTCAATAATCTGATTTGATTCATGCAAATCATGCTTTCTAGAGCCAAATAATTTTGCTTGATTCATCCTGTGACTACTTCCTTCATCCACCATGGGCACATTTACATGCCAGTTATTGCACCCCATCCCCGTGGAGGGCAGGGCTTTCGGATTTAGTTAATGTTCCATTCCATTTCTGAGGCCACTGCGAGTGTGTCTGCAGTCTCTGCCTGGGTATGTTGACTCAGTGCCAAACTCTTTGCAGCTCTTGGCTCAGTGATGCTGTTTTGTCAAACTCTCCCCATTTTTGAGCAAATGACCCATCTCCCACATGCCTTTATGCTTTATGAGCAGAGACAAGTTCTTTCCATTATTGGTCTTTGTCCAATTCTTCCCTGTCATCCCTATCTGAATTGGAGCTCTTGTCTGCTCTTCTGCTCTGGGACTGCTCTGTACCACCAGCTGCTGAGAAGCTCCCCTGGCATTTTGCTTCAGGGCTGAAAGCTGCATCTACACCCTCAAGAGAAGCAGTTACTGTCAGTGGGATGTTTCCTTTTCTCTGAGACACCAGGGATGCTTTGCTCATAATGTAGGTTACACATGCTGGTAACTTCTGTTTAAGTGTCATGCACCTGATCACTGGGAGCATGCCGTGCTCCTAACCTAGGACACTGCTTTATAGTATCTGGAAGAGTAATGTGTTTCTATGGGTGAGCAGCGTAAATGGTGCTGACATATCTAACTCTTGAAGTACCCCCTGCCAGGTAAAGAAGGTTTAAAAATCTTTTTCATTCTTCATTTATTGCAAAAAACACAGTTTTGGAAGACTATCTTGGAATCATAGAATGCATCTCGGTCCCCTCTTCTAAATTAAAGATAGAGGAGCAGAATTTTCAGACTCTTAACTTCATGCACTGATTAAATGTGTGAGCTGTGGTCAGCATGTAGGTCATGGCCACCTTTGCCTAGTCATGAGCCAACTGTATGAGCATGAACTTGAACCAGCATCTCAGTACTCTAATTTCACTCCTAATGGGTGGGATTCAAACTAAGCAAGAAATGAGCTGGTGACAGTCCAGCTCTGTGTCAGCATGCAGTAAAATCAGGTGTTTAACAGTCTGATGATTATTCCAGAGATGCAAAGTTTAAATGAGATGATAAAGCTCAGGAAAGGTTGCTCTTGTAGAACACAAAAGCTTGTTTTAGCTGTTTGTGTGGCTGTAATAGCCAAGAATGAGTGGTAAGGAGGTGCTATGAGAACATAGAGTAGACTTACATGAGCAGAGAGTATTAACTTCTCTTGAGCTACTAAGAAATGAGCTCTGCAGTTGTGTTACTTCTTGCTGGGCTGTTGCAGCTCAGTCAGCTGAAGGGATAATGCTGAGGAACGGGTTTGCTGTTGAGCCCCCAACGCTGCAGAATTCCACGTGGAGAGTGCAGCAGAGTACTCGCTTTCCGGAGGCATTGCACTGAGGAAACGTGGAACTGGTACACAAACTAATTTACCTTTAAACAGAGGAGTAATGATGGCTTTCTGGATGCTCGCAGGAGGTTAGTGTATAACTCGTCACTGGGTGTCACTGTTACACCACAGGAATCTGGGTGAAAGTGGATTTCTCTGGCCTCGAATTACAAAGGTCTGAAGACAGATGTTGTGAAGTGCAAGTGGCAGAGGAGGAGCGTTGGTAGGACTGCGGAACCTATTGCTTGTAAAGAATACACTGAAAGGGGGTTTGCATCGTCTGCCAGCAGTGCTTCTAAAGAACCTGATGTTTCTTGATGTGCCCATGTTTGAGCTCTGAGACTGAACAGAAGTGTTATTCTCTCTGTGCTTTTCACAGTGTAGGGGGTGGTGGAGAGCTGCTTCCTGTTCTTTGTATGTATCTGGATTCAAAAGCATCTAAACAACATTCAAATTGTACAAAGTACAACTGAAAGGGGTTGCTGGAGGACATCTTACCCGTTCCCTTGCCTCCAGTAGGTCATTTATGTGTTAAACTACCCCTGACTAATGTGTTTTGAAACCCAGCACTGATGGGCAGTGTTCTTGGTGATCTCTTCCAGTTCTTAACTCCTCTCACAGTTTTCTTAACAACAAACCTTGATATCCTTTCCTGAAATTTAGTTGTTTTGTTCCACTTACCAGGAACTGAGAATTAAACCTTCCTTTCAGCTTTGGTTCAGCCTCTGAAGGGGTTGTTTTTGGGGGGGTTGAGGTATGTTTTAGGCTTTCATTTAAGCTACCAATCAAATGTCCATCAGGAGTTCACGGGAGTTTACAACACTGACCATGGCACCTTCACAAGCAAACAAAGTAAGAACCATGCCCGCTATTAAAATGGTGATTTTTGTATTTTATTAAAGGCAGGGGGAATCAAAGCCATTCAAAAGTATTTATTTAATATTTAAAAAAATGTGGCTGGTGCTTCCAGTTTGGCTGGATTCTTTCATCATTTTCATTCAGACAAGACAAAACTCCCTGTGCTTCTGAATATTTCACTATGGTTTTCCTCTTTTGTTTCAAATTGGGGCATTTTTCCACGTCCTGTAATGTAGTGTGTATTGGGAGAGGGAGGGAGGAAGATTTCTTCAACAACTGTGTAGAGCATCTTGTAATGCAGAGTATCAGGATTTCATTGTGGGAATCAGCAGATCAGTTCATAGAATCCCAGCTTGGAAGGGACCTCCAGGATCAGCTGCTCCAATCTTTCAAGGCAAAACATGAGCCAGGCTCGATGTCCCAGCACCCTGTCTGGCTCTTAAGTGTTCAGTGTTGAAGAGTCCACTGTTTCCCTGGGGAGGTGATTCCAATGGCTGATTTTGAGGTGGCTGAAGGGATTTGAACCACTTGCAAACTGTAAACATTTAAACATTCAATAGTTTCCAGGGATTGATTTTTTTGTGGCAAGAGGTCAAACCCACTTAGTTTAACTGCTGATGTCATCATACATTTAGTTACATTTACCTTTTCCTTAAGGCCAGTGGAACAAGGTGTTTGCAGGTCACCTGCTGGCATGGTGTGGTTGGACAGGATTGATGAGGCTGGTGCTGTGATGGTCAAGTAATTGCCCATAACACTTGTTGAAAACCTTCTAGTTAATTAAACGCAATGTTGATTGTCAGTCTAAGTGGCTATGTTCTTCCTCCTTGATCATCACACATTTATCAGCAGTGGGTGACTCAGGCTCCGGAGATTTCCTACTTTATCGAGGAAAACTGGAATTATTTTCTCAGGAAAGGGGCTCAGCACCAGCATTCCTGTCATTCCATTGACAGCTGATGCTTTCTTCACCAGCGTCTTAACTTGACCTCGTTAGTTTTTGCATCCAACTCCCCCTTAAACACAGAAGGTTTTATTTCAGTAGAAGCCAATCATGGTAATTACCTCTCATCACTTTTGCATATTCATAAGCTATTGCCTGGTTTATGGGCAGCAAAAATAAACACCACATCTTTTTAATAATTTTAAGTGGGTCACTTTCAGGACTGTATCTGCTTTAAATAAATTATCGTATGGTTAAGGGCCATGGGCAAAAGCTTTGTATTAGTCATGTGATAGTCTGGGTTTTGGTTTGTTGTTTAGGGACAGCAATATTTGTTTATGAAATCCCTGCCAACCCACTGTGTTAAAGGTAGGATAGTGTATGTTATCTGGGTTGTGGGAATCCTACATCCTGTGGGTAGGGAAGAAGCCATTTCTACATGGAAATGCCATAATTAGCAGTTTGAGATTCCCAAACTGCACAGAAAGCAAATCACACTGTGGGATATAATCATATGGTGTTTTAGACTGTTGTCACAGCAGTACCTAAGTTGTACCGGTCTTTGCTAGTGTTTCCTAATATCCTTTAATGGTGTTTCTTGCCTGTAATGTTTGAAGTATCCGTGGTGTGTGCATTGCAATGGAAAGGCTGGTGTAAAGACAAGGTTTCTACCTGGAGGAGTTTACTCTGACTGGCATTTCAGCTGGTTGCCACTGAGGGGATGACACAAGGCTTTGTGGCACTTGGAAGTGCCAAGCCCAGCTCCTCTGCCTTGGGTATGTACCCAAACCAGTGTACCCCAGCCTCTGAGCCTACATGGATCTTCAGACAGCTCAGGTAGGGTTTATCCCAGCTGAAGAGGAGGGTGCAAGCTTTTCTTCTTGTGGTGCAAATGTCCCTTGGTTGGTATGTCCTAACATACCTGAATGTTTCCAAGCTCAGTTACCTCTGGAAAATACAGAGCAATCCTTGTGTGTGTACTTGGTCTGTTCCACTAGACTAGATACAGAGCAGGACTGATTGACAAATTAATGCTTTCAGCTTCTGCTCAGCGTTTGTGAATTAGAAGTACAAAAGGCATGTTAGAAACTAATAATTTTAACTCTATTCCATTGCTAAAAGCTACTACTAATAAATCAAAATAGTAGCGTGGCCTAACTCATGCAAGAATAAAACAACAGGCAGATGAGGGACTGTACAGCGAAATAGTTGTTTTAATTAAGAATTGAGGAAGACCAAGAGCATTACTCCAGTTTTGATGGATTCAGTTCTGCAGGGGAGTCACATAAAGCATATTTATATCCATTTCCACTTAACCTCGTACACTATTGATACAGTATTGAACATCTAAAAATCAGTATTATGGAAACTGAAATATTCATTTAGAAAAGGTGAAGCATCCAGCTCATTTCGGTGTCTAATGCAAACATGCTTTTTAGTTACTGTAAAGTATGATTTTGCAAGCCTCCAGTCACAAACATTCCAGATCCCTATGGAAGGAGCTGTTGTAATCAATTAGTAGTGTGACTAATAGTCTTTTCATTGATCAGAATGTAGTAAATACCTCACCTACATACTGCCCTGCAGCCTGGGCAAAACTCACTTAAAAGTGTGACTTCGTAGGCTTCAGGCAGCTTTGGGTAATCCTGGTTTTCCTGTGTTGAAGTGTAGGAGGAATATGTGAGCAATTGACCCTTGTGTTGGTTTGCAAATACATTTCTCTGCTCGGTTCTCATTAGCTGGAAAATCTTATTGTATTTGTGGATTTTTTTTGCTAACAAAAATGAAGTAGAATTGGCTATTTGACTGTGGTACCCCATGGACTTGACAAAAATTATTTCTCTTGTCTTTCTGTAGAAAGGATTGAGGTTTTCTTAAGGATAAAATAAATGCATCTCATATGATGCTGTTGTCAGTCATGGGGCAGTCTGATGTTTCTCTTTAACTCCTGGCTTACCATCTTCATTAACTCCGTATTTTAGTGTTATAATTTCATATTGACTCCAGGGAGTCTCAAAAACCAAGGCAGTATTGTTTGTATTTATTGTATTTCACATAAAGTCATAAACATTTTGCTTTATGTAAATCAATATTCACTTACGGTGGGGAATTATGTAGAAGCAGCTGAATGCAGCTGTCAGACAGAATTAGGTAATTTTACTCTGAACATTATTTACCATATAATAGAAAAATTATTCAGTGATGATTTGTTAGTGTAGAACAGATTGTTGTTATTCATACAGAAAGGAATGTTGCAGAGGAAAACCAACATTTGCAGTTAGTGACACTCTCCACGTGCTTTTCTCTCAAATGCTGTTGTAATCCATTATTAATACTGGCAATTGGTTTTATTTTGTGTAGTATTTAAAGCCCTCAAAGGCTTCCAGTTAAAAAAGGAACAATCATGTAAATCTGAAAGTCAAGACAAAGGCCAAAATGCGTGAGATTAGGCCCAAACCAACTCTTTTAAAGTCCCGTATTCAGTTCTTATTCCATTTCCTGACTCCATCTTCAGAAAACAGCTTGTGCTGTCTGGAATGTAGGGGAACTCAGTAGGATGGTTGTGTCTGCTGCTTCTCGAATAGAAGCTTTAGGGGAGGGTGTTGAGGTTTTGTTTATTGATTTGTTTTTCCTCACAATGATGACTGTTCAGTGTTTTGCCATAGCTTTGCAGAGGATCCCAGTGCTGCTTTGGTAGGTGTATGCAGAAAGGGGTGTGTGAATATAATGAAAGAAAAGAGTGAGACTTGACAGTTCCAACAGGGAGGTTTTGAAATCACATTGGGAGTGTTTACATAACTGCTCAAAAGGGGCTTTTTCCCTGTACCTGTTTACACTCTTTACTTTGGAAATTCTTGAAGCAATCAGCCCTTGGAGAGCCCTTACCAAGCCCTTGATTGCTGAGGAGCAAAGCCCTGGTAGTGAATCATGGGGAAAACATTCCATAACAAACTGGGCTCTTAATGAGGGTCACTCCTGCCTTTGCAGTGGCTACAAGGAAGGGGACAGGGGGGAGAGATGCTGTTATATTGTACAACTGTTGGAGAGACACAATAGTGGAGGGAAGAGGCAGACACCGGCCCTTTGTGTGCAAATTTCCCACCAGAGCTGAGCAACTTCTTTTTATTATGATTTTTTTTTTTCTCTCCAATTTAATGAAGTGGGGTTGGAGTCCAGCTCTGGCCTAACAGGCACTTCTTCATGAATGAAAGATTTGTCTCTGGCAGCGAGGCAAAGCTCGGAACAATGTCAACAGCAATTACCACAGCTCCGGCTGCTTTAACAGCTCCCAGGAGCGGGAGGCTGCAGGGAGGGAGAGCAGTGCAGTGTGTCAGGCTGGCAGAGGGGTTTGGGGGATTGTCTTTGCCTGTCTTCCAGCAAACTTGTCATCTCTGCACCCGGGAGTTTAACCAAAGCTCGGCCTCTCGTGGCAAGGATTTGTCTAAAGATGCTAAAGCAGTCAGGGAGCTTTCTGGCAAATGGAACACTGGTTGATCTGAGCTGTAACGCTGGTTGATATGAGCTGTAGGGATCTGTGGTATAAGAAGAAGTGATGTTTGTTTGGGTGGGGTATGGGGATGCAATCAGTTATTCCAGAAGAAGTGAAAGTAAATTTACTTAAATTGGCTGGGACGCATCACTGAAAGTTATAGTGATCCTGTTTATGAATCCACTGGTCTTTCTTAATTTGTGTTAATTTGAATGCAATTAAGTGGGGACCTAATGAACGTTTTCTCTATATTTTGCTTTGTTTTTATGAGGTACCCATTGCTTTTCTTTGTCTTTCTCTTTGGAAGACTGAACTTCCTAGCACTGAGAAAGTTTTCATTTGATAAATAGTTGAAAACAAGCATTTAACCCACTATTTCCTGTTATAGAGGAAAACCAGCAGCATTAATCCTACAGCTCCCATGTGCTCTGCTGTCAGTACCCTGAGAAAACATTGTTGTTCAGTTGATATTCTATAGGAAACTCATGTGTTTTACTGCATATTCAGCATGAAATGGTGAAGTCCATTGGAATTTGTGACAGCATGGTCAGTGCTCAGCAGCCAGCGTGTGCTCCACTTACACTTCACAGTGTATACTTGTGGACAGGCTGTGTGGGCTGATTGAATTTAGTGTAGACATGTCTATGTAATAGCAAAAGATTAAACTTGTGACCAGTTTGACCAAGGAATTAAAAGGAAAGGGAGCACAGTTTACTAAAGTAACCATTGCTGAAGTGATTAGTTATGATTTATGATGATATTTGAGCTTACATCTATAACTATCTCCTAATCCTTTCCAGAGTCCTTCAGAATATCATGGTCTTCTGGTGAAGGATTTACTGAGAAACTCAGAAACCATCAGTGTAAGTTCCTGGTTTCCCTGCCTGCCAATGGCCATAATTACAGCTGAGTGAATAATTCAGAGCAAATAATTTGTCTGACAAATTTCTTTGCATCTCATGAAAAACCCATGAGTAGTTCACAGGCTCTTCACATTAGTTTGCTGTTCCTGTTTATTTATTTGCTCTGGCACAGCTCTCATTGGCTGTGTGAATCACATGGTGGGGTTTGCCCTTTTTTGTTGTTCTGTAATGTTTTTGCTTGTGTTGATTGAGTCTGGTTATACATTCATATTAAATACTGAGTGGCTGAGGTCTGTGTGTGGAGCAGCTTCAGCATTTACGCATTCTGTTTCTTGGATGCTCCTTTCAAATATACACATTTGTCTCCTCAGGTCTTTGTTGCCTTCTCTGGTCTCCTCATGGTCCACAGTGTATTGCTAAACTTCCTGTTGTTTCTGTCTGCATGCTGTGTGCTGTATCTGTGTGTGTTAGTTAATGAGGTTCTGCTCTGGTTCTGAGGAGCTCAACCCCAGGACTGCTCTGAGTGTCCTAGAGGAACTCCATATTCTTTTTGACAGCTCCTTAAGGAAGACAGATCTAGTCTAGTATGTAATTAATGCTGGTGATTCCGCCCTGATGTCTTTACTCCTATAATGTGCATCTCTGACTGAGAAGGAGATAATGGACAATCATGTAAGAAAATCCTTGATTGTGGCTTGATTGAGCTTGTGAGAACTCTAGACAGCTGGTGTTGTCATGGTTTCCAAGCCATTTAACTTAGGACATTTTTGTGTAGGTGTTAGCTAGGCATCCAGAAACTTGTGATTTGGATTATGGCTATCCCCTCTTTGAATGTCAGATCAGGTTTATCTTCATAGTAAAAAATCACAACCAGTTTTCATATTAGAAGCCATAAAGCCCATATTGTCTTCCATCAAATTTGCAAACCAGGGGACTTCTCTGTGAAGAAAAAAATTGAGCCGTTCACCACAACAATTCCCAGGCTTACCAGCTTTTGGTCACCAGGTCAATAATTAATTGCAATTAAAAATAAGAATCCCATTCATTACTCTGGGATCAGTAACAGTGTGCTGAAAATTCCCAACCTCAGTAACTCAACCCAGGCTGAATCGGAGTCGCAGACTGGGTTGGGTTGTAAGGGCCTTAAAGCTTTTCCACAGGCCATGCAATTAAGGTTTAAAGGACCACCACATCAGATAGATACTTGTGCACCCTTTTCTTAACACCTTCTGGAGTGTTTAGCCATACAATTCCATCTGTACAGAGATCACAAGTGCCAGAGGTGCGTCTCTCCTGCTTGCTGGGCTGTTTTAATGCTGTGTCCTCTGTGGAGCAAGCTTTCTGCTCCTGTATAGGAGAATGCTGTTTCCCCAGCTGTTTTCAGGGTTTTGCTGGGCATTGGGTAGCGCCTTGCTCTCGGGATTGCCGTTTTCAGTCCTTGGAAAAACCCAGAAGTCTCTTTCTGAATCTTGAGAAACTTCATCCAAGATACAGGGGGGCTTTCACTGTCCAGCTTTAGTCTGTTGGTAAACACAGACATCAGCAGAGTTTTGCAAATGATTTTTTTCCAGCAGTGATTTGTTTCTTTAGGACCAGCAGAGGGAGCACAATAATAAAAGTAATTGAATTTATGGATCTTTTCTACTTCTCTGTAGCTTAAGAATCTCAAAGTGTTCTTCAGCCAGGTCCATTTTACTGGTAAGTGAAATGTGGGGTGAGGTGCGGGAGCATATGTCCAGGAAGCAGAAAAGCTAAAGTTCAAAACAAGGAATAGCCTTCCTCGTATTCTGTAGTTGCCATTGAGAATACACAAATAAAGAAGAATATTTTGTACTGGAATACTGGATCATCTACTGCAGCTGCTCAAGTAATTTAGTAGCTTGTAGGATCCTTGTTAAATCATGACAGCAATGCAATTCTTACTGACTTAAACACATGCCTTACTCAGTTAATCATTTTATGTGGCTCCCAGTAGGTTCAAGGAAAATCAGATAACGTGTACATCCTTTGTTGGGAGGAGGTCTTTCAGTTATACATACGCATAGAGCACAGTGAAGATTGAGTCTGACTGTTGCTTAATGTTTATGGACAGCTGTTGCAGCCATATCCTACTGGATCTGTTCCTCTGGTACCAACTTTTCTCTCAAACCAGTGGTCATTGCCCAACTTTGTTTTGCGTTTGAGTGATGTATTAACTGGGCCCTACTGCAATGCACTGGGATCATAGTAATGAGAAAAGAATTCATAAAGCAGTAGAGTTGGTCCTCATGTGTTTCAGTTTTGCTCTAAATCTGGTTTAGTCCCTTACACTATAAGCTTTTTTTTATATGTCCTTGTGCAGTCCCCAACAATGGGGCTATTGACATGCTTGGTAGAGCTGCTAATGGTTGTTGCAATGTTAATGTGCCATCAGCAATGGAGCGCACTCAGTCCTGCAGAGATTCAGGATGGTTTGCAAGTGGTTATACCTTCTCCTGCTCTTCTGATATTGTTAAATTTGATATACCCGTTTGAGGCTGCCCACAAACATCATTGTCAGCTGAGCACTGAAAGTTTCTAATGTCCCTGGGAGAACATCTATACATGAGGAGGACTCTGGTCATGAGGATGTTGTTTAGAGTGGGTTTGATTACTCCAGTTTTCCCAGCAAAGTCACTGTTGTGAAACTCAAAAGGCTGTTACAAACTTGGATCCATTACTTAGATTTTTCTCTTTTCATCTAAATCCGAAATGTACTTAAGTGAAGATCCACGGCTCTAACTACTTATGCTGACAAAATCACATCAGTGGGTTGGCTCAACAGTTTGAAATTCAGCATCGCTGCTGCTACCTCCTGGAACAGGCCCACTGCCATTCTCCAAGTGCACTGTAAAGCCTTCAATTGTGATTAATGGTCAATGTGTTGATTGCTTTAATCCAGCATGTCACTTATGTGTGTCTGTAACACCTTCTTTCTACTGTCAAGCTTGTTGGGATCTGTGTGCCTGGGATAGAGCCTGAGGCATTTGGATTTGTAGCTGTGAAGACAGGATTTGCAAATTAAAAGGCAGAATGCTAATCACTTAATGTCCTTGTTTGTTCCTTTTGAAACTTTGTGGACTAGACAGTTAATCAATTATTTGAAATGATGATTCCTGCAGTGCTCACGTATGACCAGCAGCACCCTAAGAGAAGTCAGTGGCCCGTCTTGTAATACGATTGTGAGTAATGTAATCATTTCATTTCTTGCACAGACTTGGCAACTCTCATATACTGGCAGTCTCTATGCTGCTGCTTATTTTAATTGAATCAGGATTCATAAGTAATATTTTTGTGGTTTTGTCTAACTGTAGTGTGCATAGTTTATTCTGGGGCATGTATTAATAAGAAGTTAAACTAAAAGAAACAACCCATAGAACCTCTGGGGGAGGGCAGCTGTGATTTATGAGCTTTGCTTTCTCTGGTTTTCTGAGAGGGATTCCTTTGCCTTCCTTTCCTAAGCTCTTTTTTCCACTTATGTTTCTGTTTCAGGTCCTAACTTAGGTTTTCTTGTGGGTTGGGAGGGCGTGAGCTATGCACAACCACAACCCACCTTTCTGTTTTTCTTTTTAAAACCTCTATGTCTATTGCTATAAACTGTTGGGACTGATTTGTTAAGGCTGTGTGCTTTATAACTGCTTTCATTTCTCTGTGGTGCAAATAGAGAAGTCCTGTGCTGCCAGATTGTTCGTGTTGGAGGTCTTCTGCCATTGGTCATATGCTTTAGAACCATAGAAACATGGAATCGTTTAAGTTGAAAAAGTCCTTCAAGATCATTGACTCCAAACGTTACTCAGCACTGCCAAGTCCATCACTAAAGCATGTCCCTAAGGGCAACATCCACAGGCTTTTAGATACCTCCAGGGATGGTGACTCCACCACTTTCCTTGGCAGCCTCTTCCAGTGCTTGATAAAACTTTTTGGTGAAGACATTTCAATACTTGGTCCTGAGTCCTGGGGAACACCATTTGTGACCAGCCACCAACTGGATTTATCTCCATTCACCACAACTCTTTGGGCCTGGCCAGACAATTTTTTATTCAGCATCCTTTATGGAAGCAGTTTTGATGCAGGACATAGGCTGACTTACCCTCACTGCCATCTCCATGCTGGATGAACCATTGTCCTTACCACTCAGTTCAGAATGATCTAAAGAGATGAGGCAGGTATGTGAACTTCTGAGCATCCTCCACTTAACCCTGGTTAAAGCAGTGCTGGTGGCAGGGTTTTCCTCTCACTGTGTACACAAGCAGAGGGTGAAGCAACTGTTACAGAACAGAGAGATCCAGTGGCTGGGAAAAATGACCAGCTCAGAAGAACGCACTGAAGCTTTTCATTCCCAGACTTCTCAGTGAGGGAGTTACATGACTTTTTCTCCCTTCCAAATGAGGTGCAGTTTGCAGCTTTCATGTTCCCCTGCAAGGTTATTATGAGACCACATCTTTCCATCTTCAGTGTGAGTATGATACTAGACCAAGAATTGTTACAAGAGAGCATTACAGTGTAAAAGGACTGTGATACTGTATCCCCCTTGTACATCCAGTCCACGGTTCACTGCGTTTGTACCACGCTGTTGGACAAAGAGACCACATTCGTATTATTGGCCCTTTGCTGAAAGAATTACCGAGAGAAGGCAACACCATGTGTCCTGTAGCTAAATGCATATTCCCTTATCAAGTATCCTCTTAAGAAAACCAGCAGTGATTATCCACAAGCTGGGTGCGACAGGGATTGAGGGGGACAGAGTGGCAGATGTGGGCTGCTCTGAGTCCTGTCAGGGAGGAATGATTAATGAACACCAGCTCCAGCTGAGGCTAACCTTTGGAGAGCTGAGCAGGACATCTGCAGAACTGTCACAGCTCTGACAAGGACAGAGCTGAACAACCAATTATTCCACCATCACTAAGGTGGGCTGTCAGTTTAATCCCAGCCATTCACTTAGGCAAGGACAGGGAAATTTCTCCTTTACATAGCAGCACTCTGGTGTGACCTTAACTATTTCAGTACCACTGAGGGGAGCCATGGGGCAACACCATAAACACAGGAGCTCTTGCAGACTGAAGAAGGGGAGGGTAGGCAGACACTCTGTCTTAAAGAGTCATTGTGCAAAGGGCTGTAGCTCTTTGCTGAGCTCTAAGGACATGTGGGAATTGTGATTTTAGAAAATGGTGAATACTAAATTGAATATCCTGCAGGCACCCCGGTGTTGATCACTGCTGTTGAGGGTTTGTGGTGACAAGAAGCTCTGGTAATTGCTAACATGTTCTGACTCAACCACACTCAGCTGTGTTTGTCCCCCACAAGAATGTGTAGAATTTCTAAATGTGGCCTTTTTCTGGTGGCTTCCTGGGGTTTAAATTTCTTGTATCAGAAAGCCTTTAGGCTGAGTTCATGGAAGTTAATTCCCAATGAGGGCTATAAGCTCAAAAGTGAGGTATCCTGGAGGTGTTTAAAAGATGTGTAGCTGTGGCACTTGGGGACTGGGTTTAGTGGTGGACTTGGCAGTTCTGTGTTAACAGTTGAACTCAATGATCTTGAAGGTCTTTTCCAACCTAAATGGTTCTATGATTCTAAGATGTAAAGATGAATCAATCCCTCTCGTTGAAGAAGAGCCAAACACTGTGATGCTCCGTGATGCCAAACAGAACCATGAGCTCTATAGGGTTGAGAGTGGAGGTTAAGTCACTTCCTTGGATCTTTTATTTCTTTGGCTTTGTGGGTGGTACAGCACATTTGCTTTGGAATGCACTCCACTTTTCATCTGCTTGAAGGCCTTAAATGTCCTTTCAGCTGAAGATACAGAAAGAGCCCCCATCCTGAGATAGCTGACAGCATGAGAACAGCTTTGGCTGTGCTCTGCTCATAGCTACCTCCTGCAGATGCCAGGTTGGGATTTTTGTTTGTGTTTCTTTTGGTTTAGTTTGGTTAACTCGGTGGTCTAGGAGCTGATCACACAATTTGTGTTTTACTCCAAAAGAATCTGCCAGAATTTGTCACTCGGTTCAGGAGCGTGTCACAGGCATCTTCATTCTACCTGGAAAACCAAAGATGTACGTGAAGCCTGGGGACACCTCTGGAGCAAAGCACAGCATACCCTTGTCTTGTGGCTTTTTTCCTAAGCTCTTTCTGTGCTCAATGTACCTAGAAGATGTAAAAGCCATTATGCTTCTCTCTCCAGATTTTCCCTGGAAACCTTGAATTTTGCCTTCCTTCATTAGGGCATGCAGCGTGTAACCACTCTTGTCTGCACTAATGTCACCAAACGAGGACATAAAAAGAGCTGAATATTTGGAAGTAGGATTTTGCAGTAAAATAGAATAAAACTTAATCCCTTATGGCTTATTTTCTGTGTATGATTGAGAAGTTTTTATTGAAAATAGGAAAGATGATAAATCCTGTCTAAATATATTTTCAGGTATGTTGCTGTTATGCAGAAATTTTGCTAATGAACTCCCAGTTGAGGTTCAGCATTACAGCACTGTTCTAGTTCTAGATAGCAAGGAGCTTATCTGAATGGAGATAAAATCATTTCTCCTGGAATGATATTTGCAGACTGCTTCCAGAGCATGCCAGCTGGAAAAAGAAGAAACACCTACCAGTGGACCAGAAAGCAGTATTAAACAGCAAAAACTATTTGGATTTCTGATCAGGACAGCTCTGCTGTACCAAAGGTTGAGAAAATCCCCTCAACCCCCTGAAATACAACGACCATAATCATGCAAGTGGTTTTTTACATAGTAAATATTATCATTGTCTGAATTGCAATGTGTGTACAGGCAGTAATCACCCCAGTTAAAAGAACCAGATGTGGAGGTGTGCGTATATCAGCAACTTGCAAGAATTCCTCACGCATCATCTGTATGGCACAAAAATGTTCTTTAAGACATGGGGATACGCAAAATCTGTTCCCAGTTTCAAGTGGTGTCAGTGCTGTTGTAGAAGGTGCAGTTGGGTCTGGTGTGTCAGGAGGCTGCAAGGGGAACAGGCTTGGATATTGATTTTTTTGATGCTGAATTGCAACCCAGAAATGTTGAAACAGCATGTATGCAAAGCAGTGCTTCCAGCCGAGGTTAAGGCCAAAGTGATTGCTCTTCCTGCTCAGAAATGGATTAAATCTGAAAGTCCAACATTAACTTCCTTTGCCCTGCAAGTCTCAACTTTCGGAATTAATCTGTTGGTTATGTTCTGTGTTGGTTGGTTTGGTTTGGGTCTTTACTGCAATAGAACAACAGAAAACCAACAAGAAATAACAGATGAAATGTTTGGTTTCATTTAATTTTCTAAGATTACTCGTAAGTTGGTAACAGTTGTGGAATATTATTCATTTCAGTTGGGGACATGAGGGAGTTGGTAGGCACATGGTAGTTTGGTCAAGGCTCCAGGGCTCTCCCTTTCTGATTTTTTTGCATTAAAAAGCATCATGTAGAGCTCAAAGGACAGAATAGAAACATTCTTAATGATTAGAAATACCTTGTCCACATTAATAACTCAGTTTGGAAGCACTGGTAATCATGCTATATAGATTGCAAAATCTGTGGCCTTTCTGGATAAATCACTTTGAAATGATTTGGACTTCCAAGCTAGAGAGTATACAGTGAATTGTACTCTATTTTGAAAGTGGAATTTGGAACCAAATAATAAGGAAAGCCTGATTTTAAGAAGGTAATAAATAGGCTAATCTACACCCAATTAAAGCATCACATCCTTACTTTTACTGTCAGTGAGCTCGGTCACCTTACTGGGACAAGATGCCTCTTGTATTTCCTAAGCTGCTGCAGAAGGATTCAGTGCGGTAGCAGGTTTGTGCTTTACTAAACAAGGGTGTTGTGCATTCAGAGAGGAGAAATGAGTGGTTAGAATTGAGCACATCCTATCACCTGGCATGTTATTAATATCGTCAAGTAGAAGTCATGCCAGCACAGCGGGCTGAGAACTTCATCCTCCTGTTGGGAAATAGCAACCTCTCATTTCCCTTGAAACCTGGCTTGAGGCTGGCGTATATAGATGGGGTCTGGCCGTTTGCAAAGGAAGTGGTCAAGGGGTGATGGGTTTAAACTAAGTCAGGGGAAGTTCATGTTAGACATAAGGAGGAAGTTCTTTACTGTGAGGGTGGTGAGGACCTGGCACAGGCTGCCCAAGTAAGTGTCAAATGCTCCATCCCTGGCAGTGTTCAAGGCCAGGTTAGACAGAGCTTTGAGTGACATGGTCTGGTGTGAAGATGTCCCTGCCTATGGCAGTGGGGTTGGAACTGGATGATCTTAAGGTCCTTTCCAACCCAAACCGTTCTATGATTCACTTAATATTTTTTCTCTGCCCGTTCTCTTCTGTTCCAGGATGTCCTGGATGACCAAAGGAGAGTGGCATGCTCACCACAGTGCCATCTAGCTTGGTGGAAAGAAGGATGTTCCACCCACTTGTGCAGTTCCCTGCGTTTTACTTACCTTGGCAGGGCTTAAAACTGAGGATGAATTCAACTGAGTGAATTTGAGAAGGGTTCTTTCAGCCTACTGAAGTGCAGCTGAAGTGAAATTCTGCATGGCCATGGAGCATGCAGAGACTGCCTTGTCCTGGGAAGAGATTGCCTTCAGGTTGCATTTCTCCTGCCTCCTGATGGTCATCTCTATATATTACATGGTTGCCACATGGTCTTGTGCCTTCGCTGTTCATTAAGTTGCATTATTGCTTAACAATATAGATGAAGTATCCACCAAATGAAGCAAAATAATTAATTACTGAGCACAATGACACCATTTAGCCCTAAATTTTCACAACTTGAAGGATTAACTAAGTATGTAATGCATCACTGAGTGATTTAACAGAGCATCATAACTCTTTTCTTTTCACCATAAATTGTAACCTGGAATTGTTTTTGTAATGGTAATTGCCTTATCTTCATAAATTCTGCAGTCTTACATAATTTAACCAGTATTGTAGCAGGATTTCCCAAGAATAAAAAAAGCAGGTGCTGTCAATGGTAATTTAAATAAGAAAAGACACGTTAAGTGGTTCTTCTTTCACTAGTAATAGAAATTAATTAGCTTTGAGCTGCTTTGGGGGCTTTACATTTTTTTACTGTGGCCTGTTATGTTTTATAATTGTATGGAAAGTAGTTTTGATTTGATCACATTATCTGGAGTGAAGGTTGTGCAGGAAGGCAGAGGTACGGAAGGCAATGTCAGCTGCTCTGGGTCTGGAGACAGCAAAGGATCGAAGGTGTCCATTGAGATCTTCCAAGTAAGTCTTTGAAGTGTTGGCAAAGGTTATGCTACAGTCTGAAATACACTGCTGAACATTCCTTCCCTTATCACTAAGAGCTAATTGAATGGTTTAAACTAAAATACAGCTGCTTTAGGCTGACTCTACCCTGATGTAAACTGTTGGAAAATAGCATTTATTTAGGTTAGCTCAGTGCAAAATCAGAGAGAACAGGCCTACATATGAACTATAACTACTGTGTCTATGCAAACATTAGCAGTGCCACACAAGTGTATACCCAAATATGTGTGGAGGGATATGGCTGCGTGAGAAGCTAGCGGAGGCCAGTAGGTGCAGCACAGTTAGTGCTGGACTTGGTCTGCTTGGCCCTGGAGTCTAGTTCAGACTTTGTGTTTTTCAGAGGTTTTTGGGTTTACTTGCTCTATGCCGATGGCTCTGTGTCCGTAACTGGTTGGAGTGCATCTTCTGATTTAGTTTCAGGTGAGGTTTGCTGTCAGCGTGGAGTTTAGGCACCTGTATCAAGCAGAAGCTACAGATGAGCTCTGTTGTTGTGTGTTCATTTGTGGCTCTCAGTCCACATCAACTGTTCATGAACGGTTGAAACTGTGTATTTCTTAGATTTGGAGGGAATAAAATAAGGACTTAATACATATATGTTGTTAGGGAAACTATAAGGGGCATTCTAATTGCAATATAAGTATGTTGCAATATAAGTTGCTGTAGTCTGCAAATGGCATCTTAATATGAATGTATGGTTATTGTTAAAATGATTTTGATAGAAATTTTACATCATTTTTGTTTTGACCCTGTTCCTTAATGCTCTTTACTGGCTAATTGTGTTGGGTTTGTCTTTGTGAACTTTCATTTGAAACTTGAGGTTAAATTTGGGTTTTATTTTTCTCTCCCTGGTGTGTGGCAGGAGGAGTATATACCCCTGAGCAAAGAGAATTGAGTTAAAATAATAAACCTTGGAAGTTACTTTCTATATCCTCCCTCCTCCATTTCTGGTCTTATTATGTTGTGATCCACTAGGCAGTTCTCTGGGAGTGCTGTAGATTTGTTCATGTGTAATTACAGACACATGGAGAATGGACCAGCTATTGTTCCCAAGTAATTCACTGGCTGGGACCCGTTGGACTTCAGGTATTGTACACTGGACATGGAACAAAAGCACACGGAACACATCAATTGTCCTGCCTCCTCCTAATTGAGCAAGTCACGCAAGTCTGCTCCCATGAACAGAATGATTCTTCTTGAATACGTCCTTTTTTCTCTTACAAGGAGCTCCTGCTGCTGTCACTGCAGCTCCCGAGGTTGCCTCAGAGGGCATCAGCTTGTCTGGCAGTGAAACTCTTTGATTCTTAGAAGTTGCTGCTGAGAAAACAGAGGCTCTGTCCCCGTTTCCCACTTGTGAATGGGGCAGCACCAACTGCTTTGTTTTCCTGTCCTCTAAAATGTAACATTCAGTCCATGATCCGCTTTGCTTTATCTTTGTTCCTCTTCCCTCTTCCTGTTAGAAGAGCAGTGTAAGATAAGGGCACATCAGCTTTTGCTTGCAGATGAGGGAACTGGGAGAGAATAAAAGAAAAAAGAGCACATCTTTGGAGCAGTTTTAATATGTTGGCTACTGTTCCCTGTTCCCAAAGCAGTCGTTTTTCTCCATGCAGGGACTATTAGCAGAGTAATCTTTGCCTTCTGTCTTATTGGACTAAACAGAAAGTCTTTCACCCTTTGTTTTGTCCAGTGATGAGCAGAGAATTGAAGCGCTGGTGTTCAACAGATTGTCTTTGAAGCTCAGGAACAGCAGTGGTGTTGAGCATCCAAGCTGACAATTGCCAGAGTTTGGCAGTTAAATAGGCTTTTTTCTTTCTTTTTTTTTCCAGAGTCTCATTAAGAATTTATAATACTTAAAATTAGACTCTGAAATCTTAACTGTTTGTGAGTGTGGTGCTGCAGCTTCCTTTAGTACAAACACAAGAGATGGGTCATACCTGTTAAAAGGAGCTGGTCAACTCAAGGTTAAAACTCTGAGGATGTCTTTCCACTCGAGACAGCCAGTACAAAGGTAAGCCAACGAAACAGATTTTAAGCAGGTTTTAGGTGCTCTCTATACAGGCATTTTTCTGGCATTCAGGAGAGCCACAAAAATTACTTTTAGTCAGAAAGATGGATAGAAGCCACTGCAAGCCTGGGTAGGTATCTAAGAGGTATGCAAATAAAGCCTGGAGCAGCAGTGCCCATACTTCCCTCCGTGGGCCATGACAGAGAGCACAGAGGCTGGTCTGGGATATGTCTCCTGTCCATGGATTCATTGTAGACCATAACAGTGTTGTTGTGCTGGCAGAAGGAAGGTGCCAGAAGCAAGGGGGCTGCCTCCTTCCATTGCAGCACCTGATTTTCTCAGAGCCTTTGTTTCAGGCTGCTTAATTTTTTTGCCAGAAGAAATTTCATTTCACTTGACTTAGGTCACAACTACAGAGAAGTTCTGAATCGAGTGATGCAAGAGAAACGTGGTGTTCTGAGCACAGGCAGCCTGTGTGAAGATCTTGCAGTGAGTCCAATACAGTTCATAAGAGGCCTTTTCAACCTGGGTGAATGAAAAAATCAAATCTAGCACTAAATATCATGGTCCCTTGGTCTTTTTCTTGTAATATGTTAACATATAATAGAATTTACTCCTGCAACTAGAATAAATGCACTGGGGGACCAAAATGGCTTTTGGAGTGTAGCTTGCTAAGCACAGAACCTGGATTTAATAGAGGGGACACAGAGCTTGCTTGCTTTCTTCAGGTTAAGCCTAAGAAAAGACAAAGGGAAATATTTGTTGGTTGACCTCTGGCCCCAGTACAAAATACAGAGAGGAGAGTGATGAATCTCTGCAGCCAGCTGGCACAGTAAAGTGCTTGGTATTCCATGAAAAACCCATCATGTATTCCCTAAATAGTTCATTTTGTTTTCGAAAGTTGGGGAAAACTCGCTGGATTGAAATGCGTGTTGTTGCATCGATTTTTCTAAAATACACCCTGTTATCTTTTCTTTGGTAATTGGTGACTGGTAATGACTTGGGCAATTTAACATGTTCTTGCAGACACTTTCCCCATTCCCCCAGATAACTGAAGTCAAGAGAGAGGGCCTGTCTGTCAATCGCTGATGCCTGTCAACCTGCTTGATTGACGGCTTTTGGTCCCACAATAGAGACCATTCCTGCAGCTCCCATTCTGTTATTTTCTTCTTTCTTAATACTTGTGGGGGATGGTGTTTGCTTTATAATCTGTGTTTAAAATCCAACTTGGAATGAGGCCAGTTCCTCAGAAATTATCACAAAGTCTTCGTAGCTTTGCCTCAAGAAAACTCTCTGGAGAGTTTCTCATAAGCTGTGATTCCACCTTCTGAAATTACCTTTGCTCCTAACCTAAGCTTCATTGTTCCTCCAGAATCCCCTTCAAAACCCGACAAAGAGGCTGTGAGGCTGTGCCTGATGTGTTTTGCTATAAGAAAAATAATTTGTTCACACTTTACTTTATTTGGGAAGTTCTTGCTCATGGGATAACCGGCATAGAGGTTTTTTTGCATGTAGGGAATGTAGGTAAAATATGTGAGGCTGCGAGCAAGGAAGGAGAGGGGGAATTTGCATTATGAGGGAAAACTCTCAACCAGAAACCAAGGAAAATGCCTAGAGGGGAAAAATAAACATGTTTACTAGTTAAAAAGGCCAGTAGTGAATCTGTCATTGTTCATCCCCAAAATTCCATGTCCTTATAAGCATTTTAATCAACTTGGCATTAATTCATTTCACCGTGAATTAGGACTGTGGCCTGGGATTGTTCCTGATAGGAGTTGGGCTTAAAATTTAAGATTTTTTTTTCCTCAAAAGCTAATTGTTTTAATTTTAAAAATAAGAAACAATTCAAGTGCATGTAAAGTCAGCTGCTGCTGCCATGGAAGTAAATGTAACTAACCCCTGTGTCAGTTAACTGTAAAATCAACAGCATGGATGTCCTTTCACTCAGTATAACTTGGGCAGGACAAGAAAGGAAACAAGTGATGAAGAACTGTCATGTTGGAGTCTGAAATATCTGAAAGGAAATACCCTTACCAAATACACTTATAAAGATAGAACCCCAGAATGCCAAGGTTATTCTGATTAATCCCAATATAAGACGTACCTGTTCTCCAGTCTCAGTACGTGTGCATCCAGGGTCTGACCAGTGTGCTGAGCAAATGCTAGTGGATGTTTGGTGTTGCCCATTGATTTCACATTCACTGTTTAGAGGCTGAGGATCAGATCCAGGAGAGTGATGCTTTTTGCTGGGAGAGGACTGTTAAGGTTTGTTGCATGGTTCTTTCCACACACCCCCCCCCCCCGCCCCAGGTGCTTACTGAAATGTAGGCCAAAAAACCCACTACCACACTACAAAGGATGTATTTACTACAATGAAGATCCTTCTCCTTTGGTAGCTTTGTGTTTGTAACGTCTGAGTTTGAACATAAGCAACAGCTAAACTTTGAGTTACTGTTTCCTATAATAACAAATAAACTCATCAGTTCCCAGCTAGAGTCCAGTGAGCTGGCAGGGAAATAATACAGTGTGTGGATGTGTATATGAATACACCCTGTACATCTTGGGGCTGTGTAGTTGACTCTTTGGATGTTGCTGATGTCTATTTCCAAAGAGTTACAAGGCTAGTTCAGGATGAAAAATGAGCTCATTCCATACAGTGCTTTCTGCATAAAGTGGCCGCAAGCCACTATACAGGGGACTACAAGTAACATGTAGGAGTGACGATTTTATGGGAATAAGAGAAACCACATCTCCACTGTCTTTTCCTTTCCAGGGGGATTCTTTCCCTGCTGAACCGTTCAGAATGTGGAGTTGAGGGGAAGCTGTAATTTTCCAAGGTCTGGAATAGGGGGCAGTAGGGTCACAGCATTCCTTGAGCACTTTTTGTTCTGTTACTGCTGGAGCACATAGTGTTAAAAGGATTTAGAAGGACAACATCTTTGCTTTTGAATCCAGACTTACCTCTCATGCTATGGTGAGCTGACTGTTGCTAGATGTTATGCATTTGAAATAGATCCCACTGTACAAAGAATGGCAACAATCCAAGTGGTGCTTGCCCATTTGAACACAGAGGAGAAACATCATGTGGCTTCCTTGCAGTCATGGCAGCCTGAAGGAAGAGTCTTCTTTATGCTATCAGTGATTGCAGACTTGGTACCAGCCTGATGCACCAGGCCCATGGAGATCAGTCCTTACCCTTCTAGAGAAGGCTACAGCATATGCTTTCTACATCTGTGGCATTGCAGTGCCCTTTCCTACACTGAACAGGTAGAGTAGTTTATCTGTCTCAGATTTCTAGAGCAATCACTTGGCCTGCCATGGCCCTGGTCTCTGGGTTGGTTTGGAGTCATCACAATGTCACTGGTTCCACCAGCCCTTCATTTGGACATGTTTTTCTTTATCAATTGCAATATCTCTTGTGTTACGCCCTACTGAATTTTGTGTGCAATTTCTTTCATTCTCAACCCTCCTTTTTATTTTAGAGATTGCATTAAAGGTACCAGTTGCTTTTCAGATTTATTTACCACATTCTTGTATTCCCAGATGCAGTAAGTAGCAGCTCTTGTTTTACCCCTTATGCAGTTTGTTGTTTTGTATAACTGCATGAAATCTTCTTCCTTCTGTACTAAGCAGCCCTATTTCTAATTCTGCCTTGTAGTTAAATTCCTGCTGGCCTGGCACCAGTTTAGTGACCTGTTGTTGAATTCTTTCTCTTCCCGCTGTGTTGTTTCTGAGATAAAGCAAACAAAACTGAAACCTCTATTCTGGGCAAGGCCACACTGTTGTTGTAAACAGTGGCATTAATATTAGCACTGTTGGTTTCTATCTCATTCTGGATGGATCCCAACAATTGTTTTGCTTTTCTGATTGTGCTGCACTTCAGCAGGAGACCTTGTAGAGTTTCCCCACAATGATGTGCAAAGCTGTTGCTCTCAACTGATAACTCTGAAAGGTAGCCAGGGAAAGGTGAAGGTGTAATGTTAAGACTTTACAGAAATGGGCAGTAAGGAGCAGATACCCAAGAAAAGGATCTAATTACAGGCTTTTAAAGAGTTACAAGTCTAGAGAGTTATGAGAGTGATGAGAGCTATGAGGCTAGCACAGGTCCAAAGAATCTGGAAGAAAGAAGAATGAAAAATAGCTGGTAAGTAAAGATATTTATATGAGAAAGTGTGTGTCTGTACTCTGCATATAGTGGTTAGAGCTTCAGTATCTCACCTTGGAACGTGGTACTTGCTCTAATACTGGTATCTTGAGCAGTGTGTAGCAGCATGACCAGTGCACTGTGATGGGGCTTATCATGCCTGGATGTGTTTGTCCAGCTCTTAATCTACTGAGGTTTTACATAGGTAACCAGAAGCCTGCATGGAATTGCCCAAACTGACAGCCCTCTGAAATAACTTTGTAAATTATAGCAGTTTAAGTTAAATCAATATGTTTTATAAAATTTAGCCTGTGTTAGTTCATCACAACCTGAACTTCAGATGAACCTGCCCTGTGTATAGATGAAATGCCTGATCTCACTGTTAGTTTCCCACATAGCGTCTTCCTCCACTCAGGCTAGATGAATCTTACGTTCATTTCTTGCAGAAGGTGTATTTAACCTGATTGTCACTGTGTGGAATGTGATGATGGAAGCCCTGATTTTACACACAATGAATATGTTGATAGATTTATCTCATTTACTGTCCTTGTCTGTCATGTCTAAGGACACTAATGAGTTGTTTTCAGGGCCGAATGAGAACTGTAATGGCTAATGGATGTTTATGGCATTGCTGTGTTTTATCGTGATAATGTGAACACCAGCTTGGTTCCTTCAGGTCTTTAATTGGCACCATCAGAGACTTTAATTACATTTCATCAGACAGTAAAAATCTCAGGGAACTCAATGAGGAAGCAATGGGCACTTCCTTTGAATGCTACACACTTAAGTAATAAATTCCTATAAAAGCCCTTGGATAACTAATTTTAAGATAGACCCAACTCAAAGCCAGGTTTTTCTTATTTGCTCTTTGTTTCCCATTAATTCAGCTGTGAAAAGAAAAGGTGACACTGCCAAGCTTTTAATTCTTTTAGATATCTTAAAACTCTGTTTGTTTGTAAAATAGAAAATACTAACTGGAAAAAAATAGTATTTTCCTTGGTCATAATAGTAGAAAAGTTGAGTCATAGAACTGTAGAATCCCAGAATGGTTTGGGTTGGAAGGGACCTGAAAGCTCCTCCAGCTCCAACCCTGCCACGGGCAGGGACCCCTTCCACTGGAGCAGCTTGCTCCAAGCCCCTGTGTCCAACCTGGCCTTGAACACTGCCAGGGATGGGGCAGCCACAGCTTCTCTGGGCACCCTGTGCCAGCGCCTCAGCACCCTCGGAGGGAGGAGCTTCTTCCTAATACCAGTATACTTTGAATACTGATTTTGGTGGACTGTTCGATTATTTCAGTCTTTCTTCGTTCTGTGCTATCTGTAAGTTATTCCTTCATTTCTTGAGGAAAGGCCTCTTCTCTTGCTTGCGTAATAGGGAACAGTTCTTCTGGGCAGTTATCCATCTGTGAGTAAAATGAGGTAACAATGTGTTGTACTCTGCTTGATGAACTCTTTCCGTATTCTGGGAGATGCACTGGCCTAGTGGTGGTGTCGCACGGACTTTAGTTATTAGTAATCTGATGTTCATGCCCCTACCACCATCTTCAACACTGATTGGGGGCCAGAGTTCTCCTGATTTCAGTTGGATAATGAATGCAGCCGGTGAACAGTAACAGCTTTTTGCTTTGGATAGAAAGAGTTTACAATTCCAATACCTCACACAGTGCTCTTTTCCTTCCTCTCTCCTTCCTCCAATGTTTTTGAGTGTGCAGATGGTTCCTAGTTGGTTATTATTGAAGTGAGCAGCTTCTTGCTAACATGTTAATTAAAACTCGCTGTCCGGAATCTCTTGGTACAATTTGCAGTGTAATCTGTAGCCTCTAGTGCATCATTGTATCTCTATTAAAAGGAATTCTGTGTAATGATGCTGGGATTTAATTAGTTTCTTTGCCGGTGTTGTAAAACATAGTGATAAATGAGCTAACAGGTCCATGGATCATTATTCTACTAGAGATGAGCTTATTAGCTGATTATGAATCATTAACAAAGTCTACATGGGATTTGCTTATCTAATTCAACACAATTTTGAACATTCAATACTCTACTTTCATTTCTTTCAACTAACAACATTGTATTTAGATTGTAATCTTTACATCCTTTATTGGGGGAATTTTCTTCTTTAGTGTGAATGGTAATTGCATTGCAAGTGCTGCGAGAAGACCTTGTGTCCATCTGTGGTGAATGCAGGGCTGTGTTGTAAGGTTTTACAGACTTGCATGGTTTTTGGTTGGTTTTGAGTATGTCTGATTATTAATCATTTGGCATTGCAGGAAAGCAAGAAGCTCAGACTGTGCTCGACTTACATATCTTACATAATACATAAGGAGAGAAAAATGAAATGGACTGTATCTGCTAGAACTGAATCTCACGTTTTTCCACTTTTCATTGCGTACCTGCAGGTATTTAAAGGACATTCCTGCCTTGAACTCCCTGATGCTCACCTTTTTAGCCGAGTCAGGCTTGGTTAGATAGACTTCAGGCTACTTTTTTGCTCTGCGGTAAGGTCAACTTGAATCATCAAATCCCAGACTGGATGCTTAGGTGTGCCAGGTATAGCCAACAGCCATGTCTTTGGTTCTCAAGAGTTCCATCTGTCTGTGTGAAGCTGTGCTTTAGGTGGTGGTCTCCTGCCTTTGACCCACAGCTGGAGAGAAATGACTATTGAGCAACAGGTCTTTAGTCTCTCTGCCCAAGGTTTGAGTGCTACATAAGTACATTTGTGTGCTCTCAGAAACGTGGCTGTCATTGGAAATGGCCTCTGTGGAATCTGCCTTAGTTGCTTCCTCATGGGAGACAACAATCCTTCAGAAGAAATCCTGGCAATAGTGTATAAAGATGATGATGGTGATGGTGGAGGTGCTGCCATCATCCACTGCTCTGTAAATACGGAGTTAAAAAATCAGGATATTCCTCAAAACTTGGCAGCTGAAATTGGATACAATCTCCTTGCAATTCCAGCAGGATTCCTCTCTTATGAATATACTATTTACAGAGCCATTAGTTCTAATCCTTGCTGATCTTTTGTTTATCATGTCAGAGGTAAATATGAGTTGGTTTGTCCCTATGGGAGCAAAGAGCATACTATTTTTGTTTCTATGTTATTTTCTTTCACTGAGACAGCCTGTTATTTCTCCCTTTGAAAAAGATTTGTGAAATGACAGATGAATTTCCAGTAACAGGAATATTTCTTAATAGTTAAGGGAACAGGTTTGCGTCGCAAAGATGCAGCCGTGAAGAAAAACAGAATTAGAAAGGCACGGTTTAAAGTATAATGGGATATAACATCAAGTGAAATGCTACACATTTCCAGTATCCGTCATGGTGCGACTGGAAAGGGTGTGTAAATATAAGCCCTTTACCTCAGCTTCTGTTTCCATGAGCCTTTTCGGTCATGTGTTATCAGTGATCATGAATTAATATTATTAATAAGTGTTAATAAGTATTATTGAAATTATTATAAGTATTACTAATTACTGATGCTATTACTAGTAATAAGTATTATTAGCTGTACTCAAATTTTTATTTAATTGCATTTGATATTGTACAATTATTCATTCATTCTAAACCACTTAGTTTCTAAATAGAGATAATTTTATGACATAACTGCATCTGTTTGATTTGATTTTTTAATAAACAATAAATTGGACGCCACATCAGTATAAACCCATAAAAATTGTATTCTTTATATTTAGGATAAAATACATGCTCTCAAAATTATTTTACCAAAGCAATGTTAATTTTGAGCAAAATACTTGAATCCCAAGAATCCTTGTGATTGTCATTTTTCATAGCTCTCTGTACAGCTCTGGAAGCAGAGTGACTGTGTATTTTGTAGAGCACATGCTACTTTCCTAAGCAGTAGGATATGGACATTTAAATGTATTGAAACAAAGCAGGTTAATTATTCAGGGACCTCAGACTAAAATAAGTTAAGTCACAAATAATGCCTCATGTGCTCTCATTATAACCTGAACATCCCTCGATCTCTGTGAGTATTGCCCCTCGCTCTTAGCCCTGTGTTTTCTGTCTGATTAGAGGCTTCTTTTCCTTTTTAGTATCCATTTTGCTATTTTCAAAACCAGGCTCCCTTTTCTGATACCCATTAGTACCTCGACAGGGGTAAATCTGTGTTTCTGCTAACAGTGATTTCTGGTTTGTAAAGACTGCGTGAAACGCGATTAGGCAACATCATGCTTTGAAGATCATTATTACTACCTCTGTAAATGCGTGTAAGAGCCAATAGCAGAGAATATTAACTTTTAGAGCAACATTTACAAAGCTTTATATTCTCAAGGTGATGCCCTTTACTAGAGGACAATGCGTGGTTCTTAGTTCAGCAGTTCTGTCAAGTCTGAGGCAGTCATTTGATTTCACTTTTATACATCTGCTTAGGTGTTCAGAAAATTACTGTATGTAGAAGAGAAGTCCTGAATACTATAAGGCAGGGTCAACAGCAGGGAGGTGGATTTCCACATTCTTATTGTTGATGTTTTCAGTGATCTGACTTTATTCTGACTTTGACTTAACTTCAAAAACAACATGCATGGTTTGGATTCCGATTTTAAAGGATCTCATGCTTGCTAGGAGTTGTTCCTGTGCTGTAAGCAAAGCAGTAATGCTATATGGTTGCATTTTTGTCTCTTGCAAGAGGAAAAGGGCACTTTGTTTTCGCCCACTCTCCCAATGGGCTGAATAGAAGCAAACCCCACATATGATCTATTCTGCCTAATGACTCGCAGCAGGAAAAGGAGCCAGGCCCACAGCAGCTCAGAACTGATGAGCCCTGGGTTTCCTTGAGCAATACTGGCTGGGCTTCTCTCTGTGAATATGGGGAGAAAATAGGTCCCAGATTTCTTACGTTAAGTGCTCTGGGATTTAACATCCTTTTCTTACAGTGTTTACCTGTTCTGTGACCATGTATGTAGCTTTCCATGAAGAGAGGCTTTCAGAGCCAGAGCTGCCTCCAGCTTTTCCACTCCAGTTTTTTCATCCTTATGTTTCTGAATTCCAGAATTCCTCAGAAACTCTTGGGCCAGGATCACATTTCACAGATGCTGGGCCAAATCCCTGAAACTACTTAGACATTCCTCATGCAAAATACTCCACTAGTGAACTCGGGGAGGTATTTGCTTGATTCAAGAAAGGAGAATTTTGCTCAGTGTTTTCAAGACTCAACTGATGTCAGTCACAGCATGAGTTAAAGGAATTGGCAGCTTAAAGCTGTCCATGCTTTTTCATTTTTGCTTTCCATGTCCTGTTTTTACAATAAACATAAAGTGTTAGGGTCTGAAGCATCCTTCTGTCCTTACCTTAACCAAGAGCAGCTCAGTGCAATAGAAATAAGCAACTCGCTTCCAGGCTTCTTATTTTTGAACTGCAATGTGCTTTCCCCAGGAATGGTGGAATCCTACATATGGGTTTTAATTAACTTCAACAGGTATTTAATGGAGATTTAATAAGACAGTTATTGTATGTTAATTAAATGTCAACTGATTGCTAAGAGGTTTTTGCAGTTATTGAAGTTTACTAATTATCTGATAGATAAATCAATTCTCCATGTGAATAACTCACATCTATGTAAGCAATAAATATGCTGGTAGATAATGTTTTTTGTCATATTGAAATGAGAGATGAGTTGTGTTGAGTAAGCTTCTTCCATCTGTCCAGTATAGGCAGGAAGAAACCAGCTTGCTCCTCTAATCCTTGACAGTGATCTTTGCTGATTGCAGGCAGGTGTTAGTGCAGAAGATCCAGGTCCCAGGACCTGTGAGTGAGTATTAAGGTGCCACAAGTTTTCCCTGAAGCATCTGTAATGAAACCAGACAGGGAGCATGGAAGTAGCTCACATCTCTCCCCCTAAGGTTTAAAATGAAGATGGGTCCTGGAGGAACTAAGGTATTTCTTCTCCTTTCCAGCCAAAGACTCTGTTGGGGTGTAGATCAGTTGTCCTTTGTATTGCAAATGAGCACTTTGGAACAGGAGTTTTGTTTTCAGAAGCATTTTTGGCACCAAGCGTGTGTTCAGACCCATAGAAATGCGTCAGGACGTTCTGTGTGTTACCAAGTATTAATCAGTACTCTATGTATTAATGAAGAAAGTAACTGCAATCAGCTCTAATTTATGCCACTTAAATACAACCCTCAGACTCTTGGTCAGTAGCCAGGACACTTGCAGGTGCTGAAAGCATGGATGATGCTATTTGTTTGGGAAACATGTTCTTACTGCTAATAAAATAATGTATAGATCTTTGACGAGCTTCCCCCCGACAGTCCTGCTTAAGTCCTAATTCATTGAACAGAATACACACGCTAGGCAGCTTTTCCAGGTGGATAATGAATCAGACCACCCGAGAGATGCCAGCAATTGCCTTAGAACATAAAGGTTTGGATTTTAAAGTGGAACATTTGCTGTTACTGTGTAACGAACTGTGTAAGGGACTGCAGCACAGAAATGGGTCTGAGAAGTGCCGACGCAGAGGGGAGTTACTTAGGAGTTACATCAAAGCTAACAGTATTTGAAGACTCGTAGCAACAGCTAAAGCAGGTTCTTGTTGCATTTCAATCCCCTAACATACCTTTAGGTACTTCAGGTAAACTGCATGCTTTGTCCATTCTTAAAAATGGATTTGTTTGCCATAGTTTACCGTTAAAAACGCAGCGTAGCAAAATCACTTCTAAGTGCAACAAAAAGATGGAAGCAGGCTCTTGGAGTACCCAGTTGCTTCACCTCCTAAATCTTGCATTCCTCAAAATCAGGGAGAAATTGAAAGTATGTCCTCCTCAGTCAGTGCTATGAAAAGAGCAGACTCATCCTGCAGTAGAAAAGAATGATCATGAAAAGAATTACTACTCCCAGCCAATGCCAGATGAAATAACACCCATGACCTCGGATGTCAAAGGCAAAGGCACTGCTTTATTTGTACAGGAATCTTTCTGGAGCTCAGCTTGGGTGGCAGGCATGCTCTATCCCGCTCTGTTCAGGATTAGTGGATTAGCTCTGCTTCTCTCAGTGTAGGAATTGAGCCCAGCTGCCCTAGGCCCTTTGTCATGGAGACTTTTTATGTCTTTGGTATTCTCCAGTCCTGCCTCTCCCCAAAAGCCATTGTGCTGCTCGCTCATAGGAGACAATAGCTTTGAGGTGCACATGGACCCAGAGTCCTGATCAATAATATGGTGCACATGGGTGACACAGTGCTGTCGATGGCTAATCAATAAATTCTTCCTGCTGACTTCTGTGCAGCTGGCATGTTCACTAAATAAATCCAATCCTTCTGAAGATAATTTGGCCCCAGAGCTACATCAATTACCTTTGGTTTATGGCTTGACCAGAGAGAGATTTAAAGCAGAGTTTCAGCTGATTTCATCCTTCTATTATGCACAGTAGCTACAGGAATTGATAAAACATCCTTAAGACATTTGGTGTGGGATAGGCTACAAGATCCTTTCGTCCCACAGCATCCTACCTTGTGCATGGCAAGAAGCGATTACAGTGCAAGGTGGATGTACTTGATACAACTTTAGGCTGTCTAGCTCAGGCACCTACCATGATTTAGTTGCTGTAGTATAAAGCCCAGTCTGGATTGATCTTTCCTGATGGGATTTCAGTGGAGGTTAAATGCCTTAATTCAATGAATACCTTAATGTGTATCACATAGTAAAGGAAGGATATTGGGGAAGGGGTGGAAGAAGTCTTTGTAATGTGAGCTGCTGAAAAAACTAAGTATCACTTAAATATCTGAGCTCCAGTGAGACTGAAGTGGGCTTTTAAATCAATGTTCACCATAAGGGGACAGTTCTGCAGTGTCTTATCTTAATAAATTCAGTGCTTTTCAACAGCAGCTGTTTACTGTATTCAATTTCCTTACATTACATTCCTCCTTAGTTGGGGATGTTTCTTAGTGTAATGCAGTAGCAATTCCCCCTTGTCCAGAAAGAATACTGCCTGTAGGCTGATAGTTAAGGATATGTTGTTATGGTGTTCTCCTGTATTTGAGACATTAGTAAAATTCTCTTCATGATTCGAGCTGTTCAGTGCTGTGCTGCTGGATTTAAAAGGTATTTCAGACTGTTTAGTTGGAGGAGAAAGTGTTTGTAGCCTTGTGTAAGAGAAAAGTAAATCTTTTAGTATGGACTAATGCCTTTGAATATTGAGAGCACAGTTCAAAGCCAGGTTGGACGGGGCTTGGAGCAACCTGTTCTAGTTGAAGATGTCCCTGCCTGTGGCAGGGGGTTGCAACTGGATAAACTTTAAGGTCCCTTCCAACACAAACCAGGGTAGGATTTTATGGAGAATTTACACACACACACACACACACACACACACACACACACACACACACACAGAGGTCCATGCACACACATAGACATGTTTATTCAGAAACTCCTGCTTCTGTCCTTGCAGCCTCTGCGCGGAGAAGTTGTACCCCATTACAATCACAGTTATAAGGAACAGTGCAGGATAAATAACTGCATTAGGCTAAGACGCCTGTAAATGCGGCAGTGTTTCTGCTAGCAGTCACCACACAGCACTGGGCACACAATCCATCAGTGCCGTCTTCCCATCTTTTACTGTTTGCTCCAGTGTCGTCTTTATTGTTCACCAGTCAGGCTTTCTGTATGCTGAGCACAAAATAGCTAAATCAGGAACTTGAGGCTAAAGTGAGGGGATGAATTCTAACCTGCCTGTCCAAGCCAGCCCCCAGTGATTGGTGAACCGACTCTTTGATTCTGCTATATCATAGCTTTCTTTCCCTTTGACTAGGCCATTGTCATATTGCTGTTGACCTCTAACCCCACATACACAAACCTGAACTCTGGATTAGGCTTCCCAGGGAATAAACTATGGGCAAAGTTGAACTACGAGCTAGAATGAGGGGAAATGGTTCATGCTACCATAGTAACGTGACCTCGTACTGTCTGCCTGGAACAAAGATGGTTTTCTTGTCCTTTTTTCTGCCCCTGTGAGTGTTTAAGCCCTCCTGCTGTTTCTCCACTTGGGAGGGGGTGAATGCAGTGTAAAAAGAGTTCCTCTCCCCTGCTTAAAATAAGGCCGTCATGGAGGAAACTGGGAATTGGGTGACTAGAAACAAACCAAACCCCAGCCGACCAACCAAAAACAAGCACAAAAAATGCCCACAGCATCCCCAAACCCAGTTTGGGTTCGGAGGTTGAATTTCACACAATCATCCCAGATCCCAGGTGTTGCAGATTTTAACTCAGTCATATTTCTTCCTCATCCGGAACTCCTCATGTTGTGTGACATTAATTTAGCTAACTCTGGGAAGCTTTAATGCACATTAGTCTTATGGAGAGAGATGGAGACTTAAGTGAGAAAACTGGGATGAGAGTTTATTCTGGAATGGGAGAAGAGAACCAAGATCCCTTTCATTTAAACTGGTCTGCTCACATTCACTTCCCTGTTTTCCTGCTGTTTTGGAACACCCGGTACATTCTTCATCATGATAGTTAATATTCTTACACCCCTCTCTTTCACCATGTAGAGATTGTAATCTTCCAACATAACGGCGTAACATGTTAGAAAGAGGCAGTGCTAAGAAAGGAGAGGAACAGCTTCAAAACCTCATTTGAAGAGTTTTCTATTTGTTTTTTTCCCAAAAGAGTAGCTGGACTCCTTCCCTGCTTTGAGCATGGCCCTCACTTGGCACTTCCCCCACTCCTATCTCATGTTCTTGTGCAATGTTTTGTGTGAAGCAAGGCCTATACCAGTGCCATGCTTCCTTCAGTGGTGAGCTGGGTGAAGGGAGGAGCTGTAAAGAGATATGTCTAATTTCACTGAGACTTACTTTGGGGAGCCAGAGAAGATTCCCTTTAGGGACTCTCCTGATGACCTGGTCCATTTTCTGTCTTTGTCTCAGCTTTTGTTCTATCACATTGTCACTTCCCATTCCTCTTTAAAGTGTGTGATAAGACGGAGCATTGAATCCTTCACCATCCTGCAGCAATGGAAAATCTCCTCTGGGGTACTCAGAAGAGCAGCTTCAAATTATCCTCTCATTAGTGATGATACGTCCCTTTTGAACACTGTGCCATTCCACCGTACGGTTTCAGCCTTGAACATTAGGAGATAACTGCCTGCACAACATATGTCATTACTCATTAAGGGACCCTTCCAGGATTATGGCTGAGGTTTAATGTCTTGTTAAAGATGTTTAACACTTAGAGTTTTGTTTTTAATTTAGGAAGCAGCATGATCAAAGTGTGCCCTGAGAATTTCACTCTGATTTTGTGAAATTTGCAGGTTGGCCTGTTCGGAGGAGGTGATCCTTAAATTGAATTGCAGCCCTCCAAGGCGTGTTTGGATGTCAAGCACTGCCATGATCTGACATGTTAATGGCTTTGAGAAAACAATGTGTTTCAGAGGTAATTGCTGAAGCACTGAGTTCCCAGCAATATTTTATTTAAAAGAAATGCGTTGCTTCTCCACTGCGAAGACTGGGTGAAGACTGGAACAATGCCACTGAGCAACCAAGTGATACAAATCTCTGCTTGCCTTTTAGTGGTCATTAAATTCTTCTAATAGACTGGAGCAGGACCTTTATCCCATCCATTGTTTGGAGCTGAGGATAGCATTAGAATCAGACATGAGGGTGTTGTTGTAACTGGACTTCAGCATTTATTTTATTAAAGCAAGAAATAGTTGAAACTCGGAGCATAAACCTGAAAAGAACTCCCTAAATGAAAACGTCTCCATTTGGCTCTTCCACTGAGGGGAAACCTCACTTTTACCAAGGTGAACTCAAGGAGGAACCAAAAATGGAAACAGTGTTTTCAGGAAGGCTGCAACGTGTTGAAATCACTGTGAAGCCCACGGAATTCATTAGCAAATAGATTCTTCTGTACAAAATCACTTTACATGACTTGTTAACGCTTCGTATTAAATGTATTGAAATGCTGATTTGGTTTTATACTTCCCCCCCCCCCCCCCCCCCCCCCCCCCCCCGAGTTTCAGCAATTGGGTAGGAATTCAGTTACCTACTCTTGCTTTTTGGGAACGTGTCTGTCTTTTCTGGTTCTTTTGAAGTCCGTGCATTCCAAGATGTGATCAATCTGCACTCTAGATGCAAGTGAGGGTGGCGGAGCCAGTGCTTCATTTAGCAAGACTTCCTTTTGATCATGTATGTGTGTCGGTACACGAGTATGTATTAAGAAGTTGGAGAATGTAGCTCCCTCTACCTTGATTTAATACCATTAAACGTGTCATTTGACTTCAGTGATTTCTTAGTAGAGGGACAAGTGCCAAAACCATGTCGCCAAGTGTCAGAATTACAGTACTTGTGAGTGTGACTGGGACTGTTCTGCATGGAACCTGGTATCTGAACTAAGGTGGCAAACTCCCATAGTGCCCCTGAGGAGTAATTTCAAGGTCAGTCATTAAAAAGTGAGATGGATTGTTCTAAAACTAGAGACTGGAAGCAAGATTATTGCTGGTCTTTAACGATACATGCAGTAAGGTTGGAGTCTAATCTCAGTGTTGCTCTTAGGAATTCATCTGTCTTTACAGAAAGAATGGTTTGGGAAGCTGTCAGTGAGAGCATGTGTGTGGCATTGGAAAAGAGGTTCGCTGGGTTAAGCGCAAACCTTAGATCTTGCAGTCTAAGGGAAAGAAAATGAGGATTTGGGAGTTGGTAGGGAAAGTGTGGGATAATAGCAGCAAGGGTGGCCCAGCGTGAGAAAGGGGAGGATCAAAGGAGGAAGGAAGGACTTGTCCCCTCAGAGTGCTCTAAGCCCAGGACTGGGGGTTGATGCCATCATACACATGATCTCTGCAAACCAAGTGAAACACACTTTATTAGACCCTAAGCAATTTACTCTTCTGCAACATGGAGCTACATTCTGCTTTTTCCTCACTCCTTAAACATGAGTATCACCTCTTGTGCCCTCCAGTGCACATTTGTGCCAATTAATGCCACTGCCACAGGACACTAAACTATAAATGCAAAGAGTTTTAGTAGGAGCTCACATTAAGCAGTATCTGGTAAGTCCTAGAGAATCTGCCTTGCCAACAGTTGGGATTTGACAACTTACCTCTACGTATTTCCTCTGGTCAGCAAAAGTTGTTTTGTTACAATGCTCTTCTTATCCTCATTTCTTAATGCGATGGAGCAAGAGACTCAAAATTATGATGATACAAGTAAAACAACAGTAAGAAGTACTGAGGGAGAAGGCAGTGCTTCCCCTGAGTAACTTTCCTGTATTGCTAGCCTTTAATAAGGAAGTAGTTTAGAACTGAGAGAGACAGATCCTGTTCTTGTGCTCTTGTCTGTTTTGGCAGCCATCACTCCCGGCGCACAGTATTGCAAGGGTAATCAGATTTTTTTGGACCAAAATTGGCTTTAACATTATGCATTGGATAAGAAAATGAGAAGATTTTCTGGGAATAGGTGTATTTTAAAAATACAACAGATTTAGATACCTTGTTTGCTTTCTGGTTTCTGAACTGCCCATATTTACCCCCATTGATTTTCGTTGTTTTCATGTGTGCATGTAAGAAACTTTATCTTTTAAGGAATATTACTTCGTGTAATAATCTGGTCCCAGTATTTATGCTTAAACAAAGCACAGGACATCAGAAATCGTGTGATAAAACCTGGTGCAGCTACTGCTGAAACTCACCTGTATGTGAAGTCAGCATCGATCTCTCACTTTGGTGCAAAGCAAATCTGACATCTCTGCTTTGTTTGATACTTGCATTGGCTTCCACCAATTTCAAATTTGATTTCAAGGCCTGTCTTTGCGTTTCCTGACCGGCTGGGATCAGGTTATTTCCTCTCATTAGCTTTGGGCCAGACGTTCTGTGCTCTCAGCAGCTCTCTGCACAGCATATTTTAAAAGCCTCTTTTTTTCTGTTGTTCCCTCTGAATGACACACCTGCAAAGTGCTGCTTCTGGTGCAGTTTGACTGCTTAAGAGGCAAAGCTGCTGCTTGATTCCCATCCTGACCTGTCATCTGACAGCCGCAGAATGATTAAGCGCAGCAGACTGAGTTCTTGCCTTCTCTCAGTCTAACTTTTATTATCTCTTTTCTTTGAGCTGCCTGAGGAAGAAGAGTGAAGAGATCTCTTGTAGCTTCAGCTGGACAGGGTGCTGGGACATCAAGTCCAGGTCATGCTTTGCCTAGAAAGGTTGGAGCAGCTGATCCTTGAGGTCCCTTCCAACCTGGGATTCCATGATTCTGTGATGTGTCTGCCCTCTTGTCTCTGGGAGAGGAGTGAGCACAAGGTTTCAGGATTTATTGCTTTGTAGGTGATAAACCCTTCTAAATCTCCTGTCTGTGAAGCTGTGGCTGAATTTTATGGAGACTGTTGTGTCTGTGCTGGTACTTTTCTGGAGGGTGGATAAACTTTGTAAGATTCCCTTTATTCTTTGAGTGCCCCAAGTTCACTTTAGAAGCCTGCACTAGTTATTTGGGGTGCAGGAAATCACAAGTCCAGTGCGTGCCTGTGTGCCATGGGAACGCAAAGGAGCTGAAGATTCTCAGTTTTGAGCGTGTTTGGGATGAACACTTGCAAAAGGGTTAAACCAGCAGCACCGAAACAATTCATTGCAAGTTCTTCAAAGCAAATCAGATTTTTTAATTATATCAAATTAAGGTTATTAAAAGTTAAGTTCTGAACTGCGAGCATTTTCCAATGAAAGGTGCTGCAACATCATTATTTCTCCCCAAAATGCACTTACTGTACATTTCTCAAAGCCATCAGCCTTGATTGAAAGCTAATGAAAAAGCTGTCCTGCGTCAGTTTATTCCTTGTATCCATTAAGAATAATTACGGCTGAACAATTTTTGATGCCTGTAACCTTAGCAAGTGTTGCTAATGGCATTATAAATTGCTCCTTGTCCAATGACTACAGGCTGAAGCTTAATTCAAAAGCGCTCTGTCAACAGGGCTGATTTGTGTGGTTAATGAGTGCGTTTAAAACAACAGCCTCGGCTCATGCATCCTAATGCTGATAAAAGGATGTGGTTCAATAAAGAGGCTTGTCCGTAATAATTAGCAGCAACAAATGCTCTGGATTAGACCGATCGCAGCATTAAGGACTGCTCTCAGGCCCTCACAGAAAGAAAAGTTTCAGGCTCGAAGTTTGCTGAGCTTGGGTTTAACTTTTAAGGAATGCTTTTCCAGCAGCCAGTGCTGCAGGTAACTAGGCAGGAATCTAATACACGCTGTGTCACTGGAGGCACTGAGCAGCCCAAGGCCTTGTGGCCAAAGTTAGCTTGCTCTGGTAACAGTGTTATTCCAAAATGGGACAAATCTGCTTTCCACCGTGTTTGGACTATTTTAATGTTCATGGGCATGATAGTATTTGTATGGCGTTCCCACATATTTCCTGTTCTGCAGTTTGCTTTTGCCTCTGAGATACGTGAAATCCGTGTTGGATTTCAAAACACATAGGGTCAGCCAGGTTGGAAAAGACCTTCATGACCATCAGGTCCAAGCTACCCCAAAAGAGGGACTTTTGACAGGGTCTTGTAGGGGCAGGACAAGGGGAATGGCTTTGAGCTGCCAGAGGGAAGACTGGGATGAGCTCTTAGGCAGAAGCTCTTCCCTGTGAGGGTGCTGAGGCACTGGCACAGGGTGCCCAGAGAAGCTGTGGCTGCCCCATCCCTGGCTGTGCTCAAGGCCAGGTTAGACACAGGGGCTTGGAGCAAGCTGCTCCAGTGTAAGGTGTCCCTGCCACGGTAAGGGGTTGGAGCTGGATGAGATTTAAGGTCCCTTCCAACGCAAGCCAGCCTGGGATTCTATAGTCAGACAAGCTCCCATAGGTCTTCTGAAGGGCTCTCCTTGAGACCTATGAGCGATACACAGAGGAGAGATGTGGCTGGATTTGGACAAAGACTGATTTAAATACTGTTCATGTCAGGCAGATGGTTTGGTTTGTTTGTTTTGGGATTTGTTTTAGTATTATAAGATAGAAGAGCCGCATTCTTTTACAGATGTGACTGAAAATGCTGCAAGGGAATGCCTGGAATATTCTGGTACAGGGAAGGGGCAAGGAAGTCTGGATTTAGCACTGTGGAAGCGCGAGTGGTGATGTGAAGTGCTTCACAGGAGTGGTCCTGGCTGCTGCCTGAGGAGAGGTGACAAGGACAGGTCAGGAGGGTGAGCAGGGGCTGCTCTCTGGGTGAGCTGGTGCACAGCACTGCAGTCAATGAGCTTTCAAAACACCGTTCTTGGCTCTTGCTCATCGTTTCTTTTTTTTTGCCTTTTTGTTTTTTCTTCCTTTGGCAAAAGCGTCAACTGACTCAAGGGAACTTTGAGAAGAACAGTTTTATGCCTGTAAAGTCATTTTGGCATGATTAACTGAGCATGGCGGGTAGTAACCCATTCATTTAGCCCTCTCTTCTCCACGTTAACACTTTGGAGTGGCGTGCTGTGGCTAATACCGAACAAATTGCTGGAATGGGCAGTTAAACGCTGAGGTCAGAGGTTAAATGAACATGGTTGTTTATGAGGACACAGCCCGAATCCATTTGCATTTTAATATTCTTTCTGTGAGACGAAAACCCATTTTGAGGACAGCTTGTTTGGAAATCCCATTAACAGGTTATTTATGGGACTCATGACTGCATGACCCTTAGCCTTGTTTTGTTAAACATGAACTAGACATGAATCAGATGGGCGGCTGGGCTGCTGCTATTGTTTTCCATAGCATTAAATGTCATTGAATTCAATTATTCTGAATCTGACACTTTCTAAGTTATTACCCTCATAATGCTCAATTTTCCTTTTTCTTTTGTCAACCTTGTTATTTCTATCTGCTTTCAAAAGCTGAGACACTCTAAAAAGGCCATTTCCTCTCTTATCACTGATCTAGGTGAGACTGGAGAGCTTCTCTACACAGCTCTTAAATAAATAATTGCGAAGACACAGTTTGAAGAAATTAGAAGATTCCGGCTACTCTCATGGTGCATTTTGAGGAATACAGAAAGCAAGAAATTCTCTCAGGGTAGTAGAATTCAATGTGTAAAGGTCAGGGACTAAATGCTTGGAAAAGGAGGGCTTTTAACCCTTTTTGGCAGGAGTGTAAACTGGTGAGTGATAAATCGGACTAAGATGATGATGTAGCTGTCAATCAAAATGTGAAAAAAAACCTCCTCCATCACTGCAAATAACAACTTTTATAAAACAAATTTGGTTTTTATGCCTTTTACCACAAATCTTTAATTGAAAGGTGACTGTAGAGGGTGACAGACTGGAGCAGAAATGAGTGATAATACATTGACTCTTCTAATACGAGAGGTGGGTGGTTGAGAGCATCATTGTCTTTGCTAAAGGCTGTGGTAAGTCCTAGTAATCGCTGTTTCCTACCTTACATATTCTTGTCTTGGCATTTGATCTCTTGCTGATCCAGTATTTATGGTACTAATCGCATATTCAGAGGACTTCCAGCTTTTTGAAGGCAAAAATCCCACCTACAGAGCACATCAGCTCACAGCACATAACTTCACTTCGGGTAGCTTTTGACCAAAAAGAGCTTCTGTGGCGCATCTAACCCAGGAGTGAGGTATGGGCTATGCAGATTCATGAAGGTTAAGAACAGGAAGAATTGCTGTGACCATTCAGTGCAGTTCTTAGGTACAAGCCACAGGATTTCCCTTGTTTAGTGTAGGTTTGAACTATAACATTCAGCTGGAGGGGAAGAATGCAAAACCAAATCTTCTAAGCCTGTGTCAGGTATTACAGGTGGAATTTTTACTGTATCATATTTTCTATTTTTAATTATTACTACACAGCAGGATGTTTTGATAGAAAAGGCATAAGTAACATTAGATCTCTAGAGACACTGGTCAGTATCACATTCCTTGCTGCAGCTTCATAGGCTGGTTTACAGGGCAGGAGCAAGCCCTCATGTGAGATCCCGTCCATTCTTAGGACTCCTATACCTTGAAAAATAGAGCAGCTTCTTAAATCATGTATATATGTGTATATATATATATACACACACATATATAGGTACACACATGTAAGCATATATATATATTTACAGTGAGGACTGTCTTCTTTTTCTGAATCCTGCTTGTAACAAGAATAGCTGATATCCTCTAAGAATGGTTTGCTGTCGTGTGTGCAGACTGCATGTACAAGTATGGTATTATAATGCATGTAATTATCATATGCACTCATTCTGCACATATTTGCATTCTTCTCTCTCTTTCCTTTCCTCTGTTCCCTTTCTTGCTTTTCCAAGTTTAAAATAGATTTCCAGTATGAATTGGCCATCAATGGAATTCTTTAGTGGTTAATTTATTCTTAATAGAAACTGGTGGGTTTTTTTTCCTGAAGAAAAAGGAACAATACATCTTTAGAATAAGTTTGTAAGTGTCATGATTTTTCTACTAATTTATACTACATAGTCCCCTTTTTAAATGTTAAATTACCTCATTGTATCTCTGAATATCATATATACTTGGGCCTGAAATTAAGCTTGCTGTATAGTTGTCAAAATGACCACAATTTACTCTATGAAATGTCCTGATTGCATGTGTAATTCAAAGCAATCCTAATCTCTGTATAAACCAGTACAGCCTGCTTAGGGGCAGAGTTTATGTATGCTGATTGGGCCTTCAGTTTAGCTGATAGTGAATACACCTGCATGTTGAAAAAGATGCATTGCAGATTTTCAAACTCCTAAATGCTAAAGAGAAAGGAGAAAGAAAAAAGAGACAAAAAGCTGTTCCATTACAGTAAAGGTTTCAAGAAAGGCTCAGGTTTTCATATATGTGTTTGTTCCCAGCTCTGTTGAAAGCTGCCTCAGTATTACCCCTGAAGTGAATATATTCATGTACCAGAAATTGTATTACAAATACGATGCCTGGTGCTAATTCCTGGTTTGTCCCATTTCTTACTGAAGTGTGTGATTTCAACAATAAAGATGAATCCTACTAGGAAAACCCTTCCTTGAAGGTAGCCCCATCCTGAAACTTTAATATTGTTCCCCTTTCGAAGGAATACTTTCTCTTCAGGTATTTTAGAAGCAGTTGGCTGTCGAGGAAAGTTGCTGTGAGTCTTCTGCAATGCTGTGTAAATCTGTGATGCTTTCTGGAGGACTCCATCCTTTCCTAAACGCTTGATGGGGTGAATTCTTTCACGTATGGTCTTTGTTAACCTGTTATATGGCGTAGAGGCATTCAACTATTTAATATTCTTTATGTAATACTTAAGGCAGATGTAGTACAGCGCAGGTAGCTCTAAATAAAATACTTTTCAATTGTGAAAGCAGTTTCCTGAAGGCACATAGGAGCAGGCGCCACAATGGAACAGCTTATGCAAATGCAGCCAGATGCCCTAATGGGAGGCCCTGTATGTTTTGCTACAAAGAATGTGTAAATTAAGGAAAGTTCCTACATAAACTGCATTTCTTGGTTAGTTGTAGATAATTTTAATGCTCTGCATTCTGCCATTGTAGGTGAAAATTACTGTTCTCCATTTAGTGTCAATCCTGGTTACTTTGAAAATGAAAAAAATACAGCACAGTGGATAATTTACTCAGAATTTAGGCTTTCCTCCTGTCTGCATCACACCTGTGCACAGAGCGTGCTTTACTCACACTCATACATGAATAACATTCTCTCTTGAAGATGTTTTTCTCCTATTTTTAATCAACCTTGAGAATGAGCCATCAGGTTTGACCTGTAAAGTTTAGCTGTGACTTAAATTCCTGTCTGTCATAAGATTATTGCTGTGTTTTACTGCATAAGCACAAAATAGTTGCAAGCAAGGGTTTCTTGCTCCTGGAAATGGTCCGTTGATTTCCACAGATGCCTCTGTGTGGATGGCAGTTTGGTTTTCATTAAGAAGGGATCCATCTCAAAGTTCCATTTCTCTGATGTTCATGAAAAATGAACATTAGGAAGAAGCAGAGGCACAACATTACCCGATCGCATGAGGAAAAAAGCAGTCCTTGTGGAAACTCTAGGTATCATTCTAGTCATTGAGGCTTCACCCTGAAGTGATGCTTGGAACCAAGGCTGAGCTGCTCAATCAGTATTACTGCTTCAGAAGCCTGTACAAGTCCAGAAGCACTTTTCTGCATGGGGACATAGCCTCAGCTAGGTTTGGAATCATTCTGCATCTTTTCCTCACATTTATTGTCACTGGAAAGTATGATTTATGGTGTTCCCACACCGATCATCCTGAAAAGTTTCTTCAGTTACAGCTTCCAAAGAACAGTTTCAAACAGGGCTGTGCCCCATGAGCACATTACTATATATGACATCAAAGGAGCTAATAGCAAAGTCTGACTGGACACAGCCCGGAGGAGCCTACTGTAGTTATCCCTGCTTTGTCTGTACATGTTCTCAAGGCTCCCGAGACCTGCCTGGGCACCCAGCTGTGGAATCATAGACTCCCAGGCAGATTGGGGTTGGAAGGGACCTTAAAGTACATCCAGTTCCAACTCCCTGCCACAGGCAGGGCCACCTTCCACTAGGGCAGGTTGCGCCAAGCCCCATCCAACCTGGCCTTGAACAGGGACGGGGCAGCCACAGCTTCAAGACAGTCAAGACAGACTGTATTTTCCTGTTTGTATCACTGTGAGGAATCCCTCCTGTGTGCAGCTGTCTGACTGATAGGCAGTGTCACCGTCTCTGCAAAAGGCAGCCTTTAGAGATTACAGCTGCCAAAAAAAGCACATTATTCAAGATAGCGCCAAAATAATCGATGCAGATTGAGCTCGGGAACCCCTCCGCCCCTGAACCCTGTGCTGGTTATATCTGAAGAGTCCTACGCAGATCTGCTGCAGTTCTGTTCTAGGGAGAGCTTGCTCTTCAGCTGCTATTCAAAGAAGAACCTAAGGAAGCATTTTAAAGGATATTGGCAGCTTTGCTGCTCATTTTAATGTACTGATTTTTCCACCTTGTAGGCACTGCATGAAAAGCTACATGTAACTATTGAGAAACAGAGAATGTTTCCAAATGAAGCATTTAAGCCCATGAGTTTCTATGCATCCTTTTAGATCCTCTGACTCTTACTCTCATATGGCTCTAAGGTATTAATATCCTTTTCCTAATGTTTGGACATAAAAAATGACCATAAATACATGTTTTGACTAAACAGCAATAATAATAATAATTTTCTCAGCATTGATAACCATTTTGATATATTGTTATGGAAGAAGTGTGTTATTTTACTTCATAAAGCCTGCTTAAGATATGTTGCATTGGTTTTGAGTGTGGTTCATTTGACATAACAAATGACCGTCTGAACAGAAGCTGGAATGCAACCAGTGTTTTCCCTGCTTTTTCATTACTTGTTGGGAATTTCACATTTCTTCCTCAAGCTTCCGAAAGTTCACAGCAAATGATCCTGGTTTCCTGAGCGTCAGTCATATGCTGAGAGCTGCTGGTTAAATATATGTGCTTAATAAGAGTAAATGAATTCTGACGTTTTACTCCTGCATAAAAACGTTCATCATGTTGGTGAAAATACGCAAGCACGTTCTATTTAACAGTGAAAAGGAACGGTACGTATCACCCTGCAGGAGCTGAGGAATCTATTTTCATTATAACAAACATTGATTTTGCATTAAAAAGTCTCATTATTTGAGATAATGACTGTTGGCTTTCTTAGTTATTCTTCTGGTTCCTAAATCATTAAAACTATAACAGTTAAAGAGCAAATAGGCAAAAGACTCCAAACTGTATTAAAAGCTCCTCTCATTTTGGCTTTAATTAAGGGTGCGATCATCTTTAAGGGAGATACATTCCATCCAAAAATGATCTTGTTTATTTTGAGCTCATTTGAATGGCACCTGTATTTTTGCCTGTAGAAACATCCCTGAGCCTGGATGTATTGATTTTTGGATTAACATTAGGAGAATTAATACGTGGACTCCTGGGGGCCTCATTCATCAGTGCACTACTCCAGGTTCCCAGCAGTGCAATTCCGGCTGCACTGAATCAGGGAAGCTCACCCCTGTGAGTAAATGTAAGACAAATCTCTGTAGCACGTGCATGTGTGAAGATGTGTATTATAGATGCTCTATCCTTCCAATAGCTCTCATTCTGGACCTGTCTTGTTTTGCTTTTTGTACATAGAGAGCTATATGGAATCATTCCGAGGTGGGGGTTATTTTTTTTCAGGGACCTGAAAGGCTCATCTGTCCCCTCTTGTGCTGTCCCCTTCCCCCACTGCTTTCCTCCGAGCTGGGGCTGTGTGGGCATTAATGTATTCTGGAGAACGTTAGGGGCTAGCTGAATGTACCTTCCCACCACCAGCACTATGAATTATTGACGGGAGGGATGCTCCCTAGTGTATACTTTTCCAAGGTTATACTCTCTGATATTAGATATTTATTCGGCATAAGGTAGGGATAAGAACCTCATTGCCACATTATGTCTGACACAATCAAGTTTTGGGGAATTTCAACAACATTAGAAGATTTGTATAATGTATTCTTTTAGAGGCAGAGGCTCAGCTTTAAACAAAGCATAATCCCCACTGCATATCATTTCCAACCTAATGCAAGGAGAGGAAGCGGGACCATAATGCTATCTGCATCATTTCTCTTTTGTGTTCAGTTGCAAGGACTATTCACCTAATGAAAAAAAAAAAAAAGTAAGAAAATAATGAAATAGATTTCCATGAAAGTGGCATAAAATTGAGCTATTACATCGAGATATAGGATAAAGTATTTGGAAATAATTAAATAGTTGATACCCACTATCTTTTCCGGTGCTCGAATGCTGCAATTTGAGTAGTTTTGATGCTACCCTTATTATTAATTTCTTGCAATATTGTTTATTTTTCTATTTCTGCTATCTGTAACCCAAAGCTCTTGTGAGCACTTCATTCATTGTGTCACCCAGTCTCCCCTTGTCTGCCGCTTTGTTAGCCAAAGCCTCTAGGGTTTGTATCCTGGGCACTGGACCTTTTGTACTCCTCATGCTGTACTCTGAGACAATAGGGGACAAAAATAAATCTTCTGTGACAAGTTTACTTAAAGGGACACTATCACATTAAATCGGCACAGAAATACACCCACAGGTAATACTTCTCTTGAAATTTGGGGGGGGGGGGGGAAGGTTTTTTTTCTTGGTGCTGTTAGTTAACACCTGCATCTGGTTGGGATGCCGTAAGTGGGAAAATCGCATCATTTTCCCACTTCAGGCTGTTCTTTACACAGCACTTTTCCAAAGCCAGGAAAACAAGTCAGTCCTTTTACGGTTGATTTTTAGTGAGCATTCAGGGGCTGAACATTCTGTGCAGCCCCAGTGGGAAACTGGGATGCAAATACCATAAAGGAGCATTTGGGCTCAAAACAGACAGCTCTATTTCTGGGGAATTGTTTATGGGAAGAGGCCAGAAAAGCATATTTGCTAATGCTGGGTGTTGTAAGTTAAAGAACATAAACCTAAACATTTTAATGAGATGAACCTAGGAGAAATTCTATTAAAATATGAAGTCCTCAGATCTGTCTGGTTCTTCCTTTCCATTTTATGCAACTTTGTAAATTCACTCAATGTAATTATCTTTGGTGAATAATTTAGTGGATTTTAGTGTGATAATAGAACTAGAGTGGTTTTATAGTCATCTTCACGTCTTATTAAATTGTGTTGTTTATCAGTAATTCCAGTTACTTGTTTATGAAATCCTTAGTAAAGAGAGCAAGATCTCATGATAAAGATTGAAGAAAACAGTAGTTATGTATTTAGAAACCATGCTGATAGAGACAACAGTGCTTAATTTGTTAGCTAACTATTTAAACTGTCTTAGTAAATGAGGTTTTGGTAATGTTTGTATAGCTACACACACACACTGGCACATGTTGGCATACATACGTGCATTAATTGCACGCACCCTTTTCAGTCAGCACTCGAATGCCAGGGAAATCCTCTGGAATCACAGGAGAAGCTTTGCCAGGCCTTTGTAGTGCCAAATCAATCTGTGTGGTAGTCATCATCATCACCATCACGTAAAGAAATCTGTTCTGGGCTGCAGTTCCCAGCTTCCAGCAGCTCTTGCCTGTCTCAGTAGCTAACAGGGGATTTCTCTGTGGCTGTTACTGTGCTTTCAGCTTCTCTGTGACTCTGTCTCTATATTAATTAATTACACTGAGGGTTTTGTTTGGGGACAGGGTTCTTTGTTGGGTTGTTTTGTAATCCTGGTTTGTTTGGCTGAAAAGAAACCCTCAGCACTGGGACGAGGGCTCGGGAGCTAATTGGATGTTAGTGAATGGAGGAGGATAAATACCTGACTAGGGCTAAAAAAATGCTTGCTATTTGAAGTCCACTTTCTCTGGTGATTCGGGGCTGGTTTTCTGTAGGTTTTGCCTCGGGTGTAGTCTAAGGTATGGTAAAGTAGTTAAATTAAAATACATATTGCCCACATGAAACTTGCTGTGTGTCTGACTCCCTCAGCTGAGGAACACACAGCTTTAAAGTATCTAGCAAAACAACTAATACCACCAAAACAGAATGGGGAGGTGAGTCCTTCCTGTGGTTCTGCAGTAGCTTTAGTAGCATGTCTTTATTATTATTATTGCTCTTTAATCCAGGTGGCATTAATGTGTTTAAACTTTATTGAGGCATTCTAGAGGCATTCATCGGCTCTGAGGATTTTCTGTGACATATAAAGCCTTTTGATGTGGCGTCCAGCAGAGTTTGAGAAAGGCATGGAGAAGATGATGAAAGCCTAAGCCACAAACCAGGTAACTATTTAACTCCTGTTCTACTTGCACTAATAATAAATCTGGTTATTTTAGCAAAGGTCTCTGAGCTCTGCATGAAGGAAGCTCAAGGACTGTGCCACTGCCGCACATCTCATCCTCACAGCAGCCCTCCTTGCCAAGCAGAAGTCATTCAAACTGTAATTGAGTTATGGTTGGGAGAAGGTACTTGCCTCTTGAATGTGAACATCCATAGTTAGCAGGAGCACATGCTTTAACAACCCCTTGCAGAACAGCAGTAACACTATGCACATAGTGGTTGCCTTTCTCATTTCAATGAGTATTTATAAAGCCTTTCTGAGAGGCTTTTGAGCCTAAATATTGACTCTATGTATATGTTCCACAGTGTGGTGTTCTAGGGCCTCTTGGCCTGAACGTAGTGCATTGCAACTCCACTAATGTGTACTGATGTGTATGTATAGCGATGAGAATATTGCATGTGCTTGCAGTTACTCACCAGAAGATCTCTGAACACTTCCCAGGCCTAGGAAAACTCTGTCTTTCTTCACACCTAGAGGAAACAGTAGTAAAAAGGACACCTGAGATTCCACAGTGAGGTAATGGCAGAAACATGATCTGACACCACAATGTCCCTTTTTAGTTGGTGGATAATGGGCTTATGTTGTTCTAGTAGCCTTTGCCCACCTCATTCTTCATGCCATGCCTGCAGAAAGGGGTTCTTTTGCAGCTCTTTGGCCTATTCCAAATCAAGAAGCCGGCCTCAAGCAACCTTTCAATTTAACTTTTCCTCTAGCCCTGTGACTGTTCAGGCTATGTGATGTGTCATTTGCTTTTCACCTGTGACGCAGTTCACACATATATAGGAGTGGTATTCAGCCACTCCTTCGTGGCATAACAGTATTGGTTAGCCCCCACAGCTTCCTCCACATTCTCCTCCCAGGTCCGGTCTCTGTCCACCTGTGAGGGCCACCCCCTGCCTTGCTTGCACAGTCCTCCAGAACTCTATGGTTCTGCTCTTAAAGTCATTCTGCAACATTCACCTGTACTACGCATGCTGATTGTTGAGGTTAGATGTTTGAATCACCATTTGAAACCAATAAGTGTGCCACCAGGCAACTTCCTTACTATTAGACCAGCAGCAGCTTGCAAAGACAAAAGAGAATATGAGAAAATATTAGTTAATAATAATATGAGAAAAATACTAATTAAACGATTGGAATCTTCTTCCTTCCTCCCAGGCTGCTCCAACAAAAAGATACACATAAATTCTTTGTAAGGGGCATGTTAAAAGGAAATATGGGTGGAAGCAGAGGGCACTGAGTGATGTCCCTCTCAAATGTAATGTCCATCATTGCCTTCATGGTCATCTTGTGGGCAGTTCAGTGAAGGGGATGGATATTGTGGGAGAACACAAAAGAATGGAAAGACAACTCTGTTGAAATCAGTGGGAGGGATAAAGTGAGTGTTGCAGTTGAGTAACTGTCACCCTCACTGTTGAAATAGGCTTCAGTTAGCACACCACCAGTCATGAGCTATAGAAGCTATCAACAGGTAGACCTCTGTGCCTGCTTGGCTCCGTAATCAAAGTCGCTTTCACATCTAAGTTACTTCAGTGTAACCTATAGAAAGGAGACACAACTCCAACAGGCAGAAATATTTGTGTTGCTGAGGGGAAGGAGGCATTTTATTTGTTTCACTTCCAGGAAAATACCAAAGAAAGTAAAAAAATGTTCTGACTATTGCAGTAATGGGAACCCGTGTGAAAGAGAAAGAGAGGCTCCAGGCACCAGGAAACACCTGGGAAAAGTAGCCCAAGGACTGGGGTGGCTGCAGCTGAGTACGGTCATGTTCCCAAGCTGAAGGCAGGAATTCATAAATCACCTCCCAAGCTCTCAGCAGTCAGCAGCTGATGATATTTTTTTCTGGGCCTGGGGAAAAGAAGCTCTTTAGTTGAAGAGAAAACGTGGGACAGGAACGGGGATGGCTTTCCTGAGCTTACAGGAGGTGGGAGTTGTGTCTGTGGAGTGCTGTCCCACACATGCATCCCTCTGTTCAGGAGTTACTGTGGCTGCTTTCCCTCACGCTGGTGTGAACGCTTTGTCTTCCCTTCTCACCTTTCCTTTTGTGTCTGGGACTGTTCCTATCACCACTGCTATTTGACTCTCAGACTGACCAGTGGGATCCAAGGTTTGACCAAGACTGACCAGTTTTTGTAGTGTTTCAGGCTCCAGTTAGGAGGGAGAGTAGAATTTCTCTCCATCTTGAGGGTGGGAGGAGGAATGGGGTGGAAGCCACCTATTAAAGCTTACAGGAAATAGAAGCGCAAAGGGAAATGGGTATGAACTAAGCATGAGCATCTACACTCCTGAGTAAATACGAGTGCACTGCAGCCCACTCATGGTACTTTCACATTCTCATACATATGTTTGTGGTTTATAGTACAATAACCAATAGCAGGTTTGTAAGTCACTTATTTTGAAGCACATTGATATGGGGTGAGCTGTATAAGGTAGGCCAGCAGCAGGAAAGCACTCGGAGCACGTTTCTGTTCCTGTGTCAATGAAAGGTGCACCCGCACTGGGCATTCAGAGCAAGTGTGCTCTTAAATGTGTATTTTCTACATCTGTCATTTTCTGTCACAACACAAAGGTTTCATTTGAGTGTAACTTTGCTGGAGAATATTCAGCAGGAAGCTGTTCTCCATGGAAACCTGTTTTGGAGGGCTGGGAGGGAGGTGGCGGGGGGGGAGCTATAGCGAATAATTTGGATTTATTGTGTCTTCTTTTGCAGTTTGTAACTGATGTCTTGTTTCTGGCGAGCGTCATGTTTGTCCTACGTGCGGTTTGAAGGAATTAGGCTGAGCTCTAATTTACACTTGTTTAACTACAGATGCATCCCCACTGCTATTTGTTTATCTCACATTTATTACACTCTTCCAAATTCAAGTTAAGTACTCAGGGGCTTTTTCTAGTAACACTAATGGAGGAGAATAGATGCATTATATGTGAATAATGTATTATGATGATACAATTTGGGTCTCTTAGCTCTAACCGAGACCAGTCCTGCCTTACATTATTTATAATTTACACACACCTTCCTGAACAGTTTTATGTAAATATTTAATACAGAAAGTGAGTTAACTCTTTCGTTTGGGAGGTTTCCAGTCAAAAACCAGGAGAGAATATTAGGAGAGCACGCAAACACCTCACCCAAAGCAGGCATCTGGCCAGTCTTGTTTATTTACACAAATTAAGAGAGCAACATGACAGATTATAGTGGGAAAATGTATGCTGGCATAGTACCAAATCCTTTTTACTTTTCTCCTTTCCAACTCCTCTTATTAAATTGAATGGATGTTGACTGCAGACAGTGTCTTTGTGGACGCTTGGCTGGTAGAATTTGCAGCAGGGTGATTTTGTTCTTTACTACTTTCAGACGTAATTTTGTCTTTGGGTGTTTTGCTCATTTTGTACCAGTCCATCCCTTGGAGCAGAGCAGCAGGGGTACCCCCAGACTAATCAGCACAAGCCCTTTCTTGCAGCCTCTGCAGTGGCTGAATTTCCCCACAAACCCAATTAGTCCTTTCCTGATGATCTGGATTGCTCCTTTCTTCTTCTCCTCCCTGACCACAGGTGCATGCAGGGTGACACTGATATTCCACCACCCCATTTATAATGTTAAGTCTTTTAATATGTCAGCTGGTGGACCCTTCTCTTCATAGAATCATGGAGAAGTTGTGTGTTGCTCTGTCTCTTTTTATTAAACAAAAGTATCGTCATCCCCTGAAAGTCAACAGCAAGGTAAGTCTTTATCAAACTATTTTTCCCCACTATCAGAGGGCTCTGTCGAGTTTTAAGAGCTCAGCTTGTCACCTTGAATGCAGTTTGCATTACTCTCGTATTTTGCTGCTGATGCAGCACCTGAAACCTTTATGAACTTCATGTGTTTTAGATTAGTTTTCCTCCTACTCTTTTCAGCTGCTTTGTGATGCACGATTACCCAAAATCGGACTCTCAAATGATGAAGACAAAGCGCCCTGTTGACATCCTCAGGCATAAACACTGGCATTAAGAAACAGGAGAATGGGGAGGAGTGTGGGTTTTGCAATATTATGGATTTTGGTGCACAGGACTGTTGAAATGCTATAGCTGCCTTGAGGATTCAGCTCATTTCACATCCAGAAAAAAAAAAAAGATAGCAAGACAGAAGTTAGGTGGGATAGACAGAAGTTGATGGATTATTTAACAGCATGACAGCTTTGCTGCGCGTTGGAATGGAGCACATGATCTCTTTTAACGTCCTTGCATTGATTCAGCATCTCCAGATGGGGTTTGCTAGGTAAGCTAGGCTAGGTCATGCTTTGCCTAGGGAGGTTGGACCAGTGGAAGTGGCCATAGAAAGTTGTACTCACACTCCTTGGACAAGAGGGAGAACAACCTTAACTTCCAGAATGAGCTTAGTGAAAGAAAAGCACAGAGATTTGAACACCTCAGGTAGCTTACGGGTAAGACACAATACACTGAAATGGTTTCTTTGTTCTGTTGGTAATTCATGCTACCCAAAATAAGGTACTCCTGCCTTACAGAGAGGGGTCTTTGGTTGGGGTCATGTGTGTAGGAAGAAGTCAAATAGAAGTATAGTTTTGCAGCAGACCTTCAGCAGCATTGGTTCCCCTGGTTCCCCTCTGTGCAGTCCCAAAGCACCCCACTTCCCTTCCCTTAGCACTAGAAAGTTCTATCCTCCAAGCAGGTAAGGCCATAGCAGGAATATGAGCAATCCCTGGCACTCCTCAGTGTCCTTCCCTGGGGGAGGGAGGTAAGGAACAACTTCTTCTAATAGATTTAAGGCAACTAATTTATTTATGCAACTCTGACCACTTCTGTTTGAACATGACAAGTACGTTTTCAGGTGGGTGCAAACGCACGTGTGACAGGGTAGTCTCAGACTACTTGATCGGTACTGTCTCTTTTCTAGTGCCTCCTGTGCTTTAGTGAGAGACGTTGGCTCTTTTCTGAGTTGCTGCTTTTGTTGTGTAAAAAAAAAATTAAAAAGCCATTTTCCTGTGATTTTTTTTCTAAGGAAAAATTAGCTCCAGGTCTTTTGAAAAAGATCATCTTATAATTTGAGTCCTTGTACCTACAAATTCCCAGCAGGCTCCGAGCCAAGGAAACACACAGATGAAATAAACATATAAAGAGCCGTCTGCATTTTGAAATCTAAGAATTGAGTTATATACCCTTTTGACAGCTTCCTGAATCACTGCCCATATCTAAGATGAGTAAATAGGTATCTGGCCCTTTAACTGGCTTCCATTTCACATAATTAAAGACTCCCAGAATTAAATGGCCTCTATGGAAAGTGGCTTTCAGTGGCCTAAATGCCTGAAGCAATCTCCTTGCCTGAGCACAGAAGTGACACTGGCTTACGGATCAATATCATCTCTGTTATTAATATCAAAAGCGCATTACTTTGTTTTTGCCTGGCTGCGCTCCAAGCCTTGGGCCCAGCTCACATCCAGCCATTTGCCCGGACCATAATTTACTTTGGTGAGTTTTTAAGGTATTGTTTTGTCAGGGCCAATCACCATGGAGTTATAAATGATGCTCGGGACCTGCACTCCCTGCTCGTGGCACATGCGGGGAAATGAATTCTTAAAAGTTCCACGTCAATTACTCCTGTCCTTGAGTTATGCAAAGGGACAAAAGAGCAGAGCCTTAAAGACATGAGTGATATCAAACAGATGAGGTAACGACAAACAGAAACAGCAGCTTGGGACCAAATCAGACATTACACTATCTTTAATTGATGCATTGAATTAAACAATGCTAAAGCTAAATAAATATTGACCACTTAGCAAAAGAACCATTGATTTTTATGATGGACAACATTTACATCACGTACTGCTCTGCTCTACAGGTTTTAGGCTGCTAGATTGTCGGCTCTGGCACAGATAGTCTGTCGGACAACTTGTGCTAATGCTGGGTCCCTTTCTGGAGTTATTGAGGGAAATGTTACCAGTTTCCTTTGCTCTTGGTTTCCAAGGACTTATAGGTTTAGTTTTGAAGGGTTAAATCCTGCCAGGTCTTTCTTCTCCAGTACCAGCTGCATTAGTGAACAGGTACCGTATCTTGCACAGGTAGAGTTTGGCAGCGAGTTATTTGGCTATGGATTGCTGACCTGGCTGAGGGCACTAGCTGTGTCTGTTCATCAGACACCCGCCTCCTCCTTTCTTGGTGAATGAAGAAGTGCAGATGCTCAATTCCTGTTGAGTGACCAAAACGGTCCCTGCATTGCAGTGGGCACTCCGCAATGGCAACAGCTTCCCTCATACAGTAAATTGCCATAAGCTGGAAGGGACTGATCCTGTGGGGCATCCTCAAAAGGGGTGACCTTTACAAATACCCCCTGTAGCTGCTTTGCTGAAGCTGACATGTTAACATTCACTCTATTAGTCTTGATTTAATTACTTAAACATGCCATATCTTAATGATACGCTACTTATCTACCCTAGAAACAAATTCCAACAACAAAATAATTTGCCTACAGAGCAGGAGTTTACATCTCTGTGGCTGTTAATGGTAAAGCTGCACACCTAAACTGTATTTTCTTTAAAAATAGCTATTTTGTAGTTCTTTAACATGAAATGTGCTGCTGAATGTGAAATTTAACTAAATGCCACTCATTAACGTTTTATATTCTCACAGAAGGGGAAAGTGTGAGGCCTCTTCCTGACAACAGAAGGATTTCATTGAGGACAAGTATATATGCTCAGTGATGGCAGCTTCGGTTACACACAGCTCCCGTGGCTGCAGGGACCGCCAAGACACCAGTTAATAGGTTATTGTTTCAATTAGTCCATGATTACTGCTGCTAATCTCTAATTCCTCATTGTTGTGGCTCCTTTTGACTTCACTCCAGTTATTAAGAAGCTTTTGGATTTTATTACAATTGACAGGAACTCCAGCCTTCTCCATAGATGAAACAGCGCCTGTTGCAGAGGAAATTCAGGAGTAATGAAAAGAGCCTTTTGAGTTTGTTTTTAGGGATTTTTCAAATTGCATCAGAAACACAATGTAGAATTCAATTAAGCTGGAAAATTATAGTGCTCAGGGGGAAGAGACTGGATTTCCTAGAGATAAATCAAAATGTCTTTAATTACTTTTCAGTTATAAACACAAGTCTGGCTTGGTAAAATGAAGAAAATCAACTAACACAAGATAAAGGACAGGCAGGTAGGTGAGGCATCCCTGTGCTCTGTTCCACACCTGTCGACTTAGAGATCTGTGCCCTGCACTAGTTTGGAAATCTCAGTGGTTCAGTTCTGATGAGCACATGGCACTGCTGATGCTTATCAGAATATAAGATGCAAACTGTATGGAGAGCAGCTGGAAGGACATGGTCACCTATGTCCAATCTCGTATCTACAATTGGCTCAATTTGCAAATGGGAGTAAATCTTCTAAAGCAATAGATAGTAAATAAGCATTTTCCAGATGGCCATTTGCACATTTTCCATGGCAAGCATTTACACTGACTCAGTTTCAGTTGTTGTCTTTCTTTAACACATGGTTTGTAGCTTTAATTGCTCCTTAATCAAAACTCTCCAGGTCTCTGTCTAAGCTTGTTGAAAGGTCAGGTTGAATTTGTCTCACACTGGGGAAGGAACTGACCTCCCTGCAGAATCAAGAGCTTAAACTGGAAGCAATACGAAGGGCTTCTTAGCTTGGGTACATACATCTTTAAACATCGAATTATGCCACTTTGTTACCTGTTGTTATACTGGGTTGATTCACACCAAACTGTATGTGCAAATGAATAGCCCAAGTATTACTTCTTACCTGATGACATGTCTTCTGATGCCATACTGTAGCTTTTGAAGAGATAGCAGTTGTCCTCTTAGGAAGCTTGCAGTTCCCCTGCAAAGAGAACCTGACACCACATTATAGATTTAACATCCAGAGAAGCACTTCATCTGTTACTTCAAAATGATGGGCAATTGAGTTTAAGATGATGATGCAAACCTTCCTTTCCTGTGCTGCCTGTAATGTGGGTAAGGACACCAACACAGGGCAGAATTAGAGGATGCTGCTATTAGGAGGACAGAGTTAAACTCTCTACAAGGCTAAAGGACTCTACTTTATGGATGTGCAGGTCACTGGCTTGTGTCTGTCAGACAGATTCCCTTTGCTGGGAATGGGTCGCCTAAAACACGTCCCATTAGTGTTAATGTGGCAGTTCATTGTCCTTGCAGCATGTGGGATCTTCAGTGCTGGGCTGGCGGCAGAGGAGTTTACATCTGTGTTTAAGGAGAGGGGGACACCTTGTCTTCAGAGTAAGTGCTGAAGCTCACTGCATAGTTCACAGTCTGGTTAGGAGGAACATGCCCTGCTTCGCATTTAAACAGTAGGGTGTTGTGAAATGAGTGGTTTAAGGTCACTCGAAGAATCATCATCAGAGGTATTAGCAGGAGTAGTTTTAATATGAGTTATAAAGGCACAACTAAACACAATTTGATGGCAAGGTTCACTCTATTATTTTATTACATGGATGGAGCTTACAAAGGAAAATCAAGGTAAAATCAAGCTAAAACCAATTGATACAGAGACTGAAAACAGAAAGGGTAAGGGAGACCCTCCTGTTGAGTTAGGAGGCTCAGAATACACCCCCTTGCTTTCTAAACTGATGGAGTCTGGGTGCAACTAGTCTTAGACTTGGTTAATGGCTTGTATCTAATTGAATGTATAAAAGGAAAATCGAAGTAGAATTAAGCTGAAAGGATTTATATAGAGACCAAAGACCCTAAGTGTAAGGGCCATGAGGTTCAGAGTGGACTCTCTTGCTTTCTAAACTCCTGGCAGAGCTTAGGTGCAGCTGAGTCTATTCTTAGTGCCACACTTGGTGACCAATGCATATGTAAAGGGTTACAAGTGCACCAGTTCTTCACAGAGAGGATTTTTACATGGTTTCAGTTAGCAGCAGTTTGTGGGTTTAAGGTGGCTCTTAGCTGGGAGGGGATGCACCACCACACAGAGTAGGGAATAGTGAGGAGTGTCTGTTCCCCTTCCCCCTTTCCCCATACGGAGACGCCCCCAGTTACAAACATGGCAATTTAAAAACATGTAAAAACCATAAACGGGGCAGGAGCTGTGTACAGCTTCAGCAGAATGCTAAATTGCTGCATCCCTGTGGACTCTAAATGACAATAAACCTTCCACCTCTCATAAATTAAGCAGGCTTTCAAAAAAAATGATATCTACAACTGCAACTTTTTATGGATGTTGGGTAACTTTAATCATTTTGCAAAACGCGATTCCTGGTCATAAATTCTCTCCCAAGTACAGATTTAAGGAGAGCTAAAGCACTGCAGTGGGTTGATAGGTAAGTTTTAATCTGACAGTGCCAAAAAGTCTATTAGATTTATCCTGAGGCAGTGGCTGCCCGGTAATTACAACAGGGCAGAGTTAAGAGAGCCTTTGAATAGCAGGAAGGTGACTTAAGGGTGTGCCAGGGGTTCAGGAGATGAACTTGGAATGCTCCTTACCTGGTTTTAGAAAGTGATTCTTGAGCCCACCTACTTCTTAAGAACAACTGCAGTGAAAGGCAGCCCTGTCAGGGGATAGCTCTTACCTTCCAGTATACGCTCTGGGAACCAACATCTTACAACCATTCAAGAGGAGTAATATAATCCTCCTTTCTTCCTTCTGTTTTTAATACAAAGATGACATTCCTGCAGCCATACGGCTGTGATTTTCTACCATGCAGCAGTACTTTCTTTGTTCCTCTGGTACTGGTCATTCAGGGATCTCAAAACACTTCACAGATTCAATTTTGTCAGTTGTTAGTTTAATTATTCCTGTTACGTGGCTGGACTGAGACACATCACATCAGTGCAGCAAGCTCAGGAATGAAATCTGGATTTTCTGTCTCTTTTTTCCTATGTGCAAACCCTCGACTAATGGCCCACTCCTAATGTGGAATATATCCACGCTTATTACACCTAATGGAAGATGGAATAATGAACTGCCAGAACAGTGCTTTGTGTTCAGTGCAGAAAATCGTGGCACTTGGGGTCAGACCATGGGGAAGAGGTGAGGGAGAAGCAAACCCAAAGCTTCCCGATATGAGCTGTCTTGAGAGGCTTAGAAGTTCTTTGTATTGAAAACATCCAACAGATAAACTACATCCAGCCATGTTTTATCTCTTCTTGGACACTGAGCAGCCATACTTCCATTAACAACAGGTATTTAACTTCTTATTAAAGCACACAGGATGCAAAGAGGTGAGTGAAGTCCTTCCTGAAGTGCACTGAGAACTGCAGGCTTTTTAATGTGCCTCCAAGTCCTCATGTGCAGGACTAGGGCACGAATACACGGCTGTCAGATGCCAAGAGCTGGAGCAGTGTTGCTGAACTGCCCTGGACAACTCGTGCCAAATCAATTGGAAATGGCACTCGTGATGAATTTCCTTGTTGGAAACCTGATTGCATTTATTACTGCTCAGCCTCTGCAACTGTAGGATGAAGAAATCAGTATTTCAGGACGCAAAATGATTTCTCTCAGGAACTGGTTTTGGTTTTCTGTTTGTTTGGGGTTGGTTTTGCAAGAGCCAAGTATTCAATGGTATCACAGGCTGTAGATTAACCATGCCTCCTTACTCTAGCTACTGGGTCTGTCCTGTATACTTGAGTAAATAAATTTAACCCGAACTGAAAGGCAGCAGACCGTTTATTTAAGGAGAAAAGCCTGAGTAGTCGATATTACAGATGAGAAATGCAAATGAACTAACATAGCTATTGAACATTGACTTTTCCCATTTATAAAATCTTACTTTCTGCATTCCAGACCTAAAAAAAAACCCAAGCCAAACAACTATTAGCTCATTGTGGCTTTTTTTTCCAGAGCACTTAGGAACGTTTTCCTATTGCCTTTTCATAGTAGGGGGTTAATAGCACCACTGAATCCGATTCATTGTCAGTATTGCAAACTCACCCGGGGAGAGGAGTCTCTCAGTAAGACTACATGCAGAGGGAGGTTCACAGAGCTTTCTCCAGCATCACTTCTATATTTAGACTCAAGAGTTCTTTTGTTTAGTTTATCACTGTGTGGGTACAGATCATGTTAATGCCAAGTTACATGTGCATATGGGTAGGATAGCATACACTCACCACTGGCTTTGCGTTCAGCTCCAGAGGCAAAAGCACAGATCTGAACGCTTACAGGAAAGGAAATCCTAGTTCCTAAAGTCACCTGGGGGAGACAGTGTTTGCAGTTCTATACAGTATCATTTGGCTCAGGAGCAGTTCTACCTTCAAGTGATAATTTGAGGTGACGTTTCCAATGCTGTGGAAGAAAAATCGCTTTCCTGGGTAGAAAAACGGGGAGCGAATGCTTTTAAAAGATATATATAAATGTGTCATATCAGCATTAGTCAAATGAAGTGAATGCTTCCAATATGTTTTAAAGCTTGCTCATATGAATCAACCATTTCTGAAGTTGTAGTATATCAAGTAAGAATATTATAGGTATAAACTGTCCAACGGCCGTTCTGATGTCTTAGTACTCTATGCACTAGGGTAGCATCTTTAGGATAAAGTTAACCTTGGTGAAATGTATCAGGGTTCACTACCGTATCTTCAAGTGGCTGATAAAAGGCCTTGCCCCCCCCCCGATATGAATATTTAAATGACTGTTAATTGTTTGTAGTGTATTTTTATCAGCACTGACTTACAGCACGGTCAAGTCACAGAGAAAGCTCGTTGTGCTTCGAGGTTGAGCGTGCGTCTCAAACAACATGAGTGCTGCTGAATGGAAGATAAGGTCCAGGGTTTTATCCTGTGGTGGTTGCTGTGAGAGTCTGTCTGGAAGAAGTCTTTGTTGACTGAGCTATTTTGGAGAGAGTTTTTAATACCTGGTGCAAGTTAAACTGAAAGTGACTGTTTCTGATGGAAACGTCTTGTGAAGTGCAGCGTCTCAGCGCATGGCTGGGGACAGTTAAAGAAAGCATAACATCTGTGTCGTGCCATTGAAGTCCCAAGTGGTGGCTCTTAACCTGGGATGCTCTTCCACAACCTCAGGTTTTTCATGAAATTTAACCTGTGTTTCTCCTGGTTTCATTTCATCTCTTTGTGCGTGGTGTGCAAATGCATTTCTCCCTCCTTGCTAATCGGATATAGTCTGTATTTGCCCCTTTTCTTGCAAGCTCTTTAACCCCTTCCTGACCAAGCTAAGAGTGCTGGTCAGCATTTCCCATCGGTTTTTGCAGTTCTTCTTTCAGCTGCTTCTTGGTTTTCTGTGGATCCTCTCTGAATTCCCTTTAGGTTGTTGTCAGTTCTGCGCTGAATATTGGCAATACAGACAATATAAATACCTGGATAGACAGGTATATTGCTAAGGCAACATATTACACACAGCCTAATGCAGTATTCCATATGAGCTAACAAGAAATCCCTATAAGGCTGGATTTAAATCTCTCTGGTCTGTAACACAAGGTGATGCCTCTGCATATGTTGACAAGATTTCATTAGCCTTTCCTGTAGCCCTATCTTCTTGCAAACCCATATCTAATCTTCAGTTTGCTGTCTCTGCTAGATCTCTTTCAGCACTGCAGCTTCTTTGGATCTCCTCTGTCTCTCACTGAGTGTCTGCATTGTGGATTATTTTCCCTGGAGGTATTAGTGTATATTTTTCCATATATGAAGATAATAAATGGAAGAAGCAGAGATGAAAAGAAAAACCATTACTTGAGAGCAGAAATAGAAAGAGATGCAAAGAAAAGACTGAAAGGGAGATAAGGGAAGAAAAATCAAGGAAGAAGAATATGGAAAAAAGAAAAAGGAGTTAAATAATCAGAATACATTAATTAATCAAAGTGCAGATCATGTGGACTAGAATAGCAAAGCAGCAATGCAGAGAACTAAAAGGAGACAGGGATAAGGATAATGAAGGATAAGTTGAAATGTAGTATGTGTTTTCAAAATAATGCATTTGAAAGTGCTATTTGACTTGTTAGACCTGACTTTTAGCAAGGCTGTCACATGCTGGGCACTGGAAAGCTCATGACAAGGGGTTATGAGAAACATCAAATTTTTCCCTTAACAAAAGCAGTGATTTTTATGATGATCATGGTTTTGTTTGCAGTTCAGACCTCCCTCATTTCTACAGCAGTGACTCGGGGGGTTTATCCCTGTATCACAGCTATGAAAATGAGATTTAGAAAGGGTAAGTGAACTGGCAAAGATTATAGGAGAAGTCATTGCAAAGAAACACACATTTCTAAGTGCCAGGGTCAGTCCACTGTGCGCAAGCTTCTGCAGCGCTCTGGTTAGGTCGCTTCTCACACTTTCTCACCATGTTATGGATGCTCTTTTAGCATAGGGGTTAACTATGATTTGTTGACCTCTTCTTTCACCATCTTGTTTCAGATGCTTGGTCATGCAGTGCCCACATCATCCCAAGTCATTGCCGAAATTAAAGGTAGTTGCTAGAGAACTGTTTGATTCGCTTCTCTTCCCCTGGTGTGCCATTGTAAGCTCTTGGCGTGCAAATCGGCCTCCATCCAGAGATGGGGGTCACAGACCACCACTGGGAAAGCACTGGCCTCAGTGCTGTTATTAGGGGGAAAAGCAGCCTGGAGCAAGCCCTAACCAGTTCCTAGAAAAGACTGTGAGTTAGGGAGGGGAATTACACTATCAGCAAATGAGGGTGGCTGGGGGGGGGAAGTGCAGGGAAGGACTTAGTTCAGTAACCAAGTTGCCTGCATTCAAAGAGCTAATGTACCAGATATTACTGCTCAAGGCATTCTCACTATTGCCAGGGGCTTAATATGATTTGCATAGCATGTATGGGTATTCCTAGGGGAGAATGACAGAGATCATTAAATGAAAACAAATAATAAATAAGCTCCTTACAGCCCCCACAGGTACATAAATATGACTGTACGTGGGGCACACAGGCGAAGACAAATGGCTCAGTGTATATAGGGTGAGGAATCCATAAAGCAGAGAGGCTGCGTTTTCCCCTCTCTGGCCACAGACAATGCATTTGCTCACTGCTGAGAAGGGTCAAGTGACTGTCACAGGCTTTGCACTGAAGAGATGTAACCTGTGTCACAGCTGCCAGCCATGCTGGCTTGAAAAGGTCAGCTCCCCAGACACAGGTGGGAATGTCACAAGTTAACTACCTGGGGATCTCTGTAGTGCATTGGGAACAGCAGCTGAGCGTCATCTAACCCCACCGCACCATCCACTTGTCATGGGGCTGTGGGAAAGGGGTGTGAGAACAAGCAGGCTTGTGTCTGTGCTGGAGCTGCATGGGTTTTCTTCATTAGGATTTTAGGATCCCAGTCAGCAATGCTGTGTTGCATAGGAGGATCAAGGATACTTGGAGATTTCATGGCTGTGGGTGTTGTGACTGTTTGCTTATTCCACATTTTGGGCTTCTGTCCTTTGAATCAAACTAAAGCTTAGGAAATTCTGTAACTGTGACCCTTCTTGTGACTCAGATCACAAAGATTTTCTGTCACGTTGATCAGGGCTAGATTTGAAATTATGTCTTAGAAGTGAAAGCCACAGTGAATGAATCAAACAGATTAAGCTGAATTATTGGCTCTGGTCGTGTAGTACGCTGTTTCCTACCAGAGATCACAAATAGACGTAAAAGCTGATTTGTCGTATCCCATCAAGCAGTTAAGTATTCCTTTAGTTATAAACATTATAAACCAGCACCCAGTTTCAGGCTGTTATATTACACAGCAGGTCGTTCTGTACCTCTCAGGAATTCAAGCCAGCTCTGTATCAGAATGATGTACGTTCGCCGCTGTCTTTATTGTTTAGTTACATAAATATCTAAAAAACAATGTTCAAAGAGAACATTTTTGTTGCTTTCCAAAGAGAAAGGATAAAGTTTATTCCTACTGACTTTCAGTAACTGAATTGGATGGGAAACGGGGAGAAATCTGCAATGTCAGATGAAGTCTGAAAGATACTAAGCTTACTGATTACAAAATGTAATTGTGACACCCAGTATGAAGAGAGATCAGAGAGCATCTTTTCAGTGCACAGCGTTATGACATGGCACCTCTTGGGGGTCTGTTTTATTGCAGTCTGTCTGTTCCATATGAGTGAGTCATTCATGCAATAGTTTTAAAAGTAGCTTCACACTGACTTCTACAGCCTTCAGTAGTATTAATTTCTGGTTTTGATATAGCTGAACCTGCAACAGATTGCAATGCAGTGAGGAAAAGAGGCTCCTCAGAACCACGGTGTTCAAGTAAGTGGTGGTCAGCTGGCTCAGCTTAGACCCCTGGTGCATCTGTAATGCCAAAGATGCCTTACAGGTAGTTTTGTGTTGGGGAGGGAATGTTTTTGGTTCTAAAGTGCTGCAAATCTGACATCTACAAAAAATGGACATTTAAGAAAGAACAAAAATGATCAGAGGGCTGGAGCAGCTCTGCTCTGGAGCCAGGCTGAGAGAGCTGGCCTGGTTCAGCCTGGAGAAGAGAGGGCTCCTTAAAGGGAGACCTTAGAGCAGCTTCAGTGCCTAAAGGGGCTACAAGAACCCTGGAGAAGGGCTTTTGATAGGGGCAGGTAGTGACAGGACAAGGGGGAATGGCTTTAAACTAGAAGAGGGTAGATTCAGACTAGAAGCAAGGATAATAGTTTTAGAAGTATCACATATTTTCTAAAAAGGCTTGAAATAAAGCTGGAATCTGCTAAAAGACAGGTGGAAGGCACAATATTGACCAAGTTGAGGCTTGTTCCTCTGTGATGACATTGAAGAACTCTCTGACATGTTTTGATTTCTTTCATATTTCTGATTCTTTATGGAGGCTCGAAGGGTTGAGGCCATTCAAAGAGTTGAGGGAAGCTGTGAATGAAAGTTCATCGGAGCAGAGGACGCCCTGCAGATGTGAGCCAAGCATTAAGTGCAGTTGTCTGCAGAGCTTAATTGCCCCTGCAACTTTTTTTGCCTGTCTTCTCATTTTCCCTAGGTTGGCATTTTTGTGGCTGAATACCACTGGGAGTTAAGGACTTGCTGTGACTCTCGCTCTTACTTAGAGGAGTTTTGCCTGCAGCAGTCACATAGTTGAAAAATACAGATCCATGTGACTGCTAAGAGACCACTGAGAAGCCAAGTAAGGAGGACTCATGGCCATTTTGCAATTCCACCTCATTAGACATGTTTTGGGGCTTATGATTGTGCTGTGAGGATAAATAAGTATAAATATTATATTTGCCTCCAGGTTATCTTTAAAAATGTATTTCTCTGTCTCCCTCCCCCTCTTTCTTTCTTTATTTCCCCCCCTCTTTTTTTTTCCCTTCTCTCTCTTCCAATTTCCAGTGTAGTCTGTCAGCTCCTGGTAGGTGAGTTATCAACTCTGTGGTCTCACAGTATGGTGGCCCAGCATAAGGTATTACATTATAAAGGGTTGCCTTGTGCTGCCAATTACCCGAGGTTCTGGAAAGCAAAATGTGCAGCAGTGTGATTAACTCCGTGTGCAAGTTGCAGCTCACATCACCCCAAAACTGCTGTGAGAAAAAGCATTGCAAAAAGTATTGGACTTGTAGCCAATGCTGCCTTTTCTAGTGAGAAGAAAGTGGCAATGGCTGTCTTTGATCATTTGAACAACTCTTGTGAATTGCCTTTGAAAGAGAGGGGAGCAAGACACCGTGGAAAACTTGGGTGAATACATATCTAAACTGATATTGTTGCCCAGATGTTGGTCTTTCTTAAACACACCAAGGGCGAGTTCTCTTTGTTGAACACGCTGATGCAGGTCACTCCCTGCTGCAGACCTGGGTATCTCCCAACAGAGTCCATGGAATTGTGCCAGTTCACACCAATGGATTTTCTCTTTTTCCTCAATTTGTAATCCACGTGTTCTCAAAAATGAGTGGACCAATTCCTGCAGGAGAAGAATTGAACCAGGGTGGGCAGCATGTAGGGGCCGCAGTGTTTCTGTGGTTACTGCAGTCTGTCTTGTGTGTATGTTATTAGTCTCTGTTATTCAAATTCACTGTAGTTAACACAGGTTTGGTGTAGTGTAAATGTTACCACAGTCGGCTTCAGTGGTTCCTGTTTCTTTTCCTACCCATCTGGGAGTTTGGAAGTCATTTGACTGCCTTGCTTCAATTTAGCTTCATCTAAAATGGCATTTTAAATAATGATCTACCTTTCAGTATCCAGCCCTCTTAATGACTCCATCATGAATGGTGCTGTAGGAATTCACAGACCCTCAGTGTAACAGATGCTGTCTGTGTATGGGAAAGCCTGATATTAGTGAGTTGGTCTTTTGAGGCAGCCACTACGTGATGCAACAAGAACAGCTCCTTTAAAGCAGAAAGCAGCACCAGGGTTTGTATAACTTACATGCTTATTTTGGCTCGCTGGTGTTTCTAGGAGGTGATGCCAGGAAATGCTGTTGCCTTTTCATATTCAAAAGAACGTTTAGCGTCTGGGGCTCATGTAGTTCTAGAATTTGGGGCTGAATTACCACGAGGTGGCAGTGTGCAAGGCCCAAAGTACATCTTGGTTATACCGCTTCCCTGTGACTTGCTTCCCAGACCAGGTAACACTTGGAGTAGATGATCGTTGTAGTCCCTTTCCAACTGGAGCTATTCTGCATTTTCCAGTAAATATTGTTGTTCAAAGTTCATGCATAGATCTTGAAGGATTTCTGGTTTTACAAAGGACACGTTATGCTGTTGTGCACTGTCAGTACATGCTCAAGTCAATACATGAAGCAAGTCTGCATGCTGCTTGTGAGAAGACTGTGGTCCTTTACTTAAGGAACAGAAAAGGGCTTTAGAAAGAGTGACCATACTGTTCTCCATTTCTTCTTATACTAACCCTCCACAAAGTACACATAACCCTTCACAGAGTAAAACACAGTGCAGAGAGTTTCTGCTGTCTTAAATGGAGTAGGGCATTCCCCTGTGCATGTGTGTGAACACACATATTGAACGAACAGACACAAGGCATCCAGCAGTAAGAAACTGTGCTCGTGTTTGTTTCTAAACCATTTCCACTGGGACCATTAAAAAAGCATTTAGTAATATTTGGGAAAGCCATATGCCTCTCCAGGAGGGACAGTCAGTGGGTACCAGGAGCCATGAGCACCAAATGATGACCAGCTTTGCCAGTAAGAGGTACTTTTTATTTTCCTCTCTTCATAAGTGTTTATCCCTTTGAATAGTTGTACAATGTCAGTAGGAAAAGTTCCATCAAAAGCAGTGGCTTAATCTCCATGTAACCCTCCTGGACAGTGTGAATTCATAAATGCTCTCCGAGGTTAATCAAAACCCAGTATGCTGGGAAGACATTACTGTTGCTGCAAAACTTGTATGAAATGATTCTTTATGGCAAGAATTCGGAGTCTGCATGCTCAGTCAGTAGAGCTCTAACAGTGAATAGAGCTGAAAAGAATCCTGCAGTTCCTCATGAGCAGATCCTATCCAGAAGGCTTCACATGTCTCTTTTTTCAGTAGTGTACAAAAGCTTTATACATGATGTCCACAGAAAAGACACTGGATATAACCCCTGGCAAGGAATAAGTTACTTTCAGTAGCAGTGCTCTTTAGCTAGAAGCCATATACAGATGAGGTTCATGCTTGGTCCTGTGGGAGGAGTATAATCATATTCTATCCCTGGTCAAACTAGGCCTTGGTCTTCTAATCACAGAAAGCTTCCTCACAGTTGTGGCAATGCTTTTGACTCGGTGAGGGACCCTCAAGGTGAATAAAACTGAGATGCAGCTCGTAGCATGTCCGCAGTGAGCTTTCACAAGTGGTCTGAGCTTTAACTGTAGGATCCTTTGGTTGGTTGGGTTGGGGTTTTTTCCTGTTTGTTTGTGTTCAAGGTCTAGTTTCAGGTTTTAAAGCCTCTAAAAACATTAGTGTCTTGTTAGGTCCTCATAGTGAAATAGGTGATGTCAGGCTGTTCGGATAATGCAAGTGACAGTGTTTTGGGGAGCTCTGTGGCATTGTGCTCTAATACATTTGCATTTATCATCTCCTGTTACTTCGAATGATTGTCTCTAGGAAGTCGGAGAACCTGCCCTCGGAGCTTATTTGACTGAATCTAAGTCTTGCAAAAGCAGCTCTTTGGCTATTTGTGGATGGTGGCTCTTCAAGTCGTGCTGTTGAAGAGACAAAACCTCATGTAAGCATCTGAGCGTTGCCTTATTTGTAAAAAGCTTTTCAGGGTAGAAACAAGTAGTGAAGGATACTAAAAGTTTCAGTGAAATGTATTAAACTCCCAGTGGCTGATTCCACACCCTTCCCATTCCTGAGAAACAAATGACGTGTTCCAAACTTCACATCTTCTCCCTGCTGCAGGTAAAGGCACAAACTGGTTTCTTTTCCTTTCCTGCACAAGGAGAATTCTGCAAACAATTAAAATTGCAAATTGTTTGCTCAAGATCACATTTATTCAAAGGGTGCCTGCTCTTTGGGGACAGGAAGAAGTTGGGTTTGAGATGCAGTTTGAACAAGGTAAGCATTTTTTCCGATTATTCCCAGCATAATTTACCAACGGGGATACAGTGCATTTGTTAGTTCCTTTAAAAAAAACCTAATCAATGACCTGAAACATTCCCTGCAGACCTATAATATTTATTTCAATGTTCTGTCAATAAATATAACAAGGTTAGTTTTCTATCAGATTACTTGGAAGAATCATTTGAGGGAAGTTCTATTTGGTAAGCTCAATTGCAAGAAGCAATCAATAGGAAAAAGTCCTCTTGTTGGTATTGGAAGAAACGAGGAGCTCTGAGGAGTCAGAGCAGATCAAGTATTTATGTCTCTGCCCTAGCATCCGAAGGCCAGTTTGCTTCCAAATGCCAAAGGAGGGCAAGTCTGAGACAGTGTTTGAAGGACTAGTGTGGCATGCTGAATACTGCTGTGCTAAGAGGAAATCCCTGTTGACTCCTTTTGTTCATCAACCAGACCATCATTGCCCTGCGTTTCAGAGCATGTGTAAAATCTTGACGTAGCACTTCTCAATTTCTGTGGTCCTCTCCAAAACAGTTTTATTGAGTAATGCAAAACTCATCCTGCGCTTTCACCATGTATTTGTAACACTGGAGAGGAGAGCCAGGCTTTCTGCCCTGCTCAGTAATCTTTCCTTGACATTACCAACTCCTGTTGAATGTGCCAGAGGCAACATTCTCATCGAGTGCTGTGCTGCAAGCTTGCTTCTACTGATAGAAGGAGGAGACAGTGTGGAGGTATGACAGCACAAGACACATATGAAAGGGCTTTCATGACTCCATTTGGCCCACAAATGGGGAGATTTGGCAGCTGGCTTGCAGGACTGGAGACAGTAAAGCCAGAATGGAAAGAAACACAAAATGGTTTAAAGTGAAAATGAGAAACAAAGCTGGGAGGATTCTACATCCAATCATCCTACTGTAACGTACTCGAATTCTAAATCCCATGTTTCTATTAAATGCATTTTCAGCTCAAATAGTTTGGGGGACAAAGAAAGATCCATGTAACATAATTTCCCATATAAAGATGACCTCTCCATTACTATCACTGATACCTGTGTATTCTACAGTACCTGTGGTAAGTTTTTGTTACAGGCATAACTACAAGCTGCATGTTTCCAGCCTGTCTCTGTTATGTTTTACAGTCCAGCTTTTGCTGGGAGCCTGCCTTCTGTACAGTTTGTTTTTACAGCACTCTGAGGACAAGGGGGGTTAAAACTTAACCAGGGGAAGTTCAGATTGGATATAAGGAGGAAATTCTTTCCTGTGAGGGTGCTGAGGCACTGGAATGGGTTGCCCAGGGAGGTTGTGAATGCTCCATCCCTGGCAGTGTTTAAGACCAGGTTGAACGAAGCCTTGGGTGAGATGGTTTAGTGTGAGGTGTTCCTGCCCATGGCAGGGGGGTTGGAACTGGGTGATCTTAAGGTCCTTTCCAACCCTAACTATTCTATGATTCTATGATTCTATCTTGAAGAAATTAATAGCTGATGATTGTGCTTCTGTAAGGACCTTTGGTTATCTTCACTGCTGGGATAAAATATATTATTTTAAATATATTGTTATAAACTATTCTATGATTCTATGAATACAGGGAAGGTACCTGGCTTCTTGCAAACGGAAGTAGTGGCGTTAAAGCCCCATAGATGTGTGGGAAAAACCCACCAAAACCCCTTTGAATTATGAAATATTTTGTCAACCAGGTTAAGGCAAACGTCCCACATGGAATGGTGGTGGCTGAACACCAGTCATTTCTGCAGTGCAATACTGATGCCATGTGAAAGAACTAAAAAGGGGAGAAAATGACTACTGCTGAGCTAAACGTTTAATTACCTGGTGTCACAGTTCTGGAGTCTCTTGACATGAGTGTGTTTCTGCTTATTTCAGCCTTTCTTCCAGTCATCCCACATGCTTGTTTTAAGCTGATTTCTTGAGTTCTACTGCAAAAATCACTGTGCATGCACTTAAACGTGTGCTGCTGCAGTATTAAAGCATTTCTAAAGGAGCTGTGCTCATACTGAAGTGGTCACCAGCCTGTTCACCTGTGTGCAACAAAGAGCAAACTAAATTCAGTTGGTGTCTTCTTTATGCATGGAAGGAGCATGGAGGAGCCGAATTGACTTGAAGGTTTGCACACTCCTCGTGTTCATTGTAAGTACATACAGCTCCTGGTGCAAAAATCTTCATAACTTTTCAAGGCAAAAAAAAACCCAACCCAAAGAAAACAGAAGTTGTGTTCCCCTCATCAAAGTGAAGCACTTGAAAGCAATTTCTTTGAGGTGGTGTGCATCAGGCATGAGGGAAACACAAATAGAGTCCCCTTCCTTTGTCCGGCTGCATCAGCGCAAGGCACTGACATAGCCCACTCTTGTGGGAGCAGTTGGCCAAAATTGCTTTTATAATATATGCTGGAGCAGTGAGTAGGGAGGTGCTAGAAGCAGCCCAAAGGGGCCAGGGGCTGATATAAAGCCTGAATGTAAAATACATTTCTGTGATTATATATGGTCACTGAAATGGAGCTGAAAAAAAGGAGGGTAGTAAAGATAAACCCAGTGCTCATAGCACCAGTTTTCCCTTCAGAATATAGTCAGAGGTTTTGGAGTGAATCCTCTTGGGATAACTGCATTAACATTAATGGAGAGTCTGGTCTTGCTAGAGAGCTGTTGGACTTCCAACATTATTGCCTAAAATGCCAGAAAACTTGAGAACTGCAGAAATTATGATTAGCTTAGTGATGGGGGTTTCTTTCCCGAATAACTACTGGTATTTAGAAAGAAGGGAGAGAAGGAAGAAAGACTTGGATCCAAAAATACATGGGTTTGGTCATTGCAGAACACTGATCTAAATGTTTCTCCTGATCTCTTCATAGTCATGAGGCACCACAGTTGCCTGTGGGGTTTTTGAATGCAGAGTTTTTACCCTTAGCTACCCTTCCAGGGCAGCACTGTGATAGGACAGGGAGCAGAGGACACCAGCTAACTTTAGTGTGAGTTGTGAATCTACCTACGGCTCTTACATTTTGTAGCCTTTAGAACCCAGTTTGGAAGTTTATTGAGCCAGGAAAAGCAGGTGAGGCTCTCCCAGCCTCAGCTTGGACATCACCTGATGAAGCCTCACATGATAAAGGCTCCATAGTACTCTTCAAAGCCATGATGGTGGGAGATGGCAGATGGTTCCCCAGCAGTAACTTTCCAAATTGTCCATTAACCGCAAAGCCATCAGGAAAATTGAAGCATGTGACACAATTATACAGGAGAGGACCTGCATCACGTCCCTCATGGGTGAGTCTCATCCTGCAGCACAGCCATGCTTGTAGGAGGCCACCATTTAGCCTTTTCCTTTTAGTTTGCCATTTAGAGCAGAAAAAGCTCTTTATAATATATGCATGCAAGCTAATGATAGACAAGATGCCTTTGCTGTTCTGATCTGATAGTTGGGTTGGTTTTTCCACAAATGGTGATGACTCTCTGGAAGATTTCTTCTCCACTAAGCTAAGAATGTGATCCACAGTGGCAGAAAAAGGAGAAACAGTTTTCATAAGGTCATGATCTTGTGGCCTGCAGAGAACTAAGAGGTCAGAGCCCACACAAGCTGACTTGACTGCACGATTCAGGGAGTCAGTGAAGAGAAACCACAGGGGGAAAAATATCACTCAGCTCTCCATTTTAGGTTAACTTTGTGGTTGACAGGGACCACCAGTGAAATTGTGTAATGGTGAATATTTAACATTGTTCACCATTATTCCTCTGTAGGCAAAGATTTTGAAATGAAATAATTAAGTCTTTTTTTATCCGTGCTGAGTTGTATTTTCTGTGTGCGCAGGTACACATCCAGGAAGGGGGTGAAAATAGAGCTTAAAAACAGCAGAAAGAAAACTCTCTTGAAAGCCCAGGTTGGCCTTTCATATGTTAGCATCTTCCAGCACGTTAGAGATTGCAGTGATGATATTTCTGCTTGTGAGTCAAGTCGGAGGATCTTCCTTTGTGCCTCCAAGTGTAGTGTGAGTGATGAGGTGACATCAGCTTTGAATATTCCCTAGTATGTTAATTAAATTGTAACTTTGGTTTAACCGAATACTTAAACTTGAATTTTCTTAGAAGCTGGTATTCCAACGACTGCAGATACATGTAGCAGAAATGTGTTAACTCTGTATTTGCCGATACCATTAAAGATAATAAGAAACAAATCTATGCAGATGTCCTGTGCTACAGTGGATGAGTGATTTTCCACTGTAACAAAAGGTAAAAGCCTATCCATTCAAGTGCAGCTAGAAATTATTTCTAATTGGTATGAAAGAATCCTTAAATCTGGATACTGCTTTTAACAGTTTGGGCTTAAATTACAGTTAATAGTTCCCATAAAAGAGGCTAAAGGAGAAATGCTAACATTTGGAATCCTTGCACACTAAATGCTCTCTGGATTTCTAGTCATAGCATCATCTCTAACGGTTTTACTGTCAAAAATAAGCAGAAAGTTGTCACAGTAAAGAATTTCTTCCTAATGTCTAATCTAAACCTATTTTAACAGTCTAACGTTACACTGCAGCAGCTGCCCTCCACCCGTCCCCATGGCTCGGCACCACCCTGGCTGGTAGTGGAACTTACGCCTTCACAGGTCAAAGAGTATCGCCAGTAATAGGTCTCAAAGAGGTTCCCTGTTCCTGGAGCATCATGGGGGTCCCAAAGGCCCCTGCAGAGTGTGTTTCATTGCTTTATTTTCAGGTTGTAGAGCTAACAGAGCCATTATGCATGAAACAAACTGGCAACAAAACAGGCACATGCCTAGGGCAGCAAGCGGTTCGTGGGGGTTTTTAATATCATTCCTCTCTGGAGTGTCTCAGTGATGCATAACGTGACAAAAACCTCATCCTTAGATACCAACGTCTTCCCAGAATAAATTAGCAAGAGCAGAAAATTCCCCTTCCTTAAACTTCCACAAAACGTGGCCACTGAGGCTCATTGGTGGCAGTTTGCAGCATAACGCTTGGCTTGGCCTAGGTCAGAGATGCTGCTCTCTACGTGGGATATGGGAAGTGAGTATGGAGAGAGGTCAGACCCAATATTGTTATTCCATGTTTGCCTCTTCCTCTCCTATTTTTGCATTGAATATTAATAAGCAGCATTACCTGGGCTTATCAGCACTTTAATTACAGGTGAGACACTCAGGGTTACTGTTGCTGCTCCCCTGAGGTTTTAGCTGTACTGTCAGGTTGCTTTCCAGATCGTTAAAACCTCATTTTCGTTAACGCTTTATTTCAGCACAGCCTACTCCTTCTAACTTTAAGTTCTGTCTGGTTACCCTAATTCAGAGGATGAATGGCTCAGAGAGGGTCGTAGAATATAGAATCAGTTCTACTTTAGCAAATCCGTGGGTTATTGTAATTATCAAATCCTAGAGTCTTCACAGCTCCAACTCATCACTAAGTGCCAGCAGTGATGTTCTGAGGGACTGATTGATGTCTGAAGGGGTGCCTTTTGCATCCCCACTTAGACAAGTGTGCCCCCTGGAAGCTTACTCTTCCTACAAAGATAACTGCAGCCTCAGACACTAGTATGACCATAGAATTGTAATGTGGGTTGGAAGGGACCTTAAAGCTCTTCTGACTCTGAAAGTCCCTTTATTATGGCTGAAAGTTAAGATGGGATGCCATGGGGAGGACTGTGCCATGAATGCCTTGTCTTTGACTCTGCACCAGGTCTCTGTGGAGCAGCCAGCCAAGCCGTGCTGCTGTGTTTTCCCCAGTGACTTTGCCCTGCTGGGGCAGAAGCAGCTCAACCTCTGAGTCTGGGTTAAGCCAGCTCCTTCCTGTTAGGCAGCTGGAGAGAAGGTAAAAGCTGCTGCCAGTGTGTCTCTGGCAGAAGACCAGTAGGTCTAGTTTGTTCCTAAGGAGTTACAGAAAGCTGGTATTTGTAATGTTTCATCAGCCCAGCGAAACTCCCTGTGGACAATTGTCCATTTGGTTTGGGGTTTTTTTCCAGAATTCCACGCTAGAAAGTAACCAGTATTGTACATCATTCTCTTGCTGTAAAGCAAACAATCCATGCTGTTGCTCAGCAAGCCTCTAAGAAACCAGTGGTAATCCATTTGCTGTGAGAATACCTTTTTTTAGCCTGAAGGCTCTTTATAGTAGTATTTTAAGTAATTCTAAGTGGAATCCTTTGTATTTGAGAATTCTCTGATTCTCAAGTTCTTTTGCTCATAAGCATAAGCTAATGTATACATGCAGTGTGAGCTTGCTCTGTTGTTTGTACTCATAGAGCTACTTCTCAGCAAATGCAGCTTTTATTCACATAAGTCAATAATAAAGGGTGGCCACTGCATGAAAGCTAATCTCAGAACTCCAGTAAGAAGAAAACTTCCCATAATTCCCAAATTGTATTTTTGTGGGCTTAAAAGAATGTTGTTGAATCTGCACTTGGAATAGGGTAGCTGCATCTTATTTATAGCTCTGTTCTGTCTGGTTCATTTCCTCTTACATCCCTACAGAATGATATGAATGAAAATGACACCACTGGCTATGAGGGTGACAATAAAAGAGCTTATAGAAATAAGATTTTTATAGTTTCAAGACTAAGAGAATCAAAAGCCTTAGAGTTATGATCTAAGAGGGTAGGAGAAGGATCAGGCTGTGCTGGTTGAAGAGGTCCCACTGGTGGATCTTCTGGGTTTGGGTGGGGGGGGAGGTTTGGTTTTAAGCACAAAGTCCAAATTCACATAAATGATGTGAATGTTGAGAAAGACTTATGTGGGCATGGAAACCCTGTGTATTACAGAAAGCACTAGAACTTGCAATCTAAATCAGTCATATTTTTATCTCTTTTCATTCCCTCAGAAGCCAGATTATGGCTGAATTTTGACTATAAATGAAGAAAAAACACAGTGCCTTCTTCAAGAAGCTCAGTGGTCTTCAGGTTAGAATCCTGAATACGGCATCCCAGCTTTAAAAGCATTTACTGTTTCAAGGGGGATTCTCTTTGTACAGATGGATGTTTTCTGCCCTAGACACCGCTGACAAATGATGACAGATAGAAAAACTTATATTAGAAATAAGCAAACACTATGACATCTTCAGGGTAATTTGAAATGAAAATATTCAGACCATTTGTAATAACTTACAGGTAAAATCATACACAAGAATATTATGAGCAAGGCTGCATTCAGTATTAATCACACAGAATAAGTACATATAGCTATCTTGTTGCTCCTGCCCTGGCATTCGATGGCATTTTGATGTACGTAACATATGAACAGCAAATATGTAAAAGAACATCAATATATAGAAGAGGGATTGTCAGAGTGATGTGCATGTGGCAAATAAAGAAGGGAACTTGAATTCTGAGAGAATGCAGGTAAAATATTGTCAAATAACATGAAAATTACAGCTTGATTGCTTATAATAAAGGAAAGTTTTACAGATGCTGAGGAGTTCTGTCAGACAGGCTGAGTTTCTGACGGTGCCTGTGAGACCAGGTTAGAGGGAGATGAAAGCTGTGAGGTGTGAGAGCACTCTTCTTACTGCTTGTCAGTGCAACACCTTGGCTTTACAGCTTTAAGTCATCCACTCCGTATTTACTGAAATGTGATATAAATGGCCTAAATTTAGCTGAATGCTTCACTACTGTATAGTGATGTGAGGGTAATAAAACTAAAAATGAAGCTAGAAGTGAGAATCAATAGCCCAGGCTGACGTGCAAGGCCTCAGTGTGGGATGCCAAGCATAGATTTGAAACTCTTAGAGCTAAACAAGGCCAGTCCTGGGATGTCAGCATTCACACTCCTGAAGCCCTGAGTTCATGGATCTTGATTACACCCAGCGGGGTATCATTCTTAGTGATGAGAGGAAAAAAAAACCTGAGGTCTGTCTCTTCAATAGACTGTTACTGCTGTGAAGGTGGAGGGAAAGCTGCGTTTGTGCATATTTTACTTCTCTGCGCAAGGAAACTTCACCTGCTGACATCTTTCTATTTGTGCATTCCTATTCAGCAGCTTACAATGAAGATTTGCATTCTTTAAGGTGCCTTACAGATTGTTGCTTTACTGTTAGCTAATAATTGGGTTTACTTTAAAGTTCATGGCCGGTGTGTGGTTAGTCCCCACGGAGAAATAGCCACTTCGCTAAACACAAACCAATTAATTGAGCAATGAGTTATCAGACAATAGACGTTCTGATCTTCAGCTGTGTATGTGTAAAACATGTAGTGCAGCAAAATTAGGTGGCATGTGGCTAAAAGAAATTATTCTCTATAAGGGACTGTACGGTCAGATAAACTTGGTGTTGCCTTTGTTGCAGTGTGGAGACATCTCCTTTTTTATTTGCACTTTGCTTTTTTAAGACACAAAAATGAAATTACATTTACATTACTGTGTAGCAATGTGGATTCCGAGCTCTCAGGCTTTCCTGCAGGTAATATGTTAAGGAAGGAGGCTCTAAGGGCTGGGAAATCTGGGTTTTTACAATTCAGCAACGCGTAATTCACTGCTTCACTGAGAAAGAGGTGGAATTTAGTTTTTCTTCACCTGTGATTCATAGGAGCCTGTTGGTGAGAGTTTGTGCAAGCAAACTTACGTGCTGTGTGTATGTGCCGTATTGCTGGTGCTCACGTTGCCTTTTTCCCTACTTTATTTCTACGTCTGGGAGGGAGCTCTGAAAGTGGGAGAGTGACGGAGCAGTTTGATTTGAGCATCAGTGCCTCTGACCTTATTTATGGGATGCGTTTCCCACAGATCCCCTCCAACTGCAAACTGTTCCCCATCACACCTCACCCCAATCCCATCTGGGCTCCATCCACTCCCCCCCTTTTCTTTATAAACCTAAAAAGCTCGGCTGCATTCTCTCGTTCTGCCTGTGCTCAGGCAGTCCGTGTACTAGCACCCTTTCTCTCAGACCTTCGCAACCTGGCTGCGGTTGCTGTAATGAATGTGTAAGTGACAAAAAGCAAAGCAGAGTGTAAAAGATGCTAATCAGCCTTTGTTCTTTTCAGACATGACATGCAGGACCTGAAGTATAGATTTTGTATGGCGAGAGATAGATTTTAATTAAGCATCTTAATAGAGAAATCCTTCTTGTTTTTTTCAGAATAAATTAAGGAAGTAACTTTGATGCAATATCATTTTCATCTAATCAGTAACATTCTGAAATTACCATGTTGTTTTCCATTAGAAATACCATCATCCAACAAATCAGATAAAATTATTTAACGTAGCTATATTGCAGCCTCAGCTAACATTAGCCTGGGCATGTGTATACACCAAACAGTGAGTGAATTGACAAATGTTCATAGGGAGGAGAGGGCAGAGTATCCACAGTTCTGTGTACTCCTTTGAGTAAGATGCCCATATCCGATCTAGAGTCACTAATAATCCAGCAAATGCTTACCAGGGTTTTGCCATCTGCATACAGAGAGTACTGATTACTAGCACCAATAAAAGACAAATGTCATTAGCTTTCACTTGTATTCACAGATTATTAATATCTCCATTAAAACATTTGACTTTATATTTGGCATGAGTTCAGAGGGGTTTGTTTGACATAAACTGACACGTTGACAAGAGTTCTCATACCATGGTGTTTGCCAGGTTTATAACATACAAAACAAAGTGCATGACCAGGAATCACCTTGCAAGGCTGCGACAGTAGTTATGATCTTAAGGTCCTTTCCAGCCCTCACCATTCTATGGTTCAGTGAGTCTGGAAAATCGATGGAGTCGCTGCTGCCTGATGGTGTCTTTGATAAATGTGTGTGGTGGTTTTGAGTTTTACACAACTGTAGTTTCAAAGTTCATATTCCTGACAGCCAGAGGCAGGCCGCAGTTTGCCCTGCACGTCCAAGCACTCGTAATTGTAATTAATATTTATTTTCTGTTATGATAGTGCCTTGAGGTGAAGTCAAGTGGGTGCTGTGGCTGCCCAAAGTGAGAGCATCACTGAGAAGGAATGGGCAACTGAGGCAGCTGGAGATCAAGTGGCTTACTCGATCGAGTGGCTTACTCAACAGCGTACAGAGAATTGTCGTGTCAGCTGGAAACTAAACACAGCTCATCTGGCAGGCTCTTTGTAATGGAAGGAGTTTTCCCAAGAATAAGGCATTCCAAATTGAGGTGTAGGGAGTGTTACCTCTTGATCCTATCATTCACTTCTGTCAAGGAGTCACATGAGGATCTGATTTAATAAAAAGGAAGCCTGAACTAATCACATGGCCCATTTTTTCTCCTACTGTAGAAACTGAGCTAAGGGCTTAGGGCATATGAATAGGCATGGCAAGAGCATGGAACCTGCCCTCTCAGAACAGTCTTTCAGGATCACTGCAGTTGGATGAGCTTCCCTTAAAGCTCATCCAGTCCCAACCAAAAGATGGTACAAGTCAAGAATAGTTGAGGATTGCAGGACCTGGGTATTTCTAACACCCAGCAGCATGGGTTTCACTTCCTGCTGCCTCTCTTACTGTCACAGACCAAATTAGAGATATTGTGCCTCAACAGGAGATGCCCCATTGCCAGCAGAGACTTTTAATGATCCTCAGGTTCACATGCTGCTCTGGGAGCAACCTCTGAAGGCTACTGAAGATTTTGCAACATACTATTCCTATAGAGAAGAATGTGTATCTCACCAGGAATGCATATTCAGTAGGCTTCCACATTTTAGCACTGTGGTTTTCTCTTCTGGATATGCATTATCTCTTGTTCAGGTCCTTTTAGCTTTTCCAGATACCTTCTTGGTCTTGTGAGCTCTGGCAAGCAGACTGAGCAAATGTCCTTTGGATATGAGTTGGTAACTAGCTTGGGTCATGAGGAAACTGCCCCTTGAGCAAGGAACATCCTAGCATCACAGATTGCTCCAGCCCTTCTCCTGGAATATCTCTGTTCAGCCACCTTGGAATCATGGAAATACAGGTTCATTCCACTTCTAAGGCACTTAGAGATGCATTGGGTTTGACTCCCTCTCAAAGCTGGACCAACTGTGAAGTTTGACCAGGTTCCTTAAGGTTATACTGCAAGATGCCAGGGGAGCATAAGTGATCGGTGATTTTGATGCAAAGACCGTACTTAGAGTTGTGAGATGAACTTAGATGAAGTTCTGTAGCCCGAGGTGGAGAGTGCTCAGCATGGATAACAAGCTCCCAGTCTTCCTCATGGTCTGTCAGTGGGATTAGCCATCTCCTCTGTCGAATTTTGTGTAAAAGGAAGACTTCTGGCTAAGATAAGATCATCTACAGAGCAACTCACTTGACAGTCCTAGTTCATTTCCTGCTTTGGCAATATCACAGAGGTCATCTCCACAGAACTCTCCTCCTAAGAGGCCTTCCTGCATTTCTAAGCTCATACACCTTCCTAAGGCTCTGTTTTCCTCACCTGCAAGTTTAGGCCATTTTTATTCCCTCTAACTTGGCTCCAGCACTCCCAACAGCCATTTGGGGTATTTTATGCTTCCCTTTTATGAACACTGTGCTTAAGCAGTATATGGCTAGCAAGCACACAGCTTTTGCAGGCCATCATGTTCTTTATTTTCTCAATGTGGTTCGTTTAGAGGCGCTTTAAGGAAACATTTTCCTGCAGGTTGCTTGTGAAAGGGGATTGCTTTGGGTTGGTTCTTTATATTCAGCTTATCCTGACTTTGACATGAAGTGCAAACAGACATTGATAATACATGGGAATGGTCAAAAGGAGCAATGAAAACTGCTTGCATATGCTTTTGGAAATGTGTTTCTGCTCTGAAAAGTAATTACCTGAATTTGACTTGGCTTCACGTCGCTCATCTCCTCCTTGAGCGTCAGGGCTGCTGACATTACTGGAGTGGTTACTGGTGTCAGAATGATCTTCCTGGCTGTTCTCTGAGAGACTGAATTATACTGGAGATTTTATGCATCATCAGGAGATTATTTCCCCTGTAAATTCTAATTGCAGGAATACCTCAAGCACTTCCGTGCCTTCTGGGTATGGTTGACAGCATTGCACAAGTGTGACTGAGATCCTGAGGAGCAAGGGAAATGACTTGGATGCAGAAGTTTACCAAAACCAGAACTGGGAGAATTTTGCTGGGGCAACAAATGGAGCAAAACTTTGGTGAATTTGGATGGAGAACGCTTTGGCGTCTGTTACAGGTAAGAATGCCCTGTAATATCCTATGGCTGGATGCACAGCGCACATCCATGCCCCTCAGACCCCATGAAGAATCCCAGGGACATGCATTTGGCCACATTTTTTTCTTTATTTCGAAATTTGGGCATGATTTTGAATGGGCAAACGCAGGCTCAGGAAGATGAGGTTTGTCTTTTCAAAAATCAGAGGCTGTTAGAGGAGCTTCCTTTTCCCCTTGCAAACTGCCATCGGCTACCCCAGAATGGCGCTTGGCTTGGAAATGTATGACTTGAATTGTAATTAGTGGTTAGGTTTGTATGTGGAAAGATGATATTCTCCTATTCTCTACCTTTCTGAAGGAAGAGAGGCCGATGGCCTCCTTAGAGCCAGTCCATCTCTAATCTACTCCCTATTTCCACCGTTGATGCTCCTACCTTTACAAAAGAAAGATGCAGACTCAAATGATTGTCAGAAGACTGCAGGTATTGTGATTTGTGTAGGCTTCTCCTTCATCTCAGCCTCCTTCACTTGTCTAAAGAAAGTAAAATATGTGAATTTAGAAGCACTATGACACCAGCGTTCCCTCCCTATATTTAATATATTCTCCTCTTTTCATGGAATCAGAAATCTATGCTCAAAACCCCAGATTTTATTTAAGACTAACACGCAGCTAAGGGAATTTTATTACATAAGAAATAGTAACATTAAATATGGTCAGTGCTTACAATGGTGCTTTCTGCCTGAAGTAAGTGATAAAACTTACTGCGTGGATAGTATTAGAGTGAGGTGCATCAGGCAGTGTGCTGCAGGATTTAGTGATGCTAATATCTGTTAAAAAAATACTTCTTTTGTTAGTCCTTCTCCACATACAGCTTCAAATCCTTCCATTGGAATCTGGTTGTGGAAGTAAACCTGCTTAAAAGAATTTCCTTCTGAGGCACAACATGCCTTAAAATATAAGCAAAAGTCAACGTGCTAAACCAAAATTGATCAGCTCAGTGAACACACTCGTTTGCCTGGAACTGAAATGTGCAGTCTGAAAGAGCAAGGCTTGGGAACTGGAGATCCAGGAAAGGAGCAGACCTGCTAAAAGGAATAACGTTTTGGTGCAACGAGCTCATTTGCCCAACAGCTTTCTACCTCAATTAACATACATGGGAAATGTGTGTATGGAGTGTGACAGGCTGCTCAAGTCACCCTCTCCTGAGAGTGGGATTATATAATCTGCAAGTGGCAGAGTTGCACTGAGATTAAAGTACTGAATGTCTTGTTTCTCCAGGCTGCTGGCAGCGCTGCCTGCTCCTTGGCTCCGTACTTCACCCTGACTTGTGAATGATCCGCCTGGGCTCTGGTGTCCCTGAACTAACCAAGTGTCTGGGAGCCCCGTTCAGCTGCTCTTTGGAACAAAAGAGAGAGAACCTGAAGGAAATCCTGCTTGCACTGTGAAGCACCCTGAGTGCAGCCTGCCCGTTCAGGAGCGCACTGCAGAAAATGATGAGGGACAAGGTAAGGAACCACATCCTTTCCCTTCTTAGCTGGCAAAGAAAACCCTTTTCTTTGGTCAGCCCTGGCAGAAGCTCCATTTTAAACACCTTCCAAGAGTGATTGTGAAACCTCTAGAGACCACAGTATCTGTCACTTGGGGTTTTCTTCTTATGAGTCTGGGAAACTCCTTGAGACATCCCCATGCCTGGAAAACTTCAAAGTATTCCTAAGAGAGCATAATGAGGCTTTAACTGTGAGGCACTGCACTTTGACATGGGGAGGAGGCTGTTTCCATTCTTGCCAGAGGATTTGGTAGTCCCTGCATCTCGTTGGGACTGTCACCCATTTCACTTTGAGGATGCAAAGCCTTCTTTCAGCGTGGTCTGTGTAATATGGGACATGCAGATGGGAATACGGACAATATGGAAGAAGCTTTGTTTGCATCTAGAGCACAAAGAGAGCAAGCAAAGGGTTCATTTTTTAGTCCCGTTCTCTCCACGTTGTAGAATGCTTGAGTTGCTAACTGGTGTTGCCTGCTGCCCAGAGAGCACCAGGTCACCTCTCAGGGCGTCACGTTGTCTCTTCTACATGCTAAGCTTGCAGACTCTTCAGGCTACAGCACCCGGATTTCCCTCAGGTGTGCTGAACATTTCAGGTGATGATTGACCGCTCTCCTTCATGTTTGTATGATTATTAGTCTCTTCTCTGTGTGCTATTCAGCGGACAGCAGTGCTCGTAAAAAGCAGATAGGAGCAAGTTGGGCTGCTGCCCCTGGTGAGTAGGGGAGAGGATGGGCTGATTGATGACCCTTGGCTGTTTTCTGATGTTGCAGTTGTTTTTTATGATGTCATTAGGAGGCTATAGTCACATTAAGGAATCCCTCATGACATCATAAAGGACTTGATATTTCGCTAATGTTATTTCAGCAGAGTGGAGCTCTGGCATTTTATAGTCTTTGCTTTCCCCATAGAATTAGGAGTTGTCTAACTACAACCTGGAAGAAATGCAAAAATAGTCAAATGCTGACTTCAAAAGTTATGGTTGAGGAATGCTAATGTATTTGGCTCTTTCAGAGCACACAGCACCTTTAGGTGGAATACATGATGTGTTTATAAAAGATGCCATCAGTGAATACAGATCCTCATGCAAAGGCAGAATCAGGCGTGCCTTCCACAAACACACAAAAAGTACTTTTCCTGGACACTTCTTGTAATAGTGTGAGTGATCAGTGGGCCCCAGGACAGCACTGTGTCACCATGTGGGCTTTGGCTTGAGAGGCCAAAGTCGTGGTGTAATGGTGAGATGGGGAAAACACTGCTACTGGAGCCAGGAGCTACCGTTTCCTAATATGGAGGGGAATGTTAAATCCTGTATTGAGCAGGGCTTCTATTTTGAACAGCTTGGTATAGGTGGAAAAAGCCCTGTGGGTGTTGTTGCCAATTGTACTGTAAGAGGGGTATGCAAGCACCAAGGAGCTCAGCATCTTCACTGCAGTAACATAGACATCTCCCCAGCTAAAACTGGTGTTAGGTCAGGGCAGGAGACTGGGAAAGTAAGAAGGAGGAGGTTTGCATACCAAGAGAGAAATCAAATTACAGTCTGTGTTACTGCAGTATTAAGGGAGCCCTTTACATGGCTTTGTGCTGGTTTCTCCTGCTTTCCTTTGCTAATGCATTCAACAGTATATAAATACTCTGTGTGGTACTTGATCTGTGTCTGGCACAGAGGCAGAGCAGGACCCAGTCGTGCTCTGCCTGTCCAGCCTTCCTTTCCCTTCAGAGTTTGCAAAAGGTGCACTATTTGTCTTTAAACAACATAATCTGTTACCAGGTGAATGTGCAATTTTGAAACAAAGCTCCATTTGGAGACTGGAAACACCTTTCAGTAGAACAGTATCTCTGATGATGCATCATTTATCCTTTCCATTTCAATGCCCTGGCCTCAACATCTAGTATTGCAGCAAGTATTTTCTTCTGCTGCTTGGAAAGAAAAATATTCTTCTGTTTCTGAAGAGGTTACTCTCACTGACATTAATAGAGCTGTTATTAAATGATATACACCATGTATAAGATTTGTCCTTTTTAACATGCTTGACATAAGAATCTCAGTGAGAGACCCTGGTGTAGCAGCTGCATTTCAAGAGGACTTCAGAAAAGAACTGTAAGGAGACCTTAACCTGCCCTAGCTGAGAGGGAAGAGGAATGGGACTGAGGAGTAAATATGTCAGCAGGCTCTGAAACATGTTGTGACATGTGCAGAGGATGATGTTTGACCAGTTCCTGTCAATGAGCTGGTCCTTTCAATAAAATTATAGGATCTTATACAACTTCTAATTTTGTGTTGGATTTGTGCAGCCAAGCAAAAAGCTGCATAAAAAGGCCCTCTAGATACCAGAGGACAAAAAAAAAACCTGTTGTTTCTACTAGTTTTCAAACCCTTCAATATATTCCTGCATAAGAGGCTTTTTGGGCTGTTTGCAAAGTCTTTGTGCAAGTGAATTCAGATCAGGTACCTCATCGTAAGCGTTCCTTGTGGTACGAGATGTTACACCACGTTTTCTTCAGGCACCCATGCCTGTGCCTTTGAGTCCTGTCCTTGGCTCTGAGGAGGGCAGGAGAGGCAGGTGAAGTGTATGCATCCCAGAAGCTTATCAGTAGCTGAAGCCACCTGAAATCTTGCTGAGGAGACTTCTTCCTTGTGATCCTGAAGCCATCTCCCTCTGGCAGTGCCAGGCTCATACTGATGCTGAGCCTGTGGCCTCTTGACAGTCATAACCCCCAAGGCAGCAGATTTTAATCCGTTTCAAGGGACAGAAACGTCTGAGAGCCTCTCATCTGCCATTACTCTGACTGCAGCTTGCATGGGATTGTGCATGGTTTGATCCCAACTGGAGCTGCCGGGGAGTGGTGCAGTCACCAGCTGACAACCTGCACTCCAGAGCCTGTCCCTGTTCTTCACTGGGTTGACACGAAACTCAGGCTTTGTATCAGAGGTGAAGGGGAATAGTGGACACTCCACACATGATGCAGTATCCTTCTCCTGTGGTCCATGACTAGCTGTGCCTGCTGGTAGGCTCTGTGTGTCTCAGGCATTGCTCACCACCCCTGCAGCTGTACTCTCAGTTGAAGCCAGTCCCCTCCGTGTGATATCACAGTCAGCTGCTGGGAACCTGCAGGTAGATCAGGACTTCAGATAGCAGGTGATGAGGAGCAGGGGACACAGAGCCCCCTGAGGAACACACGCTTCTACTGTTGTGCATTAACAGTGTCACGTACCCTGAAGATGAATACACAGGGAAGTCCTCAGAGGACATTCTGGCACCCAGCAATTCCCAGGGTCATTGGTGGCTTTGTGATTTCTTTTTTAATGTATAAATCACTGATTAAATATCTGTTTGCCAGGCTGCACCACCCTGGACATGCCTGGAGATGTCCCAAAGGAGGAGGTGGGAAAGGGGGAGAGTTGCCTGCAGCCTGGGATAGTTATCTGTTTGCTTTGAACAGAGCAACTGATCTACCTCTGGAGTTTTGCTTTCACACAAGTTCATCCAGTTCACCTACTTAGACTGCTCGTTATTAATAGAATCGTTAGCAGGTTCACTCCACAGCTTGTAGGGAAGGTGTGCACATGGGTGGCACCTGAAGACAGAAAGTATCTGATTATATCTAATACTTATTTGGCTCATCTTCCCAGGTGTGCTGTTCTCCAGATAATAAACCAGGCAGCTTCACAGAGGGAGGTACAGGCACACCCTAGCTGTGGGCTCCGGCTGTATTCCAGCATCAGCTAAGGAGTGGGGTACCCTTGCTGGTGAGGAGTTAGGGCCGTGCTTGCATATACAAGGCAACACAGACATGGACCTGCAGAAGTGTCACAGCTGAACCGATTTGTCACTAACAGTAGGTCTTCAGAGGCAGCAGTGCTCTCAGGCAAGCGCTGACACGGAGCTGCTTTGTTGCCTGTGAACTCATCCCTCCCGTTGTGCATCCCTCATTGCCCATTTACACGTAAACTCATCATGGCAGGACTTGCTTCCTGGAGGTGCAGTGCAGGGAGATGTGGTTGCAGCATGGGTGTATTTGAATTTGCTTGACTCAGGTCAAGATGTGACCTGCGTGTTGGAGTACAGTGTCACTGAACAAAACCCAGGTGTGACATGTGCATACGGGGGATGGATCATGCACACCCTTCGTGATGACAGGCTGCTCTGAGTCTTAGCACATACAAGGAGGAGGAGGAGGTCTGCCATGGACCGAAGGGCTGTAGGGTGAGCTCTCTGCTCTGTGATGTGTTCTGTGGCATCTGTGGTCTTACTCTGGCAATGAGGCTGAGCACCAAGAGGCCAGGTCCAAGGTTTCTGCTGGATGCAGCTGAAGAACTGAAAGGAAACAGAGGCAAGAAGGTCTCCTAAAACAGACTTCCTCACCTCTCTTGGTTGTGCTACCGTGGGTACATGGACTTCTTCAACTGGGTGCCCCTTGCAACCTGCTACACTGCATCTAGAAATGAGCGTATAAGGGTGAGCAGTTCATTATTACTGAACGCTCCATTCTGCCCTCACATGCAGATAGGGATCTCGATTTAGTTGTTCAGCCATGGATGCCTTTGAACTCAGACCTAGCAGAGAGGCCTGAATCTTTTCCATCTGATTCATATCCAGAGCTTCTGCTATTTACTCAAGCCTCTCGGGTGGAGACATTGGGCTGGAGAGCTTGTGGGAACAACTCCCTTCAAGTTCTAGCTGCAATCTGAAAGCTGTGGTGTAGGAAGAAAAACAGGGTAACCAGCCTGGCTTCAAAGTGAGCTTTTCTTCTCCCCTGAGCAAGTGTAGTTCTGACCCCATTTAACACCAGCTCTCTCACACCCAATAAAAGCTTGGTGCATGCAGTGTTTCAGGCTCATAGAAGAACTCTGCCTGAGTGGAGCAGGTACATGTGTTTAGTAAGCGCTTTCTTCAGTGCAGTTACAAGGGTGGCAAGGGAATTTTTCTTGCATCTGGACTGCCAGATTTTCGTGGCAGTCTTGCCATTTCCTGCAGCACTCTCTATAGCAGCATGTGCTCCATTCACTGCGTGACCCTTCAGCAAGTTAATGCTTCCAGATCTGCCTCAGAGTGAGCTGGAGACCTCTGGCCAGAGTAGCACTGGTTTAGCTCGACGAGATGGCTTCATTAGAATTTTCATTGCAAATTGAGTGCATGAAATAAGCTTGGCTTCCAGCCTGGTGACTTGTCTCAGTCACCTATTGCTTTTAGCCTGTGCTCAGGATGAGCAAGAATGTCTTACTCAGTGGTAATCATGTGATCTTGGATTTTTAAACCTCACCTTTATTCCTGGCAAACCAACACCTAATTACTTTGATAGTATTAAATGCACTGGATATTTATGTGTTATCAGTTGTTAATGTATGTTGCTGATACGTGGTTCTGTTTGACTTCCACAAAACACCTTTTACACTCTAGATGAAACAGGCATTACTTTGCCTAACTGCTGGGCAGATGGTAGCCTGATAGTCATCCCTCTGCCCCTAGAAAGCGTAACACCAGTGGACCAGTGCATCGCGCAATGCCTTTTTGTGCCTTGTAGTCAGGGACTGCCAGCTCTTGGGATATTGTCCTCACACGTCTTGGACCATGAGTTTAGAAGGTATCCTGGGAGCTTCTCAGACTGAGTGTATTGTATGGATTTGAGGAGTGTGGTCGTCATATCCATGAATAGGGAAATGAAAAGGTGGCAACACGCGTGGATTGATGCACATTCAGTGTAGTCCAAAAAGACTGCTCAGAGTAGATTGAGAACATTTAGCTATTGCTAAATGTTTTTATTAGCAATAGCTAATATTTAGCTATTGCTAAATGTTCACGGGCAGTCAGCTCAGTGGAGCTGTGCTGCAGGGATGCAGAGTCCCCCATAAGCAGTGCTTCAGGAGTTCTTTGGGATGTGAAGCAAATCCCATTTCCAATGGAATTCTTTAATGCACCCGAATGTCTGATAGTAGTAGGAGCATTCTGTAAAAGGCAGGAGCTCGACCAGATAAACTTTACAATAAAACAAATCTCAAAGCTTATTTATAGTGCCATGCTCTCCTTCCTGTTTATGAAACCTTGACATATTTATCTTTTATTTAGAAATTATTAGTCCCAAACTGGGCTCAGTTGCTTCATCTCCTGTTTGAATTATGAGCAAGAAAAAATAGGAGAGCAATGATACCCCTGGAGTGATGGCTTTACATCTTTAATCTAATTAATTTATGAGCATTTCCAGGGACTCCCTGTACAGCACGTGAACGCCTGGAAATCCTGCATTTTAAGATCATTTGTTTCCTTCTGCTAGTGTGGGTCTTGTGTTTCCAACCCTGTAGTGTTCAGTACACAGAAAAGCAGTGTTAATAAGTCTGAGTGCTTTTTATGTCAAATCAGATGGAATTCATCTCTCCTGAGTTGTTTGCTGGTTATGTTCGTCATGTTCTGATGAGATGCCCGCTGATAGCAGGGTAAGAGGTCCCTATTTGTGGCTTCTGCTGTTGGGTTTGAGGCCTCCCCTTTGCTTTGTCTTCTGTAACGGCAGTAACCAACACACTGATGTGTTTCCCTTAACCCTTGTACTACAGGGGCTGAGTTTCTCTTGAGCTACCCTTAGTTTTTGGAGGCTTGCAGGAAGCAGCGGTAGATGCGGCACTGCGTGATGTTTCACAGGTATCTCTTCCAAACCTGAATCGTGCTCCTCTTTCCCTCTTTGGCAGGTGTGAAAGAGATGCAAAACTCCTGAATTAGCATTTGCAGTCTGTCAGAGCTGCTCTCCCTGACAGAATCACCCTCGCATTGGCTCCTTTTCACCCTCCCTCTTAATTAATTTTGCCTGTGCTGAGCAAGCGGGCTCCAGCAGGCTCGCTGCCGTGGACTGATTTCCCTGTCTCCCTTTGATGTGTCTCCTGAGAGGGGCAGGGCACACTGGAGAAACTCATCAGAGAGCCCTGCTATTGCTTATTTTCATGCTGCCTTGGGCAGAGCTCTTCTCTGTCCTTTACTCTTACATTATTTCTCTTTCAACAGCAGCTACATTGTCATAATACGGCAGACATTTCTAAGTCCTGTGAGCTGTGGGGAGCCTGGGGCCCATTTCCCTCCATCATTGTGGCAGGAGTTGGTGTAGGGAGAGCACCAGCTGCCCAGGCTGGTGTCAAAAACTGAAAGGCTGGGCCTGGCTTCCAGAGGTGCTCAGCGCCCTTGCCCCTGAAGAGTTTTCCATGCCAAGTCCTCGGTGAAGGGCTGGTGCCAGACTGCTTGATGCTGTGCTTAGGCCAGTGGGGCTCTGCCTGTGTTACAGGAGATGGCAGGGGTTGGAGGGAGGGGATCGAGGAGATGAGGCACTGTGGCCATAGAGAGCCTGTGGAGGAGGAGGAGGAGGAGGGGTGCTGGGGATCCGGGAGCTTCAGAGCTGACGTTTTCCAGGGTGCTATCAGGGAATCTGCTGAGAGCTGGCTGCTGACACAGGGGAACTAAGGAGCTTTGAGGAGCGTTGATGCCTGCCTCTACGTGTACGGCTGCGTGTGCACGGAGCAGGCTCCAGTCTGCAGTCATGTGTGTAAGGCTCGAGTCAGAGCCGTGGGGCACTTGTTTCTACTGCACCAAAACAAGTAATCACAGCTCTGCACTTTTGGGCTCTGTTTTCGCTCTGTCTCACTCTTTTCTTCTTCTTCTTTTACTTAATATTGCCAAGTAGATGTTTGTGGTGGGTCGTCCCTGGCTGGACACCAGAGCTGCTCTGTCACTCCTTATGTGGGCAGGGGAGAGAAAATACAAGGCAAGGCTCACGAATGCATTCTTAGTTAACACGTCCAGCAACGCAGGATGGTGCACACTCACTTGTGGGCATTCGCAGCAGTATTGGCATGCTGAAGCCATGGGGATGTCTCTGCCCTTTGTGTTAGGATTTAGAAGTGAACTAGTTCACTATGCAAAATGGAATCTTGTATTTCATCAAGGTGATTCAGTCCTGTATCCATAGAAATCCTGTTTCGGAGAGCTCATGTTTAAAAACATAAGCAAATGGATCATTAGGTGGTTTAATTATGTCAGTCTGCTGTGGCAGTTACTCAGACTTTTTGCAAGGCAATAATAGAGCCATAAAACTGGTTATCAAAGATCACTTTTAATAGAAAGCAAAGCCTGTTGGTTACTTTTAGAGTGGTTGGTGTTTTGCTCAAGCCCCAGCTAGCCCAGAGCTCAAGGGAAGAGACAGGTTAGCCTGCATCATTCCACAGACAGAGAACAGTCTGAAACTTTCTGGATGCAGCAAGCCATACAGAGAAGAGAGAAAAGATGGCCAGGCTATGGATGGCAGCCAGAGAGGTTCTTGTTCCCAGTCCCCAAGAGGACTCATCTGAAAGGCATCCAGGTCAACCAGGTACTTGTAGCAGGTGAAGAGTGCCATGGGTTGTCATCCTCCCTGCACTGATGTGATCCAGATGTGCACTTACAGATGCCTCAGTGCCACATATGGATCCTGAGAGCCAGCCTCTGTCAGTGTTGGCAGCAGGTAAGCTTTTCTGACTTCAGACTCTATAAATCCACCCCACACTCCAGAGGAAGATCTGACCTCCCCTATTACTGTTTCCACTTTCTGCCATCCAGTTCTTTGATACTTAGGCTGCAAGCATGCAATGCTTGAGTTCAATAGAAGGACCTCCCAGCTTAAGCATAGATATTGTCCAGTTTTCATTTTAACATGAGAGTATTATTTGCACATCAAATATACCATTCTGCCCAGCTGCTGCTTGAGTAGCAGGGAAGGGAAAGAAAGGGCCACAAAGTCTGCCTGGTGCAGATTGCTTGAGTCATGAATATTCATCAGCAAAACGCAAAGACCTGGAGTTTTCACAGCAACTCCACCCACCAGACTGAAATAACTGTTACAGCCTTTGCCAGTGCAATGCCAAATGAAGTGGAATGTGAAGCAATTAGATTGTGTTTTCCATGCTGAATTCAGTGGACAGAAACAAAAGTTTTCCAGCAGCAAAAAGCTCTAAGTCTTGTGATCAGATTATCTTTTAGCAGACACTGAATGCAGAGAGTGTGCATGGTCTGGACTTTCACTGCCACTGCCTGCACGTGTACAGTGTGCTCCTGAGCACCATGTGGGCACTCCAACACGGGCTTTTCCTGGGGCTCAGTTGTTTCCTGTGGCTGCAGTAATCCCCTCCTGGGAGCTCTGCTTGCTTTCCATGCCAGTTCTCTTGTATCAAAACACCTAAAAGTCCTTCACTGCTGGTTTTAATTACAAGTGTGTTAGCTGCTTCTCTCCATGTAATTACTAAAATGAATGGGGAGAGCAGAGATGGGAGAGTGTAAATGCTCTTCACACAGAAATGCAATTACGTCTGCGGGCATCTTTCCAACTACTCCGTATGTTATGTAAAGCCCTGTGTATGTATGTGTGAGTTAATGAGGATATTTATGTTTTCCCTTCTTACCTTAACAATGGATTAATTTCAGACATATTTTATAAGGTATTTGGGATTGTTATGGAGACAGATCAGTATCTCCTTCGGGTACAGTCATATCTGCCTCAAAAACCAAAGAAAAGAGATTACATGATTATTTCAGCGTGTGTGCACTATAGGCAAATACCTGATCTTGGGTGCTCAGTGTGCTGCTAATCTTGTAAAGTCACTCTTCAGTGCAAAGAGCTTCTGAATAGCCTCCTGAAAGGTGTGACATTAGGGAAACACCTGCATCTGGGCATCATTTCTTTAAGGACTTGCCTTTACTGGGAAATTAAGTCAAGTTGTCTGCACCTGAGTTTCTTCTCCCCATTTGGCCTCACTGGAATAAAAGCAACTGCATTTAACAACTCTAATTCTTTGGCCTGAGACTCGCTAAGCTGCTCTGTGAGCTGTTGTTAACTCTTAGTCCTTTTGGGATGCACACTAGCACTTGGAAGCAAAGCCTGGAATACAGTGGTACATGAGAAGACCTTGCCTGCATGCACATGGTGGAGTGATTATAACAGTCTCTGAGTACTTAGCCAAGCTTTATCCCAAGGTAAATCAGATGAACTGTGTGTCATTGCATCCATGCTAAAGAGGTTCTGTGAAGCCTGAACGTCTTTGATGCATAGTAACTTAGAACTGGGATCAGGAATGGTGATGGCATGTGGCTTGTGTGATCCAAATGGCAACTTCACGTGTGGACCAGAGAGCAAGGGTAATCCACGGAGGGTGTCGTAACATCATTAGAAATACTAAAGTGTTTGGAGGTAGATGTGTCTCTCTGTCTAAATCCTACAGACAGAGATGAAGGAATAGATGCATTATTGTTAGGAGGCATTTTAATATGTTTTTCAAGAAATTACTGCTGTCCTTCCACTGGGTCTATTCAAATACCCTTACACAGGCAATGCTGAAATAAATGCAAGGCATAGGAAAACTTTAGAGACCGTAAAATCACAAATCATTTTTATCACTCAAGAGAGAAAGCGAAATCCAGCTCCAGTGAAGTCAGTAGCAAATGTCTTTTTGCTATGGTACTCTTTGAGGAGGCTCTTAAATAGAAAAGGCATTTGGTTATGCACACAGGGAATGTTTTAGTGGTATTGTTCTTACTAAAACATTCCAGAACTTAATATACAGCAACGTTCCTTTCGAAGAGTGGAATATTTGAAGAATATTCCATTTGAGTGGAAATCAAATGAAAACGGACTTCATTTTAAAAAACCTGCACACTCTAAGATGCATGATAATGGATCACAGAGGGGGAAAATATACCTAATAAAATACAGGAAGTTGCTACCAGAATGCAAGCAAGATTTTTCAGTCGAATGTGCTGTTTGTGCTGCCTCTGGTTTCCAGGCTAGAAATCCTTGTTTCTCGTTTTCGACCTAATTTTTGGTTGATGTCCTGACTCCTCAGGAGTATCAAGAGGAAGTTTTTATGCAAGACGGTGGTTTCTGAGATTTGTGTGACAAGCCTGGGTAAAATTCAAATGACTCTGTGATTTAATCCATTTGGAGCTGTTGCACTAAATCACTGTTGCCGTTGCTGACATCCCAGCCCACAGAAACCTGGAAGCCGATGATATAAGTTTATCTGCATATCTACAGGTGAAAACTCAGGCAGCCTTGAATTGCAGTGAGAGGTGTTTGCCTCTGCTCTGAATACATTTGGGGATGAGCAGGGTCTGCTGCTCTGAGCACTCGGGAAGGAGTCTGACTGCGCTTTTCCCCTTGAAATAAATTGTCCTCAAGGTCATGCTAGCTTTCAGAATATACAGCAGGAACTTGCCCTTTTATTCCGTGATACAAGACACAGTGTGATTTATTCACGAAACACAGATCAGGGAGCCAAAAATATTCCTAAATTACCTATTCTCAAGTAAGGATCCACTTAAATCTGTAGCTGGCCTCAGTCTCCTGCAGTGGGGGTTCAAGTTGGGAACTTGTGTTTGCTGCAGTCATCCCTTCTGTGTTCCCTCCTGTTTGCAGGAAACACTGGCTCTGCAGGCTAGGACTCAGCTTACAGGTAGAAGGAAATAGAGATGAGGGAGGCTCTAGTGGTCTGTTGTAAACCCTTTTGACATGGCTTTGGGAGAGGGAGCAGGAGCCTTAACCTTCCACGTATCCGATTCCAGTTCCACATCTGTTTACAAATAAACGTTGAGGTCTCTGCCATACCCCTTTAAGCTGACTGAATGTGTTGCAGGGCAAGTGCAAGCTCAACAGTGTCTGGAATTGCAAGTAAGGGGATGGATTTGGAGAAACAGTTCATAGAAGTGAAGATTGAGAATGTTACAATACAACAGGAGGTAGGATCAAACAACATGTGTCACTTTCTGAAAGAATACAGAGAAGTCAGAGTTTTCCATTCTTGGTTCTCCTGTCAAGACAGCAATTTATAGCATCCTAAAAGGAATGGGCACAGGGATTAGGACCCTTGGCTTGTAAGACAGTATGAAATGGAAATGGAAGCACCAAGGGGCAGAGAAGCACATGCAGGAAATCATCCAGACACCTATTTCTGGCCAGAGAATTTCTCACGTGCTCGATCCAGGTGTTTTTTGTTTCCAGTTAAGCTGTTGTTTCAGAGGCTGTCGAACCAGCACTGCTCAAGCTGCTCCTTTGCAGGAGCACGTGTGACTGACATCGTCACTCACAACCATGGCTGGCTCTGGCAGGAGCCTCCCAGGGTTGAGGGCCAGGGAGTCTGCGCTCCTTCCAGTCCCCTGGGACAGGAGGACATGGTCACCCCGTGTCTGTGCTGCCTGTGGGATGTAGATCCAGCGTTGTCAGGTTGGCACCTGCTGCACCTTTCAGCATCCATCACAGTGACTTGGAAATCTCAGAAAGAATCCAAGAGGAAAAGCTGTGTTTCATCCCAAGTGCTATTTTATCCCTGTAGGGTTTAGCTCCCGCTTTGCTCTGGGTTGTCCTCTGAGGTTAGGAACATGGTGTATGGATGTTGTGAATAGGAAATGGAAGTTTCTGTGGGGTCTCTGTAAGTCACCAGATACGGATTCAGGAATGTGACTTGCAGCATTTACCTGCCACACAGGATTATGCACAGGAAGCTTTGGGCTGGAAGAAATCTGGTGTAATGTTAAGGTTCTGTTCTGCTCTTGAGTATATCCTTTCTGGCAGCTGTGCTGAAGTGCAGCTATTGAGCTTCTCACCTTGTGCCAGAAGCTCAACCGTTCCTTCCAGCGCAGAGGACTGCAGAGACACTGCCACTCTTTCAGGATGTTTTTCTCTTTAAATCCATTTTAGTAGTTTTATTTTTGGATGAACCAGTAAGTAAAGGATTCTGTTGTGATCAACGCAGTACTTGCAGCAGCCAGAACGCACAAATGGAAGTTGGATCAGGAGGTTTGAAATGTTTCCATATTTCATAATGAAGCTTAAGTCAGTTCTGTCATCACCGCGCTGAGCCAGATAACGTCTGGGAAGAAACACAGGAGAGCTTCCTTGTCCTGTTTTGGGATAGAGGAGAGGGGGATGCCAAGTTTGAGCAGGTGGAGGGAAGTTACTGCTGTTCAAACATTCCTGAGCCTGAGTGCATGTGGGGAGAGCGCAGCCCAGGCGTGGTGCTCCTCAGAGGTTCTGGACACAATTGCAGTGCATATGCAATGGCCATTACATCATGTGGAGGGCAGCTGGGGAATGAAACTGGGGTTTGGACTGGGAGTGTTTCCAAAACAATAGCAAGTTCTTTCTTTCCCTTTGTCCTCTCAGTTATACCACCTGTGTGCCTGGGAAAGGCAGAGCGCGTGGAAAGACTCCAGTAAATTGTAGGTGTGGAGTGAAATGCCTGGAGAGCACAGAGGGAAGAGGCAGTGCCAACCCTAGCCACTGCCTTATTAAAGTGAAGATGAAAGGCCTCAACCCGCTTCCAGCCTCTCCTCAGACAGCCCCAGATTGAAATTTTTGGAATCCTGCAGCTCCTCTGCTTTGCACAGGGAAGTTAAGAACCTTCTCCTATACCTGCCTCGTGGCAAAGGGACCCCTGACAGGAGAAGGTGGCTGGAGATGGGTGCCAGGTCAGGAGGGAGCAGGATGGGATAACGTCTTTCAAGTGTGAAGTGTCTTTCAGGATCTCTCTTGAATGCCCTGCAGAACTGGCAAGTAAAGGGAAAAGCCAACCTCTGGCTTTATTCTTTGTGTCAGTGGATATCCTGCTCAAACGTGCACGGATTTCTGTTCCTTCCACGCATTAGGTTCATCAGCTGCTATTCAGCAGCCACATTTCCTTCTCAAGAGCCTCACTTCCCTAGGAATTCCCATATTACAACACTACTCCGTGATTCTGCTGTAATTCCCAGCTCAGATGAGCCCTGCTGAACCAGGCAGAACTGAAAGGAAGGCAATATCTTAGTGGCTGGGAGAAGTAAGAAGGTGAATTTTGTTTTGTTTTACTCCCAGCCCCTTCACATTGGCCTCTTGTACCACAAAGGAGAGCACAAGGCAGAGCTCAAATGTATCTCATCCTTTAAAGGCTTTATCCCATCATCTCTCCCTGCTCCGATCAGCATCAAAGTGAATGCTGCTTTGCAGTCCCAGGGGAGTCAATGCTGAGGTCTTTGCTCAGTGGGTAAGAGCTGATGAGGGGCAGGCAGGTTTGCTGATGAGCACACTGATAGGTCTGCTTCATAGAAACACTTGTTAAGCTAATTGTAGAGCTCTGAGGTAATGGTTAATTTCTGCCAGTTAAAATAATATCCTCTCTAGCATGGATTTGACACCATCCACCTCAGTTGTATCCTACATTAAAGGGTATTTTAACCTAGGGTAAAGGAGATGGGAGATGTATGTATTTCTTCCTGAGACTTGTGCTAAGGGACCTGAGCAGTGCTGGTGTGCTCAGCAATATGGAAGTGAGGTCTTCATCAGACCTGCTCATGCCAGGCTCAGGGTAGACACTGCCCTCTAAATGTTACCTCTCCTGCAACAACACTCAGAGGGGAAGAGGGCATCTGGTGGTGCTTTCGCAGGGAGCATTAGAGGATCCTCCCCCACGGGTCAGGTGTGTGAGCTGATGAAGAAGTCTCAAGTTTTCCTATTTTTTCTAGGAACACTGAAATGTCGGAGCTCTTAGTGAAAGGGAAGACCCCGTCACGGCCGTGTTCCCGTGTCTGAGCTCAGTTCTCCTCCTTTGGCTCTGTATGTGCAAGGGAAGCTCTGCTGAGAAAATCTCTGCTGTTCTTTTTGCACAGAGATTTGGTGTTAAAAAATAATTTCAATTAAATGGAATAAACCAGGGAGGAGCAATCCACTGCTTCCCCTGCCTGCTGCGCCTCCCAAACCTGACATCATTCTCATCTCAGTGCCTGGTTGGGTATTTTTGCTCCCCATGGTGCAAAATGCCTTTTCTCTTCTGCTCAGTCTGACAATGTATTTGCATCTTGTGCTAAACAAGTGAAACAAAGCCCTCTTTGAAGTGCATAAAGCCATTTATTTCAAAGGGGAAGCACGGAGTGTGGCATGTTGGCAGTGCACTTGGCTTGAATTTATCTTGAAACGCTGGGATGTCTTTTGTGTGTTTTTATAATTACATCATTAGCACCTTGAAAGTCCATTTCACTATCTTCAAAATGTTCTGGGTAGAAACTCAGAGCCGGGGAGGTGCTTCCATTTGAGTGGATGGAAGAAAATCAAGTGCACTTCACAGGCCAGTTTTCTTGACCCATTTGACCAGTGGTAGCACCCAGCCCTTTGGAAGAGAGAGCCGTCTGCTTCACCCATGAGCACCATGTGCTTTTCCCGCAGGCTATTTCTTATACATACATAAGGGAAACTCCCTTAAAACAGTCACTTCCTTAACCTTCTTTAAGGCCCTCTGAAGACTCATCTTTGATGCCTGCAGATGCATGCCAGCTGGCAGTGCCTGGCTGTTGCTGAGCAGAGAGTTCTGCTTAATGTGCATAATGCTGCTTGCTTTTCCACTTCCTCCTCCTCCCTCCCTGCAAGTTTGTCTCCTCCACCTGCTGCATCTTGTTCTAATCTGGTTTGTGAGCACTTTGGGGCAGGGACTGTCTGATTTATAGCGTGTCTGCATGGCCCCTAGCACAAGGTAAAAACTATTAATTCACATCGCCCCATACTTAAAGAAAGCTTTATGGGATCAATACAGCTGTGCTATAAATAAATAACACGGCTACAGTGTGGTAACTTCATACTGTACATCACCTGCAAATAGCTCTGTAACCTATTACAGAATGAGACTCATTTCCTCAAAGCTCTGGCTGTAACCAGGCCTGGGGTTTACTTCTCCATTGAGGTATTTGTTGAGCACAGAATCCTAGTCAGAAAGACGGACCAGTGGTGGCAAAATGGAGTTGATCTCTAAGGATTCCACTAGGGATGCTTCCTCCTCACATCACAGTCAGACTGGATCACAGTTTATTGAAGAGCTTTTCTCACTTCCTGCTTTGGAGTTGTGGCTCGTGTTTAATGCTTTCGTGGTGTCTTTTGGATTAAAAATGTTTAACAGTGATAGCGTAGGAACTGTTTGCTTATTAACAGCGTCATACTTTAGAACATAACATGGCTTTTGACTGAAGGAGGGCAGACTTAGATTAGACATTAGGCAGGACTTCTTCCCTGTGAGGGTGGTCAGGTGCTGGCACAGGGTGCCCAGAGAAGCTGTGGCTGCCCCATCCCTGGCAGTGTTCAAGGCCAGGTTGGACACAGGGGCTTGGAGCAAGCTGCTCCAGTGGAAGGTGTCCCTGCCTGTGGCAGGGGTTGGAGCTGGAGGAGCTTTAAAGTCCCTTAAACCCAAACCATTCTGTGATTCTGTGATAAGATTGCATGAGGCTGGCAATGCCACATTCTTCCTTGGTGTATAGTAAGATGCGTGTGCCCTATGAACGCTGAGGCTACAGCAGAACTCTTGGCAAGTGGTCAGACTGGTGGTCAGAGCAGAGGGGCAGCCCAGGAGCACGAGCTGGGAGGTTTTTGCTGTCACTTGGTCACAAGCAGCAGCAGAAGCTATGAGTTGGGGAAGGTACTTATCCTTTGGCCACTAAAAGCATTGCCATAGCAGATCTATGGTTCCGGGCTACTTGTCATATTGACTGGTACTATGCAGCTGTGACATGATATCATTTCATCTCAGGTTATTTCTTGCAGACTGCCAAAGGCTGTCTTGGTGTGACATTATATCTGTGTTATTAAACATATGTACCCCGAGACAGTAGCACAAAATGACATCCACTGAGCAGTGAATTCTAAGACAGCCCAGACAAATATGTGAAAGCACGATGCTGTAGAGGTTTTTACAGCGATGCTAGAGCCCAGCCCTTGGGCAACGTGCCCCCAGACTGTCACACTTAAACCCAGGAAGTGACAGCACATGCAATTACACAGATGCATTGCTATGAAGCCAGTAGGTGCTAGTGAGCTAAGAAGCTTGTTTGAAACACTCTAAAGAGAAGGCATTTGTCCTTTGCTTTCACTCCCTGGAGAAGTAAGTCCCCTAAAGCTTTATCAACATATGTCTGAGCTTTTAAGCTCTGCCGGAGGCCCTGTGGGAGTTTGTGATTACTAGACTGATACCTGTTCTCCTGCAATGCACTGCACCCCAAAGGTGGGGTCTGGAAAGCCAGTGGCTCTTTGTGCTCTGACTTCCTGCCAGGTGATTTTCATGTGGAAAGCTCTCCTCCCGTTCCATCTCACTTAACTCCAAACTCATCACAATGAGGAAGTAGAAGCACATGCTTGGTTTGATGTTCTACAAGTACAGTCTGATGAAGTGCCTTGGAGAAACCAGCTAGGACCTATTTTCCTGCTGGACTTCTTTCTTCCAGGGCTTCACAAGCTTCTGGCCCAGCTTTGGCATCCAGCCTGAAGAGTCAGGGAGTGCTGCTGAGAGTAACAAAACCAAGTGCAGAGCTCTCGAGCTTGCCCTTGCTCCTGATGCTGTGCAGCCAAATCTAAAGAGGAAAAAGGCTGGGGGGAGTCCCTTTGTGTCCTGACTCCAGGGATCAGGAGAATGCTTTTGCCTCCACATTGTTTCCTGGAAAGCTGGGAGCATCTTGGCAACTGATAATTGATTTTGAGCTGGTGTATAAACGATTGACCATTTAAAGATCAGGGGGACATTCATCCTTTGAAGCCAGGTTGGACTTGAGCAGCCTGCTCTAGTGGAAGGTGTCCCTGCCCCATGGCAGGGGGTTGGAACTGGATGAGCTTTAAGGTCCCTTTCAACCCAAACCAGGCTGGCATTCTCTGAGCAGTGCTGCTACTCTTTCCCCAAGCATCATCCAAGACAAGTCATTCATGTGTTAAGCGTTCTGCATGCTGCACAGGATGTGTTGCACATCAGCTGCCACTGAGGATTGTACGGAGCTGTGCATATCACCTGCACCTGTAATTCATCTTTAATAGTATCTTTTTGATTCAGACTGGGTGTTTCTGGCATCTTCTCTTCCCAGGCTATTTTAACATGGCTCAAATGGCAGAGCTTTCATTATTTCCATGACGACCACGTTTTCTGTTCCCGTGTAGATGTTTGAGGAGGGCAGTGGTTGCTGTCTACTGAAAGTGCCTCATTAAGAATCATAGTTCTCAAATTAGTATTTGGAGCAGTTTCCCTGAAGACTGTCATGGGAAGAAAAGGATTTTAGTAACTTCTCCAGCAGGTGATAAAGCTGTGATAGAATGCCAGCTTTTCGGCTCATTTCCTATAAGTGAAAGCTATTGACAGATAAGCCTTGATTTGTGCTCTATGAAAATGACAATGCATGTAAAGATTAGTGTAATGCAAATGAAGTTTGCTGCACTAGGATCTACTTTCCTTTTGGCTTGTGTATCCCAAGTGCAACTGGCTTGTGAATGAATTCATTTCCATTAAAGATGAGCACACTCTATCCCAGCTGAAGAATACACATTCCATTTCAGCGTTAGGAGAACGTGTTGTGAACAAGCTCGTGTGCTGAAGAAAAGCATCGGGTGCTGGTAACTTAATGCATTGGTAAAATCACTCAGAACAAGACTACTGTGATTACCAACATTCTTAATAATGGAATAAACAGGTCATAGTCTACTTGCATTCTCGGTATGCTGCTGGCTGCTTTTCCTTTCACGCTTTGTGATAACAATTAACTGCATATGGGGCTGGAATATCATTCACCAGATGTAACTGTTACTAGGCCATTGTGCATCTTAAGCTGCTGTTTCCAGACTGTTTCTGTAGTACGGTTTTTGTTAGGCAGCTTCTGCAGCAATAGGGCTCAGATATCCATGTCATATTGAAAGCTGCTGTGAGCTGCTCTGAACCGTAGAATCCCAGCGTGGTTTGGTTTGGAATGGACCTCAAAGCTCCTCCAGTTCCAACCCCTGCCACGGGCAGGGACCCCTTCCACTAGAGCAACTTGCTCCGAGCCCCTGTGTCCAACCTGGCCTTGAACACTGCCAGGGATGGGGCAGCCACAGCTTCTCTGGGCACCCTGTGCCAGCACCTCAGCACCCTCCCAGGGAAGAGCTTCTGCCTAAGAGCTCATCTCAGTTTCCCCTTTGTCAGTTTAAAGCAATTCCCCCTTGGCCTGTCAATACATGCCTACAGGGTCTTCTAAAATATGAATTTAGACCCAGAATTACACAGAAAGTCCTGACATTTTTATGTGAAGTTCCCATTTCATTCCACACTCTATTTGTTATCACGCAAACCCCTTTCTTTCTGATCTTTACTTTTCAGGCGTTCTGAATGACAGCCCTCTCTTGAAAGCAGATCAGCTCCTCTGTTACATGCAGGGAGAGTTACATGGAGAAGTTCCCTGGGTGAGCAGGATTCCCCCTCTGCTGTGCCCTTCTTGGTTTGGAAAGCTAAACCGTGTTTCTTCCAACAGAATGGTGACCCTTATGCTTCCAGTTCTGCTTACGCCCTGGCCTGGGCTTTGTAAATATAAGCGCAGATTATGAATGCATGTGCAGTGTCTGATATTTCTAGGAAGAATACTTTATAACTGAAATCTCTCTTCTCCTGGGGATGAAAGCAAAACGAATTTAAGGATTAAATCACACAGAGGTATAATCCCCAAGGGAAACTTACTTTAGTTATTATGATTATATTACGATGTACGCCTCAGTACAGCAGAAGCTGTGTGAATACCATTTCAGTGGGGAATAATTTCTAGTCTTACAGCCTATAGTACATTATAATGCATTTCTGGGAGCCTGATGAATCATAACTGCAATCCGCAGACTTCTTTGCTTTCTTCAATGATTTTGATACTCCTCACTTTCTTCTCTAAGAGAGAATGGAGAAGAATATGAGATTCATAAGGTAAAACCTCAGAATTATTTAGTTAGAGACCTTTCAATCATGCATTAATTGCACGTGTCCATATAAACTTCATGGTACACAATGGTAGTTTATGGGAAAGTTCCAGGTTGAACCATTTCCAAGAGTCTAGTGCTGCTTTTCTACTGGTGTAAGACCTGAGTGATCAAACAAGGTAGAATTCTCTGCTAGTTCTGTGGAAGTTAACTGTGTATCGTGTAAGATGTGGGTAAGGAGGGCCTTCTGCCTATGGTAGTTGCACACTCTCTCATGGTACTGCTCACATGGTACATTGAGGCAGCAGATTAACCCCCAGAGCCCACTGTGGACCTGATATCGGCGTACAGCAATGTACTGGTAGCTGTATTAAGATGTTGTGTTTTGCATCACATTGGTACCCTGTGAAAAAAAACCTAGAACCCAGTAGTAGATTTCTGGGATTTCAGATTCACGGATTTCCAATGACTTTTTGTTGGAAGGTGCCACTGGATCCTGTCCTGGTGTTGGAAGGAAAATGTAGAAGATAAGACCAGCTAAAAGTAAAATGTAAGGATGTGGTCACAGTATAGCAAATGCTAAAAGTCACTGGTACAGTAACTGGCAGACCATACAGCCAGTACACACTGTCTGGTGGTCTTTAACGGCAGTGTACCAAGGAGCAGCTAGACGTACTTCCATGTCAATAGTGAATGAACTCCACTAGAGGACTGCTATTTGGTTGAGTAGTAGGTAGTTTCCTTACTACACAGCCAGATCCTTATCCTGCCCCACATACCATCCTGTTTCACTGTTTGTGTACACCAAACACCACAGTGTTTATAGATCCTAAAGAACAGAATAAGTGACTTGACCAAGGTCACACAGAGTCTCTCCCAGCGGGAACAGGAGCCCGGATCTCCAAACTCCTTAGGTTGGTGTCCTCACCATTAGATCATCCTTCCCGGGGAGACTGAAAATCCATATCGGTGGCATCATTGCACTGCATGCAGCTTCAGCAGAGCTGCCTCTGGAATACCGTGCTCCTTACAGAGCACTTCATTACCAGGAAGGTATTGATTGACACATTGGAGGGAGTTCAGAGAAGAGCAACAAAAATAATTAGGGAGCGGAAAGATTGACTGGAGAGATTGATTTATGAGGGAAGATTAAGTGAGATAAATACGTATGGCTTGGCTCACCTGCAGCTCAGGAGGGTGCAGAAGTCTGCAAATATTTAAAGGGTGCAAACAATCAGGAGGAAGAATTCCCAGTACTGGGCCAGTCTGTTTGGTGGTGCCACAGGCTGTTGTTGTGCAGAGCTTTCTGACAGCATGGCTGGACCACAGAGCATCCTTCAGGGAGCTGTGGATCGGTGGGACGGTACAAGGATGCTCCGCTGGGGCCATGGCAGGGACTTGGGAATGTGCAGTGGTTCACTTAAGTGTCATGGACTCTGCCTGGCTTGAGTTTGGAGGGGGAATTCCTGACATGGAGCAGCCGGATCTAAAGTCAGACTCATACCAAATGTAGGATGCACTGTAGAGGGAACAGAAGACTTGTGGTTAATATCACTTGCATCAGTTAATGTCAGTTGTTATGGTAACAGTGAGACTTGATTATTATGGAATAGCAGAGCAAGAAGGCAGGTAAAGCTTGTGGAAATTCTTGGTAAATCTAGATTGGATAATCCCAGGTTTGCTCAACCACAGAATGAGTTGGGAAGAAGCTAGCTCAAATCCCACAGTAACAGCCGGAATCCCATTTTTCAAGGAGAAAGTGGATTTCATAATAATAAACCCCTGTGACCCTGTAGCTTTAAGAATTTCAGGTGACATTCACTGACTGCCATCGAACAGTCGTGGTCCAGAGCTCGCTGGATGTCACTGCTTATCCAAGACCATTTCCATGTGTCACTCTATGAATATAATAGGCAGACCTCTTAAGTTGTTGGAGTGAAACAGTGCTGAGTGTTCCCGTGTCCAGGGCAGCCACTGCTTTCTGTGACTACATTTCATCACGAGCACAAGTCTGGGGTCTTTTGGCTTACCAGACATACACCCTGAAGCAGCACAGCTGTTAGTGGCTTCTTATCCATTTATGTCCACTCCCTTTTGTAAAAGAGAAAAGAAAAATACCTCAAAAGCATGGAATTCCCTTTTGTTTTCCAAGTAGGTGGCCTGCTGCAATCAGGGAGGGACACCTGAGTCTTAAGGACACTGCTGTCAGAGGGCTTTTGTCAAGTTAATTATGTGATAAAAAGGCAAAAGGGACAGATGTGTAGGAGTAAATCAGACAGGAAAGGCAAGCATCAACAAAATGAGGATGGGCAAAGACCATCAGAGATTGTGATCTGCAGAAGTCCACTAAGTACTGGGAAGCCATGGGCTATACGGGACCTGGTGCACCCTGGAGAGGTGCATCCCCTAGGGATGCAGAAAGTTCTTCTGGTGGTCCCTTTTGGCTCAGCAATCAGAGTAAATCCTGTGCAGCCCTTGTAGCTTTGTTGGCTTTGTATTAAAGTTCACGGAATTCTGCAAGTTCTGGAATTCTGCAGGCTCTGGAAGAGGGAATTCCCTCTGCATCTGGAAGAGCCTTTGAAGGATGTGATGGCCGTGTTCTGTCCATGTGCTGCTGGAGCAAAACACAGGAAAGAGAAGAGGGTCCAAGGTCCAGAGTTACCTGACAGGAAATCACAGCACAAAGCTAAAACGAGGTGGTTTGGATGGTAAGAAAGAAGTCTTTGCTGTAAAACTTGTCCAAGTGTGAGCAAGCAGCAGAAGGCCCCAGGTACAGGGACATTCTCCAGGGGTAGGTCCCTGAGTCGGAAACCCTTGGTGGTCATGGACATTTCTGCCTTGCAGTTCTTTAACGTTCTCTGCACAATGAAAATGGATCCTGGAGCAGACCTTGCACCTTTCTGAACCTTCTCAGGCTACACTTCTCCAGAGGACCATTGTCCTCCCTTCCCAGTGCAGGCTGCTGTCAGATCCTTGGGGCATGAGCAGTGCTCCCTTGAGGAGCAGTTGGCAAAGCAGTGAAAGGTGGCTGTCCCTTAGCCTGGGGCATGAGCTGGAGCGGGGATGGGAGCCTGCAGCTCTAACCACAGTGGGGCAAAGGCACAGACCTGCCAGGAGCCAGAAAGGGGAGTGCTGTATTTTGGTTTCAGGAAAGGAAACTGGTGGTTTGATTTCAAAACAACAGAACCTGTCTGATGCTTCAAGATACGTGTGCTCAGCAAGGTGGTGGGTTTATGAGAAATGGGCTGTTTGTGACAGGGGACAAAGGCTTCAATGGCAGCCCAGAAAGCCGACCATATCCTGGGCTACATCAAAAGGAGTGTGACCAGCAGGTCGGCGGAGGTGATCCTGCCCCTCTACTCTGCTCTTGTGAGACCTCACCTGGAGCATTGTGTGCAGTTCTGGTGTCCTCAACATAAAAAGGACATGGAACTGTTGGAACAAGTCCAGAGGAGGCCATGAGGATGATCAGGGGCTGGAGCACCTCCTGTATGGAGACAGGCTGAGGAAGTTGGGGCTGTTCAGCCTGGAGAAGAGAAGGCTGCGTGGAGACCTCAGAGCAGCTTCCAGTGTCTGAAGGGGGCCTATAGGGATGCTGGGGAGGGACTCTTCATTAGGGACTGTAGTGATAGGACAAGGGGTAATGAGTTCAAACTTAAACAGGGGAAGTTTAGATTGGATATAAGGAGGAAATTCTTTCCTGTGAGGGTGCTGAGGCACTGCAATGGGTTGCCCAGGGAGGTTGTGAATGCTCCATCCCTGGCAGTGTTTAAGACCAGGTTGAACGAAGCCTTGGGTGAGATGGTTTAGTGTGAGGTGTCCCTGCCCATGGCAGGGGGGTTGGAACTGAGTGATCTTAAGGTCCTTTCCAACCCTAACTATTCTATGATTCTGTCTTGAAGAAATTAATAGCTGATGATTGTGCTTCTGTGAGGACCTTTGGTTATCTTTTCACTGCTGGGATAAAATATACCATCCTTGCCATAAACTTCAGCAGGAGCCTCCTGCTCTGTACTCAGGTCTGTAGCTCTGTGGGGGAACTACTGCACATCCTCTTCTGCAGTGGACTGGCTTCTCAAGCTTCCGAAGAGGTTTTTTAGGTTAGGATTAGGTTTTGCTTTTGGTTTTCCTTTTGCCTTTCCCTATAGTTCCCCATATGTGCTAAGATAGAATCATAGAATCAGAATAGTCAGGGTTGGAAAGGACCTTAAGATCATCCAGTTCCAACCCCCCTGCCATGGGCAGGGACACCTCACCCTAAACCATCTCACCCAAGGCTCTGTCCAACCTAGCCTTGGACACTGCCAGGGATGGAGCAACTTCCCTGGGCAACCCATTCCAGTGCCTCACCACCCTCACAGTCAGCAAGAGGATTGCTTGCTGGTGGTGCACAATGAATAGACTGGGGGGGTGTTGAGGGTTTTGTTGGGGTTTTTGAGCAGTGTCTCCATTTACAAAGACTAAGCAAGCCAATCTGGGAGCCTGTGACTGGGAAGTAAGCATATCTCCAACAGAACTGCATTGCTGCGTGCAGCTGTGAGAAAGCCAACACACCAGCTGCCTGTGCACAACTCGGGTGAGCTTTCCTGACACTTCCCTGCCCTGCCTCCTCCTTTGGTGCATGGGAAGGCAAAGCCCACAGCTTGTACTCCCATTCCCACTGTTGACTTGTGCATTCCCATTTTCTTTCCTTTTCATTGCAAGCTCTGTTTGTAGTTATACAGTCAGGTCTCCACAGAGTAATTTACTGGCAGAATCTCTCCCAGAATCCAGCTTGAAACCAAGCTGTAAAAACAGCTGAGAGTGTAAATAATTCATGCAGACAATATGACTTTTTTATGTAAATTCGGTGCATTAACCCTCTATTATAATGATGGACGACAGATATGGGCGACGTTGCCTTGGTAAGAGCTAATGGATGGCCGCCATAAATTCACTGCACATTTTATTGTGTTGCTGGAAATTGTGCCTTCAGGCAATGCTGTTTACTTTTATGTAAAACTCAGGGTTCCCTAAATATTACAAATATTTTACATCCAACTCCTCAGCATTGGGGCCCAGCACACAAATCAAGCCGGCTTCATCCCACTTGTAATTAAAGGTTTGGGGTTGGGGTTGGTTGTTGGTTTTTTTTTTTTCCAGGGACAATTATCTAAAACTATAAAGAAAAAAGATTTTTTTCCCCCTTTAGATGTTCAGTCATTGATGCATTAGCAAAGCCTTTGAAGAAAGAGATTAAATAACTGCAACGTATAACTTTGCATTAGGCTGTATGTTGTGCGCATACACAACAGATGTGGAAATAGCATCTTGTCACTGGGGTTTGTGTTTTTTACCATTTCTTGTGCTCAGTTACACATAAAATATTCTTCTCCCCCCCCCCCCACGTGCTTCCCTCTGTAATTCATACCTGGTTTAGCAGGGTAATTCTCTGAACAGTGTCCTTGAGGAATTCTGCCTCTCAGTAAACACAGAAACTTCACTTCGTTCCAGGGGATGTTCAATAAAGAATTCTTTGTTGCTTTTTGGTTGCTGTTTTGCACAGACCTGGAGTAAATGGGGGTGACACAAGTGATTTTTTTTGCCACACAAAATGGTTTCATTTTCATACTGAAACATATTTCAGTATGGTTTTAATATATAAGTATACAGTGTAATACAATTAATAAGTATACAATTAATTCACCTTAATCAAACGTTCCATTTAGTCTTATAGTGCACTGTAGCTTTGGAAAAAGAAAACAAGATAAAAGCAGTCATGTAGAAAAGGACAGTCCTGCTTGACAGTGTGAATTGAATCCCCTTTGTAACAAAGGTAGCTGCCACTGGGAGCAAGAGCATGTTCATCCTAATGTGCGGTTGCCAAACGCCAGTTGGCCAGAGGACCCTAATGACTAGAGCAGTCTCTTGGGAAGCACCTAGAAGGGAGTTTGTTGAAAGCTCCATTGGAATTTGTGAGCCTTGCAGAGCAGTTCTGATACAGGCACGTTCTGTCTCCTGCTGTCGGTGGAATGTGCCGTTTCTTGGCAGTTTTGGTATCTCTATGAAGAAATGCTGCACAAAGTTGAAAATGAGTGATTTCAACTGAGCTAGCTCCGGTAGAAATGCATTAGGCTTTCCAGAAGACCCTGATTTCCTGAGGACTAAGTGGAAGGCACACTGTAGCAGAGGCAAAACACACTGACTAAAAGAGGAATGCGACAACAACAATAAAGGCTAATGAAATCAGTCCTGTGAATCACATGTAGTATTAGGCAAAAGCTAACAGTTTAATTGCACATAAGCCTATTTAATAATTGGCTTTATTTTATGTCCTGACTATGCATGCTTATTTCAACTGTATTAGGAATGCCAGAAGATAGAAGTGCATAATCTCTAACCAAGGGCATTGACTTATTTTTCTTGGTCTTTATTATGGACTGAGATGCCTAAATTTGGGACTCTCAGATTTTGCACCTTATTCTTCTGACGTGCTTTACTGCCCTGGAGCCACTTCGCAACATTCATAGCGGCTTTCACATGCTCTGATGCTTCTCGGGACCAATTCAGTCCTGAGCAATAGATGTGTGTGCAGTAGAGCCAGGAAATGGTACACAGGAGATCAGGGGCTTATTCCCCAATAACATTTTGATTTGTAAAGTATTCCACTACACAAAACACACACAGGAGACAGCATTAAAAAACATTAGAGACCATAGCCAGCAAGACAGAAAGGTGGCTTAAAATACAGATTGGCAGCATGGCCTGGGATATAGGCAGGACACACTAAATAAGCAGAGGAAATGTTGTAGAAAGCATTTCCAATATTTCACGTTATTCAGCCATTTAAAAAATCTCTCCTGGGACAGCATTTTGCCTTAAAAAAAAATAAGTAAATATCACTAGTATCCAGATAAATGTGTTTTCCCTATTGTTCAAAATAAATGGGGTTTCTGTAACTCATACATCCAGGGAAGGCCATTTTTCTGGTCTTGTTCTTTGTCCGGTGTGTTTCCATGCAGAGCAGACACAGACGTGGAGCACTGGGAGGAGGTATAGGGCATAGGGAGGTATAGGTTTGCTTTTTCTCCCCCATCACTTTGAAAGATTTAATATCTATAATCCAGGACATGTAAATGTTCAACAGGATCCCGTTCATCTATTCCTTACACAGAGCAGAGTATTCCTGGATCCATGGGTCAGTACCATGCTCTGGTTGATGAGATGCAGAGCATAAGGCATTATTCTGTCCAGGTATGCCATTTAAAGGTCAAATGTTCTCAACTTTTGAATATTAATATATGACTGTCAGCCTGTCTTGGACAATTTGCTTTTGTGTGGCTCTTTGCAAGCATTAGAAGACTTTGGCAGTGCTGGGAATAACAGCACTTTCCTCCCAGTGCTGCTGCACCAGCTGTGTGATAGCGTGTGTCTCAGAGGTGATAAAAGGAAGATGGCTTTTGAGGTGGAAGGAGAGCTTGAAAGGAGATGGGATGCCTTGTAGCCTTGTAGGATTGTGAAGGGAACACTAGTGGTGAACACATCCCTGTGTCAGTCCAAATACAACCCACAATAGATTACTACAGGTCAGAGAAGTCCAGATAGGACTTCTCTGTGGAAATTAAAAGAGTATTTATTAATAATTTGCTCCAGAAAAGTAATATTCTTATATTCTTCATGGGATGTTCATAGAATCATAGAATGGTTTGGGTTGGAAGGGACCTTTTAAAGATCATCTAACCAAACGCCACTGCTATGGGCAGGAACATCTTTCACTAGACCAGGTTGCTGAAAACCCCATCCAACCTGGCCTTGAGCACTTCCAGTGATGAGACATTCACAGTTTCTCTGGGCAACTCATTCTAGTGTCTCTCCACCCTCATTGTACAAAATTTCCTCCTCAATCCATTCACCTCCATCTGTATTGATTGGTTGGGATTGCCCCAGCTCAGGTACAGGACCCTGCACTTGGCCTCTAAGAGGCTGTTTCATATCAGCTGGTAATGTCATCAGCTACAGGATCAGAGTTCAGAGGAGTTCAGGGCAGAATGTTTAACCCTGAAAGCAACTGCAGACTCTGCCTAAGCTCTGTCTCTGCCTTCTTTACATGTATGTGACAGAAATCAGGACCTCTTGGAAAGATGCTGGGAGAACAGGATGTCCCTCCATAAACTGTGGGAGAGGCTCCACTTTGGTTAATTTAGGGGTCATTGAAGGAATGACACCCAGGCTGGCCCATCCATCTCTCATCTCTAAAGGCAGCACTGTCGATAGAAAGGTTTTTGCTAGCCCTCTGTTCTGTTTAATACATTTAAGTACTGCACTCTGCATATGAAGAATAGGGATGTTATCAGAAAGCATTCAAAAACATATGTTTTAATGAAATGTGTTGACAACTGCTGAAGTAAAGTTTTTGTTAAGTCTCAAGAGTTTAGCCATGACAAGCAGTATTAATGAATTGAATTAATTAAAAAGCATTTCAAGATGAAACAGGGCCTGTTCTATGTAAAATGCTCTATACATTAGACAAGCATTATGGAAATCACTGCTTTGTACTACACTGTAATGCAGCCATTTATAAAAGCTTCTCAAGATCCATGGATAGCAGTAATTTGGCTTTAGCGTGTCTTTGAAATTCATTGAATGCAGCATGTGCTATTTAAAAGCATGAAATTCAGATGGTTCCACTGCCATCCAAGTTTGTATGGCTTGGGGAGGGAAGCGGGAGCTCAGTGTTACTGGAATGAGCGAGTGGGCATGGGAACAGGGTGAGCCGAAGGAGCAGAGGCTGGTGCTGGTGGCTTTAGGGAGCAGGCTCTCAATACCCTGGGGACCCAAACTACTCTGAAATGTGGGTTGCTTTACTAAGAGACTCATACCTCTGGTCTTTTCTGTTCCTCTGCTTGTCTGCCACGAAGTCCCCTCCTTTGTGGACAAGGCTTGTTCTTCAGTACCTCTCCTTTTTAGGTTGTTGTTGTGCCCTCTCTAAGAGTAACACCATCAAACCTGGCATTACAGAAAAATCTGCACTCTACCTCAGATGTCCCTATAACAGGCAGAACAGTCATACAGGTGTATGCTCTTGTAGGACCTTTCCGTGTGTGATGCTGTTAGCGTTAGCATCTGGCCGTGGGACTAAGAAACCAAACATGGGAAGGGATGGTGCAGTCCTACAGCACCCATACACAACACTTACAAGAATATCTCTTTAAAATATTAAATATCTTTGTAAGAAATATTAAGATCTTCATAATAAAATGCTCTTCATAATAAAAGTATGAAGGGTGAAAGATGAGAAACTGAACACCGATAAGATTTCATGCATGCGTAGTGAACGTTCTTTTGTTCTATGTGTTTTAGGATTTGGCTTGTAGCAGATTATTTCAAATGAATGCACCTTTATCTGTTTTGGACTATGTGTGAGTCTTAATAAAGGAATAAATTGAAGGAGAATTAGCCTCAAAACTGTTGTTAGCTTTCAAATGTTGGAATATATTAATACTGACCATTCAATCAAGACTATGACTACTCTGTAGAAAAGGAAAAATCCTAAATACAAATGGTCGGTTCCTCAAGCATGTAGACAGACACTTAAAGGACGGTAAAGTCTGCTAAATACTGAGCTACTGCACATGCTTCTAGACATGAATTTGGAATATCAGTACATCTGACAGGTAGCCTAGTTAGTTAGCACAAGGGATAATTCATTTTGCCTCATAGTGTGTTAGGCAAAGAGCTGCTAACACTGCATCCTAAAACGCTTAGGGAGATTCATCCCATGAGCAGGTATGATTCTGCTCTGTAGAAAAAATGAGAGAGCTTGTTCTGCTACTTCACTGAAACATGAGCAATATGTTTGCACTTGTCACAGTTAACATTTGCATTTAGTATCTGCATGGTGAGAACTTCTGAGCCTGCTTATACCGGCTAAACAGGCACAGGTAGCGTTTGTGTCTGACCAAAAGAAGTCTCTCCCCCCTGGCTAGATGCTGTACTACATGTAGAGCAGTATCTGCCAAAGCCAGGTCTGGCATTTTGTGTGTCCTTTCAGGCTCTTCCTGCTAACTAGACTCTAGAAAGCATCAAAAAGCCTTTCCCATGCAATCAGATTATTGCAGGGCTGAAGGAGCCTGACCTTGATTAACTGATTAATTACTGCTAAGTCATGCTGGCAGGTGGTACCCGTGAGAGGAAACCAGCTGATAACCTCAGAGCAGCCTTCCAATACCTAAAGGGATCTAAAAGAAACCTGGAGAGGGGCTTTGGACAAGGGCCTGTAGGGAATGGCTTTAACCTGCCAGAGGGGAGACTGAGATGAGGTCTTAGGCAGAAGCTCTTCCCTGTGAGGGTGCTGAGGCGCTGGCACAGGGTGCCCAGAGAAGATGGAGATGTTTTAACCAGCTACTTACATAGCCAAGTGGTCATCACTAATGTTGCTTGACCAGCTGATCCTAAAATTATTTGAAGACATAAAGCTCAAGACTTCGAGCTAACTAGTTCAATTACCCATATTATCAGCTAGTTTTTAACTGATCACTCTGCATACAGGTGTATGTTTCTTCATTGCTGCTTTTCCACTTGGCAAACAATCTGTTTTGACTGGGATTCAGCTGTTTCCTAATGAAATTGTAACAGTATTTTAAAATCCAGACTGTAACTTACCCTGCACTAATGGGAAAGTGAATAAAAAAGGGGAGGTAGATACCTGTGGGAGAAACAGCAGTACGACAGGCAGAACGACGTGGTGATAATGGAATCAGAAATACCGCTTGTACCATTTCATTATGGAGAACAGTCAGCATCTTTAACCCAGCCAAGATCAGCTGTAATCAGAAAGAAGGGGAGAAAATTGGTGTTCAACTCCCTTCTTCCTGCCAGAACCCTGAGGTGGAATTGCAGCAGCCCTGGGACAGCTGGTCAGACACCATGCTCTGTGTTGTCATTTGCTTTTAAAAGCAGCAAAAGAAGTCTTGTCAGTGGAGATCTGTTAGCTGTGACTCTTGGGAAGGATAGATAGCTTGGAAACAGGTTTTAAAGCACAAATTGGGGAACAGTTTTGTAATGCACTTGAGTTTCTTTTCCACTCAGTCACAGCTGAGAATAGCATCTGTAGTGGTTAAATGAAAATGAGCATTAATCACTTCAAATGATGTAACATACCCAGACTATGTAGCAGCTGCTATTTGATGTCTATTTTGCAAGGAGTGATACAGTTGCAGTTCTTCCTGAAATCCTGGATGGAATCTGTATCTAATTCCAAGCAAAGTAATTTTGTATTCTTAGTTCAAGCACACCGTAGAACAGTAATCAGAATTGTGATAGCCTCACTGAACCCTGGAATTCAATGAGCATTAAAAAAGCTCCCTTGTAGTCTTCTCCAAGGAGACATTGCTGTGTATAAGAAGGCAGAACACTTCAAAATCTAGGGCACCAGCCAGCCTTGTGTGTTTGAGAGAGGGCAAGTGGGTTCTCTAGACAGACACCGTCTGTCTCATACACATGCAGTGTAGTGAGAAGAGGGAAGTAATGGCAGGGAGGGTCATCTCGAGTGCCTCTCTGATCTTTAACCTCACAAAGTTGCTGTATCTTTCTTCAGAAGAGCAAATAAGCAGCCTTGCCATACAGATTGAAGGTGAAGCACAGGAGTTACCAGTCCTAAACAGCCCACAGCCTCGCAATAACACAACAGAAGTCTAGTCAACGGGCCCCAAAACAGGGGTGAAGATATTCATCAAATCTGATGAGGCTCCTATTAATTAGGGTTGTTAAGTGGCTGTTACACTTTTGTTAGTATTACCATTTGGAGATTTGGCTTACAAACCTAATGGGGCTACTCCTGCAAGATGATAATTAGATATGGCAATTCCACTTACCCATGCAGCCTCGGCACACAACCATCGCACATCAATATTTAATTTAATTACTGATGTTGTGGTGCAAGTCACATCTGATTTAAGAGATAAATATGCTTAATTAATAATGAGATAAAACACAGAGTATGTCACCTTTTGTCATTTGAGCTTTATTAGGTACAGTAAGAAAAGACAAATGTGAAAGTTGGAGAGGCTGTGTCGTGGTACTCTGCATGATCCTTGTCCTTCAGGTTACCTGAGCTGTATTATAAATAAGACAAACAGGTGCAAGTGTGCAGGCCATTACTCTACATAAAGATACGCTTGTGTCTTGAGTCATTCATCATTTACTTCCTTTTTCTGCATAATTAAAAAAGTGAACATGCATCTGGGATTATGTCACATCTCTCGAAATTCATTTTATCAGGCTTGATCATAGGATTCTAATTTGTGTTGATGTGGGCTGGTACAGAGGCCAGTTGTGCAAGAAACGCTTCTGCAGCAGCATCCTTTGGAAACCTTTCCATTGGCATTGGGCATTCTCAGTTCAGAGCTTCCTGCAAGAGGCTGTTGAGAACGGTGTGTGTGATTGCCATGCCACGAGGCAGAGTTCTGCAAAGGTGCATGTAGAAAGGTTGCTTCCTGCTTTGTAAGGGATGGGGGGAGAAAAGGACAGACAGCTAGGCCTTGAGGCTAGTTGTGATGATGAACCGTATCAAAGCAGCTTCCAGACAGGGCTGGATCCCTAGTTCATAAGGGACTTTATAACCTGGACTGCCAGTCTTAGCCCCAGAGACTTTCATTTAAATACAAACCAAATGAATAAACAGGTCCCATACAAGCAGTGCCCCAGATCTGCTGAAGCTGAGGGAACTTCTCCTGTTCGCTTTCTTTATGGAGGATCAAAGCCTTAGAAGGTCCCCCTCTATACACAGTGTCCTTTGTAAGCCTGTGCTTCCAGGGGTTCACAAGCTAGCACTAGAAGCTTGTGTGGGTTGAAACTTGCTGTGCAAGATCTTTGCCTGGGGGCCACTTGGTTTGATGTGTTTGACAAAATGTGAAGAGCGCCTGAGTTAACTGCGCCAAACAAAGTTTCCTGGAGGCTGAGATGGGGTTTGGAACTTCCTTGGGGGAAAATTCCCAATTGGCAGAAAATCTATGAAAGCAAAAGCAACTCACGGCATTGTAGCCTATTGAAGCATGTATTGCTCTCAGCTCCTGCTGTAATCATTGCTTCGCTGTTGTAGATAATTCTCCTAGTATTCATATTGAGAGTAGTGTAATGGGAGCCCATTGGGCAATCAGGAATGGTTAGTGAAGGAGACCATTTCATATGGGCTGAGTGTTCCTTTTGGAAACAAATCAGACTGGGAAAGCCTTCAGCTGTCCAAGCCTGTTTTAATACCCACTCATCCCAAAGGAAACATATGGGAGCATAAGCGGGGAAGCACTAATGCACAAGGCATAAGTGGAGCAATAGACAAGGAATAATGAAAGTGCCAGTGCTTGCAACAAGAGAGACTGTGCTTCAAGGATGCTAAACCAGAACTGCTCTTTTCCAGCTCCGTGACCCAGTACTGTAGGTGGTCACCACGGCAGGCACCGTGATCCATTGGTATGATGGATGCACTGCAGAGTTTCCAAAGGGTGTGACTGAGGTGTGGAATTCAGCTGAGCTCACACCTTCTGTCAGCTGCCAGAAGTGGGAGAGGCATCCTGGGACCTGTTCCCTCTAATTACACTCCCTGGTCTTGACAAGTAAATGCATCCAGAATCAGAGAATGGGGGATGGAGGAATCCGTGGAACCCATAGCTCCACCAGCCAAACTTAACACCAAGGAGTGGTGGATTAGGAACGCTTTCCCCGTGGGACCAGCAGCCTCGATGACTAGCCAAGAAATGTGTGGGAGACAAGAACTAATCCTCTTTGAGAAGAACCTGTCATTTTCCCCCAGGAGAGAAATAGTGCTACAGCTGGAAGGACAGGGTAAGAGCAGCACTGCCTCCAGCTCTGTCTGAGCGTGCGACAGATCTACTGCTTGCATGGGAACGCTGAGGCTGAGCATCACCATCATGCAGTAGTGTGTGTTCATCTGAAGACAGAGTGGAGGAGGTAATAAAATAGCTTACAGTGATTTGGCTTTCAGAGAACATGCAGCACAAGTTATACCAATACCATGGGTATGCCCTGGGCAGAGACAGACTGTGGTAGTTGGACCAGGAGCAGTAGCTAAAATGAGGTATAGCATAAAATTAAGCTGTTGTAATGAAGTTGCACAGGTTGATGGAGGCTTTATCCTATTATATGGTGAGCTGTTGTTATTGATACGTGAGGCACAAGAGAGTCCCATTCTATCTTCCTTACAGTGCTACTTTGGTTGACATTAGTTTCTTCCATTTCATTTCTGAGGTGCAGTCTAATCCTGAGGTAGTCATGAATGCTCCAGTTTTATATTACCATGGGGAGATTTTATAAGTTCTCCTGTGGCAGACCATGGGCTCTGTGTGGCACAAAGTATACCCATGACCTGATGGAGAGCATTGGGAAACCGGCTGATCCTTCACGGAGCCAAAGGCGTGCAGGAAAGTGTTAATGTTCTTTGTCTCTTCTTCCCTTTTCTTCCGTTCAAATTCCTACCTGTCCTCACTAGGGAAACACTGAGCACAGTCTGGCCGGGACTGATGATTCCTGCAGGCACATGTAATGCCACTAGCACCTACATGTGTGAAATCCCCCCCTCTCTCTGCAGAACACTCTTCAGAATAGGGCCTGGGGCTGTCCCTTATGCTTCAGGCAGCAGCAGCCATTTAGCACCGGCAGTTGTAGCACTTCTCACCTGCCCAGCCTGCCTGACTTTTCCAGGCTTGCTAGTGCCTGTGGGAGATGAACTTGATCCTCCAGCTCTCCTTGCTATCCACATGCTTCCTAGAGACTTGCTTTTGAACTAAAGCGCCTGAATCTGGTCTCGGGAGCATGCCACTGATGATTACTGATAGCAATTACTGCACATTAGGATGTACACTCAGATGACATCCAGCAATATGGGCTGAAGCGGATTGAAGATTCAGCCACTTGACAAGGCAATAGGAGCCGTCCTTTCTGTAGAGAACTGTTTCAGTTCAGAGTACCTGCCTGATACCCATCTTCACTGTTCTGTCGATTTATACTTGGACGTGTTTCTGAGAAGCTGTAACCTATTTACACCCCCTTTCCTGCAAACGAGGAGCTTAGCATTGTTTCTCCCAACGTTCATCATTTTGAGCTTGTCTATACTAGTAGCTAATGGGGTCGAGCTGTAGAAGTCTCACAGCTGGAAATGACAGTCAGAGCCAGATGTTCACACCCTAGGCCAGGCACAGCTGTTTCCCTGTAGCTGGCAAGGGACGAAGAACAAGTAAATGCAGAGACAGCAAACCTGAAAAAAAATCTAAGGTAATCAGGCTGAATATGCCTGGAGACTTGGGCCATCTGGAAGCTTGCCAGAGGGCTATTTATTTTGATGTCTACACCTGCTGAATGGGAATGCTTTGTGTGAACTCAAAGCTTGAAGAGGTACTGTCTGTCTCCCTTTTTCAGCACTCCACTCCCTCCAGGCAGTGTTGGTTGCTTGATAAATTGTGCTCTCCAAGCTAGGTTTGGGGGGGGAGGTTATAAAATAACCCCTAAAACTTATCGTCTTTCCTGGCTGTTGAGGGTAGAAGCAAAGTGCTGCAGCACTGGAGAAAAGAAAGGGGACACAGTGTCATAAACTGCCCTTTGGAGGGTTAAAGTCTGTAAGCAGAGTAATCTCCTGGGTGTGTTGTGGAACCAAGTGTTTTGCCCCATTTAGAGGGAATTGGGAGAAAAACTCCCATAAGCTTTTTACCTACTGTTCTGCCCACATTACACCTTCATGGGCTTAGTGTAACAGATTTCTCCCACCTGGCTCAGCCCTTTGGCATACAGTCCCCTCTTTACAAGGTGTGCCTGCCTTGCTGTCATCTCGAAAGCTCCTGGGGTTTCTGCTTTACAAGAACTTTTAGTGGTGGTGGTGGTGATGAGCATGCTCCTCCAGTGATGAGCATTTGATTAGGATAATTCCTCAGGAGCAAGGCAGGATTTTGGGGCAAACAAGACCAAGAGGATCAAAGGTCGAATGATCACTGTTCTAAAGATGCTTACAGGGTAAGGGTCTCTCGAAAGATGCTGGTTTCTCTGAGTCCTTCTGCTACTGTAAGGAAACAAGACCATCTCAGAGATGAGACAGCAGTTACCTTATGGCGTTGCTCCTTAATAGAAGTAATAGAAGAGTAATCTCTTCTATGACTTAATAGAAGTAGAATAATAGACGTTAACAGATTACTATTACTGCTGCAATAGTAATCTTTTCTAAATACACAAAAAATCTCTCTTCTCTTGCATTTTATTTTCCCCACTATTTTCCTGGTCATTGTTCTGATGCATTCAGCATAATTCTTTGAGCAGTTTTCTACTCTCACAATCCCTGCAGCCATTCGCCACGTAGCTTTTGCCATCTCCCCAGCATGTGCTGAGCAGTAACTCTGTTGTAGCTGACATGCAGCATATGCAGCTGCACTGATGATAATTGTGCCCACTGCTGTCAGTACCATTCCTGGCTCTCAGATGTGCAGCAAACAAGGGATATGTCATACCAGATGACATCGTGCTCTGCAATAAAAGCTGTGGGGAAGGAGGAAGTTGGGGAGCATTCAGAGTGATGGTGTTTGTCTTCCCAAGTAACTGTTACGTGTGATGGGGCCTTGCTTTCCTGGAAATGGCTAAACGTCTTCCTGCCGATGGGAAGTAATGAATGAATTCCTCGCTTTGCTTTACTTGTACATGAAACCTTTGCTTTACCTTTTAAACTGTCTTTATCTCAACCCATGGGTTTGCACTCTTTTTCTCTTCTGATTCTCCCCATCCCACTGCGGGGGAGTGAGTGAGCAGCTGCTTGGGGCTGAGCTGCCTGCTGAGGTCAAACCACAACATATCCCAAAGGCAATAGTCAATTCAGTGGGTTATCTGAAAATGAAGCATAGTTTTACCTCAATTTCCCCCCCTTTGCTGAAGGATACAGTGGATTTTCTAACCTTAATCTTATGGAGTATCTATTTCTTAACCTGACCAGGACAGTGGAAAAACTGCAATATTATGCTATGATGCTTTGCCTGAGGAAGAAGATACAGTCTTTCTTTGGTTATTTGTTTGATTTCCATTGGCAGATAGGTGAACTACAGAGAGTACTTGAGCTGACACCTTCGAAGGACAGGAGATTTTAAAACAAATAAGAGGAGATCCACTGTGTGTTATAAGCAATAATCAATAATTAAAAGCCTTGTTAAAGCATTGCTGAAGAGTACTTCAGAAGAAAAGTAGTTATACTGCATTTCATGGTTAATTCAATGTCAATTAGCTGATTGTTAACTTCCCTCCAGCTAAATCTTGTTCAGCACAGAGAAGAGAAATCAAAAGCATTCTAGCTTTAACAAGCCTTGTGTTTCAATCATTCATCTCTGCCCGCAGGCTCAAAATCAATGTCAACAGACGTTTCATTGCAATTTTATCAGCCATTTCTGCATGTCACCGTTCCTTGGCTGCCCTGATTGTCCCTGAAAACTGTCTGTGGGAATCGGAATGCATCCTGAGGAGAGAGCTGAACAGGCTGCACTTACTCTTGTCTAACTCGTGGTTGGGTTTCCTGTCCTCTGGGTAATCACGAGTGCTGGTGCCCACCTGCGCTTCCTAAACGGCTCAGTGACCTCCTGTCCCGTGGAAGGGCCCGCAGGAAGATGTCAAATCCTCCAGCCACGCAAGCGCTGCCCGGGGTCCGGGGCGGCCCTTCAGCACCGCGGTCAGCGCCTGCGGGCGGCCCTTCAGTACCGCGCACAGCGCCCGTCCTGCGGCCTCAGCCTCCTCTTCCTCGGGCTGCCCGCTGGCAGCAGGGGCAGACATTGCTTTAAGGGTGTGAACATCCTCAAAGCAGAAAGAAGTTGAGGGGTGCTCGGGCGTAAAAGGTTTTCTACCTGCATGTGCCTCGATCTGAGGCCCCCAGCATCAGAAGGATGCGGAGCTGTTGGAGTGAGGCCAGAGGAGGCCACGAAGATGATCAGGGGGCTGGAGCACCTCCGTTCTGAGGTCTCCTCAAAAAAGGCTAAGTCATACTAGCATGCTGCTCATTAATACAGTGAATTAATATGGATTTATAAAAAGGAGAAACCTCTCTTTTCCCAGCTGAGATGTCTTTCCTCTCCATCATTCTATGATTCATTTTGTTCCCATACCCCTGTGTGCAGTTTGAAACTGTTGTCATCAAACATCTACTAGACAACCTAGCAAAAGCAGACCAGGGATAGGATTGACCTACTCATGGCTCAGAAATACCTTGGCTGTAAAAATCAGTAGGTAAGACAGACTTAACCTGAAAAGATGAATTATTGCCCCCATCAGGTAGAATGCAGGTGCTTTTAGCGTGTATTACACCAATACTTTTGAAAGAACTGATTGACTTTGGGGGTCTGTGGCTTTCTGCCTACTCAGTTCGGATCAGAGTGTACCCAGTCCCTGGTGAGAAGAATGGAGTCACCGTCGTTACCCTTAACACGCAAATTGGTTCTTTAGCTGCTACCCTCATTCACCTTGGACAGAATGACTTAGTGAAATGATGTGATCTAAATCTCCTTGCCAAGATTGAAAGAAACATGGCATCTGTCCAGGCAGCGTTTGGTCACTGTTGCTACTGAAGTAAATAGGAGCCAAGTCAAAAAAATTGAGGTTATTTCCGTGCCTCAGAGATGTTTTCTAGCACTGACACATGCCCATGGAGCAGATAGAAGTTTTAGAAGTTCATTCATTTTGATAACGGGCAGGTGGCCCGTGCTGTTGCTCCAATTTATGTCATGTTGTTGGGGAGGCTATAGGGAGGCAACCTAAAGTGCAGGTCAGGACAAGCCCACACTTTCCACCATTCGTGTCTGAAGGATTGAATTCTACAGCTGATCTAACAGTTTCAAACATGTTTGCCTGAATGGATAGCACTGAATTTCTGATTCTCTTCTCCCAGTTCTGCTGCAGGTCTGATGATCCCTGCTGTGATGCTTCTGCTTCAGCGGAGGCACTGGTGATACTGATGAGGAGGAAAAGTGTAGTTCAGGTACCTGCTCCTCACAAAGTCCTTCATCGCAGAACTGATTTTCTCTACTTCTTCCTTTCCTTGTTTTGTTTTGTTGGTTTTTTTTTTAAGAGAATAGAGGCTTTCACTCCTGTCACAATAACGTAGAGTATTGCTGCCATAATAAATCTTTATTTTTCTGCTGCTGTTCCATGCAGCCTTTCCTTTGCTTTGGAACATTTTGCTTGACCCCCCCCTCGCCTGCCCTTGTCCTTTCTTCCCATGTTGGAGGCAGAGATAAGATTGCACCATGAGAATTCCAGAGCAAGGATGCTTTATGGCTTCCTAATGCGTACTATGTAAATTGGCATACCAGTGTCTGACCCTAGAGTGGAATAGTTCAGAATGGGAAATAGGAGAGAGAGGTTTCTGATTGCATTGCTTCATGAAAAATCCTTTATAATAGCTGTATGTACTTTACAAGGATTCTAACATTAAAGGTTTAAGCTAAACTATGCTCCATATTAGGGATGAGAGCTAGACCAGAGTTTCTGGCTCTTCCCAAGGACATATTCCATTGATAGCAGGTTTCTTTCAGGCTACAAAAAGTCAAGTTCATGTGTTGCACTGGGTCTGCAGTCACACAATACAGATGAACTCAGCTACTGGTATTCAGCCCTGCAGTTTGCCTCTACAACAGGGGGTGGGAGGGTGATCAGGGAGGACAACACAGACCGGAGGTGAATCAGAGGTTGCTATTTCCTCCTTAGATTGAAACAAGATGTGTGACATGGCCTCTCCCTCTCTGAAGACATGAATGCACATTATCAAGGTTGTAGCAGCAATGATAGTGGGACAGGATTGACAGGGAGGGAGGAGAGGCATGAGGCAAAGGCAGGGGTGGGGAAAGAAGATGACTTGACCAAATGCAGTTCTTGGTTTTTCTCTTCATGAAACCCTGATATCCACGAGGTTATTTTGCAGACATCCCTTCCCTGGGACAGTGCCGCACCTGAGCTTGATCCCGTGAGCATGTGGATCAATGGAGAAACCGTTCCTTTGGATTTTCCCATAGTTGCTTTCCAGTGCAGCATCTCAATTCAAGTGTGTCTGCATGTTCTTTGTCAGGAGATGCGTCTGGTGTTTATAGAGCTGTGCAGAACCCAGCAGGGTGGGAACCAGGCCTACAGGCATCACCAGAACACCAGTGAGCTTACCCAGGCTGCATTGTCAGAGTTCCAGTTCTCCTTGATTCTCTCAGAAACAGCTCAAATCAAGGCTTTTTTCAAGAGCTCATGCTAAGAAAAAGCTCAAAATCCAACAGTGCGAAGAAATGAAACCCAAAAGACTCCTAAATGCAAAAGTGCTTTTCCTCAGGGAGATACCAGTCTTGCTGCCATCAGTGGAACCAGCAGTTTGCCCTAAACTTGATACTGCACCGACCTCTCTGGGGGCACAGAACCTTATCTGCCTGCAGATATAGCAGATATAGGAGTATTTGTTTTTCCTGGTACAAGCTTCTAAAAAGAAAGAACCAGCCCCTTGTGGAAATACGTTCACGTGAGCTGACAAGAGCCATCCTCTCTTTTCAGGTTTGAAGAAGTGGTGTTTGCAGTGCAGGAAGGTGATTCTTGCCTCCCAGGATCTCTTTCTCTTGGGGTTGCAGAAGCAACAGCCAACTTCTTTTTAGCCTCAATTGGCTGAGGATAAAGAAAATTAAACTCTAGGAAGAAAATCAGGGAGGAAACAGAAAAGGGAGAATCAAAAAATCTTCATCTGAAAGAAAAGCTGAAACTTTTTAGAATAAAATGATATTCCCCTATTTAGATTTTCCAATTTCTGGGACTTTTGAGCTTTAAAAAAGTGCCTTTTCCTATTAAGGCAATTGCTTTCACTTTGCTGCAACGAGCAGAGTTCTCTTTCTAATGATGGCAGAAGCTGAGTGTCGCTGCCGAGTAGCTGGAGTGGGGCTCCGGCTCTCAGCGCATCGCGAGCTCGATGTGATTTGAGATGCAGTTTGCTTTCCTCTAGCTCAGATCTCGGGGCTCCACCACAAACTGTACATGACACAATGAAATTAATATTTAAAAATAATTACTTGCTGCCTGAAGGTAAACAGAAAAAGGGTAAATAATTGATAGCCCTGGGACTGCCACGCTGGAAGTCTGCTGAGCGTTTATGATGTGCTGGGAAGGTTCAAAGGGATTGCTCGGCTGCTGCCTCTGAAGGAGGGGTTTTGCTAATCAGTCCAGGGCTTGTTTTGTCAGCCAGCAATGGATGCGGAGTTTGAAGCGCTGGAACAGAATGCCAGCTTCATTTAGGCGAATCTCGAACTTAATTTGCGAACTTTCCTTCCAGGATTTGCATTGTAAATGATAAGGTGATTTTCATATATATAATTTTTTTTTCTTTATCCCGTCAACATCTGAAGGGAAATTTCATGTGGTCTGCTGCCAAGAACGCAGAGGAACTTGCATTTAAGGAGTGCTTACATAACGTGCCACCCTATGACAGTACCTGTCTGCAGAGCTTGCTGATGCCTTGACACTTGGCAGCTATTCACGTTTCAGGGGTAAATAGCCCTCCTATAGCCCAACATCACGATAACCAGCATTCAAAGTGGCAGATAACCATAAAGAAAAGTCAGTGATTTCACACTGCTTCATTTCCCCACCACCACCCCAGTCAGAAAACTTTGTGCACTGATTACTGCATTGAAGCAGGGGAGGGTCAGAATTCCTGGCTCCACACAGGATTTGTCGGTTTTCTGGTGTTAAAGCAAAGGATAAGAAAATCCTCTGGCAGCAGATGTGGAGAGTCTATAGCAGCAGATCTACAGGGTATTTAAATAAGGTGCCATACACACCCATGGGGCAGAGACTGTTAGATAAAACTTCTTAAAGGAGAAGAAAACCCAAGCAGATCGTAGGACCTATCAGCAATGCCAGCTGATGAGTGATTCCCACAGTGTGATTGCAATGCCTATTTTACTTAGGATTAGAACACGGGTTCTTGTCTTTGTGCCCAGTCAGACCTTCATAATGGGACATCCTTTAACCCCTAGCTCTGCATCTCACTTGATTTTCATTGCTTGAAAAAGCAGTCTAAGCTCTCATTTGGATTTTACAAGGGTATGATCAAATACCACGCTAAGGTGTACAAGCATGGGTGTCGTCTGAAGACACAGTAATTCTTACACTCTACTGAACAGCAGTAAGGCTTTTAGTAGACTCCCAGAGACTATTTTTCCAGCTGATGTGCATATGGAAGTGAACAGGAAGAACAACTCACTAGAAAACATGATGTGCAAAGAGGGACAGGCTGAGGTATGTTCTGTTCAGTCCGGAGAAGACAAATGGGAGATGGTAGAGCAGGCATTACATATGTAAAATGTTGCAGCAAAGAGGAGGGAATACTTGGTTCTCCATATGTTTTTTATAATGGCTTAAACTGGGCTCTGGAGGGGGAAGAAAGGGAAATGCTTCTGATGGCAGAGATAGGTCACAGTCAGAGCAGATTGCTGGCGGGGGCTGTGGGGTCTCTGTCACTGGGGATTAACAACATGTCAAACAAATACTGTCTGTAAGGGATGATTTTCAGAGTACCTCAGCCCTGTCTCTTCCAGACCTGGCAGTCCAGGGCTAAATAATAGAGACACACAGAAGCTGAGCACCGAGTCTCGAGCAGGATGTGTGCGCCTGGGTATATTGGCCCCAAGCTCAATGTTTGTGTGAAACATAAACACATTTGAGGGTACTGAGGCGCTGGCACAGGGTGCCCAGAGAAGCTGTGGCTGCCCCATCCCTGGCAGCGCTCAAGGCCAGGTTGGACACAGGGGCTTGGAGCAAGCTGCTCTCGTGAAGGGTGCCCCTGGATGAGCTCTGAGGTCCCTTCCAACCCAAACCAGTCTGGAATTCTGTGATCTCAAGGGAAAGGAGGTTGCCAGTTTTCGTGTTTTATAACTGCTATTGCAGCATTTGGATGTTCCTGTATGTCCTAGCTCCACAGGTCCTTACTTACCAAAGAACCCCTGTTCTCACTGATAGAAATACTACAATTTCTTGTCCTCTTGATTTCAGAGGAAGGCCTAAACGTGTGGCTGGCTGCAGGCAAGAGGCTCAGAAAGCAGAAGGCAGCGCATCTCTTTCATTGTCTCATTGCTGGGGCAGGGAACTCCTGCTTTTTTCATGCTTGGGGTTCCCAATGCAAGAAAAGGCAAAACAGAAAAAGAAGCAAAAGAAAGAAGTGTGCTCTGAACTCTGTTCCAGCATTCAGGTCACCACCCTTCTTTCTTCCCCACACCCAGGACCACACACTTGCACTCGCACCTCCAGGCATGCCTGTCTGCCTGCCAGCGCCGCGGAGGTTACCGATCTCATCGCGCCTCTGCTTATCTCTCAAAGGGAAATGTCCTAAAAGAAACCCCAAGAGCTCGGTGCTGCAACCCCAGGCCCTGCCACGGAGCACGGCCACACTGAGCTGTGCCCAGGCTGGGGAAAGAAGCAGCTGAGGCTGCAGGAAACAAGTTCTTGTTGGGAAAGCAGCCGATGGGTTTTATAGGAAGAAGCAGCAAAAAGCGAGTCAAAGTGTTTGCTGCTTCAAGGCGATGTGAAGCATTGAAGCAGACTGGGGCATCTCTGGCCAGTGCAGGAGTCATAGGGGGAAATGAATTTGTCTGATCTTTCTCTGACAAGGTTGGTTTATGTTGTTTGCAGGAGTGTTTGATGGGACCCAGGCCTTCGCCGTGTTACCAGCCTGAGGAACAGGAAAACAGGGGTTCTTTTCTTGAGCGCTGATGTGAGCAAGCACAGGACAGACCCAGCATCAGATTTCAGTATCTGCTGCCAGCCAGATGTCCGTGCAGGTGCTCCGGCCCTTCCGTTCTCTCTGAGAGCTTGCTGCTCTGAGTGGGATGTCAGGTTTGAGCTTATTCATCTTTTCTGTTTGATGTCTCTAGAAGAAAGTAGCCACCGCGGTGCTGAGAACTGCTGCTGAGTCAAACCAGAGAGGTTCAGCCTGCGTTTCAAACACCCGTAACACATCTGACAGGCAAGGTTTGGCAGGTACTGAACAAGCTGAAGCTTCCCCAGGTGCCAGGATACAGTTTACATTTATTTCATAACACATTTTACCTCCCACATGGGCAGTACCCCCTCACTAAGAGCTGTAGCCTGCTGTAGCTCTAGCTCATGGAATACTCTAAGTGCAAATAGAGCCACTTGGAATGGGACAAGAGGCTGCTGCCTCAAAGGGGATGTTTTCTCCTTCTGTTTTGCAGCAGTGAGGAATAATTCTCTGAGCTGGGCACTTAGTACTGGACGTGACTGATCCTTTATCAGCAAGTTCCCATCTGATCAATCTGCCACGTGGTGGAGGAAGAGCTTGGAAGGTTCCCTTTATTATAAAGTAGGTCTGGAATACAGGGACACTTTCCAACAGTTTCATGAACTGCTGAAATCCTTTCAGTCTGAAGTAGTAAGGGGATGTTCTTGTTCTCCAGCTCATAAATACAGGTATTTAAAATGCAGTCTTTTCTAGAAACTCACTCTCAACACTGTATTGAAGACGGCCTCTTATAAAGGATGTGCTCACTCATGGTAAAGTATTCCAGACACAGAAGAAGTTACGCTTTTTATTTCAAAAGAAAAAGGAAAATCCTGGGAATAGCTGCTGGGCTACATTGGTTTGTCTCTAACAGGGAATAAATTGGCATTTCTACAAACAGGGAATGGTATTGCTAATGGGAATTTTGTTTGACTAGGGTTATAATTTGGTGCATGATGAGATTAGGCCTGTAGAAAGGACAGGAGTGGAAATAGCTGCTGAGCATTGATTGAATCAAAGACTCGAAGGTATCACCTTGAAGAGAACTTGCCTTGAAAACACTGAGGCTTTTGGAGGTGGATGCCAGAAGCTGTGAAGCCAGCCATCCCAGCTCAGCTTCCCAGAGAACGCACTAATACATGCAGTAAAGAGCTTCTGGTGGTGAAATACCCACTTGTGAACTGTTCATGGGTGTAAGAAAAACGGATCTGAGGTCTTGCCACCTGAGTTCCCTTCCTCTCCCTCAGTAGGTTATCAGCATGAAAACAGGAAATGAATTGGACACCATTAATAAAACATGAAGCCTTCGTGTTCAGGCTCTGTGCTCTGTCGTTCAAGTGGAGAAGACACTGTGTGAAGGAAACAGGGGAGTCAAATCCACAAGTTCATTTTACTCTTTTTAACTGCAGAGCAAACTTTGGCGCAGACTTGGAACTAACTCTCTCTTTTCTACCCCTGAATGGATTGAAAAGCTTTTAAACCCTGGCACAGAAATCCTGACGGGTCGTTACTGGACTGCGAGTGGCCTTTGAGAACATGAAAGATTTCCCTAGCAGATTTCACCCCTAAGATTGCCAATACCGGCTTTCCCTCACGTGTGTCTTTCACTGGGGTGCAGGTTTGTAGACCTTGGGTTTGTGCAGTTGCTTTTGGAGCTGTTTACGTGGCACAGTTGCTTTCCACTGTGATAGGTGCCCCTTTTTGCCAGTTGCTTGTGTTTGTGACTTTAGGAATGTCCCAAGATACGTCCCTTGAGCTCCTCTGGGGGCTCGTTTTGCTCCAGGGGAGTGTGTATTCCCCTGTCTCATACTGATGGTTCCACTAAAGAACAAAGGCTTAACCTCAAAGACTAGAGGTCTATATGAAGTAGACTGAAAGACCCCCCCAGCGCCATCCCCTTTTCTGTCTGTATGTTAAAATCATCTCATGAAAGCCTATGGTCACAGCAGTATGCAGCCCAAGGATGAGAACTCACAAAGCTGTTATGAAAAAGTCCTGGGAACAAAAGCAGAAGACCCGGTTCAGCCAGCCAAAGAGGCCTTCTGCAGCTATAATAAAGGCTTGTTTTGCTCTATGGGGGAGTTTAATTGCAAAATACTTAGCATAGGTGAATCATGAGGAGCCTAACCATAGGAAGAGGTTAACCACAGTTATAGGAAAGATTCATCTGAGGCTACAAGAAACAAGTTCTTGGTGGGAAGAAAGCAGAAGACTCTCCCCAGCTGTGGACAGGCCTGCTTCTGAAACTGCCTGAGTTGAGGCTCCAAAGCAGGAATTCTCCTCCTGACCTTGCTCTAGTGGAAGGTGTCCCTGCCCGTGGCAGGGGTTGGAACTGGATGAGCTTTAAGGTCCCTTCAACCCAAAGCAGGCTAAGATAATCCCTTAGGAAGCAGCCAGGTACAAGGTCAGGTGGAAAGATAAGATGTTTATTGCTAGGGGGAATTTTTGTCAGGCAGTTGTGGCTGGAGCCACCAGTTCATCTCCCATGGGAGACGGTGCTTCGCTGTAAGGTCTGCCGCAAGTGTAACCCGGGGGTTAGGAGGACTTCCTGATATTTTACCAAATTCTTGGTGAGAAATAAATGTGGAATCACTGCTTCCTGGGTCCCGTCAGGAGCTCCGGTCTGGTAGAGGCTTTAGGCCTCTGATTGTTTCTGTTCAGTCTCCTTTGAAAGAGCCTGTTTGTGAGATGTGCCTCTTGCTTAACTCCCGAAATGCAGAAGTAAAACCTCAGAGTGGGTGGGAAGCCTGGACAGTGAGAGAATCCCCATTCCCCAAGTTACAGTCGGTGTTAGAGTTCAACTCGATTAAACCCCGTTTTCTTGGCTGCCACGGACCAGTTTGACGGTAGGAAATTGGATTTGACTCATGACAATAGAGAGGGGCATTTTGGTAAATGTACATTTCCAGCCAAAATCATTAGTTCAACTAACAGAGAAGGATTTTGTTTTCATTGACGTTTATGGTACCATTTGGTTCAGTTCTTCCTGCTGTCTGGCTCCGTCCGCAGCAAGCACAGCCAAGCTCTAATTCTCAGCTGTTTGAAGTTACTCAGTCTCATGAGAGAGATGCCAGGCAATTCGTTGGACGATATTCAAAGTATTAGGGAGGTTCATTCTAATTGCACAGAAGGATCTATATTAGCATTTCTGGTTTAACACATTTTATGTCGCTCGGGGTTTAGGTCGTATGAGTTGCTTTTCTACATGAGTTCATTTCTGTTGATGGAATATCTAAATGTGAAATACTAATACTACTTTACAACCAGGTCAAATGCTGAAGAATTTAGAATCCTTTGGTTGCGTTAGAGTATTTTGGGAAGCATTCTGAGCCCTCAGAATGACAACCTGATAAAGAAACCCCAAATCATTGAAGCTGTTCTTTGCATAGGTTTGTGTTGAAAGGGACCTTAAAGTTCATCCAGTTCCAACCCCCTGCCACGGGCAGGGACACCTTCCACTATCACAGGGCAGAAGTTCTGCTTAAGATCTCATCTAAATCTACCTTCTTGCAGTTTTCCCTCAGAAGGATTTGCCTGAAAATGCCTGTTTCCAGCGTTCCCATCCAGCTGTAGCCACTACTTAAACATGGGCCATGGCAGCACCTGAAACCACCCAGGATGCTCAGGATAGTCCCCGGGGGTGCTGCACACAGCGTGGGTGCTGGAAGCCACAGAGCAGCCCCACTCCAGTGCTGGGAGCATGTGCAGGGGCTGCACAGCCCAAAGGCTTGGGATTGGGTAGGGGATCCATGGCAAGGGAGGAAAGCCAGTGAAGGGGCCCATTCTCTCTGTTGGTCTTGGGTGTGCTTCTTAGCACCGACTTGTGTGGCTTCCATCTGGGCAGAGCCTTGTACTCTGGGGGATACAGCACCTTGTAAATGAAAGAAATAGATGAAAATGCTGGAGACTGAGAAACACTGCTCTGAAAAACCTCTTTTGAATAAATCCTTCCTTTCAGGAGCCACCTTCTCTTTGCATTGTGAGGTTGTTGGGAATATAAACAGCAGACTTCTGAGAACAGTGAAGAAGAATGCAGCTGAAGCCTTGCTGTTTGGGCTCAGCGGAGTGGACATCTGAGTGACCCTGGTCAATTGAGTGAACCATAGAATCATAGGATACCAGGTTGGAAATCTAACTGGATGTGTTCATGAGCGTGGGTGCCTTAATGGGGTTGAGGGCATGTGGGACTGAGCATTGTTCAATAAGAACAGGAGTCACTTCACTTAGATTAAAATACAACAGCACCTGGAGCTGGCTGCAAATGCATTTATCCTGGAGAAGGGGATAGTTGGGAATAGCCTTCCTTACCCCATCAGAGTGTTTCTAAATAGCACACCTCTGTTCTTTCTGAAATACCAGTATGTTAAATGTCCAGACTGTTCCTGCTGAAGATGATGCCCCTGTTACATTACCTGTGCCCACTTATTTTCCAGGTATGGAGCTATTTGGAAACCAGTAGCGGATCACTAACCAGCAGCTGGGAAAGACCACTCGCCCCTGCCAAAGGGTCTGAGCCAGGCTGTCCTGCTGCAGCCGTTCGTTACAGCTCTCCTGCTCACACTGCGCCTGATTTCCTTGGACCTGTGAGTAGGTTTGCAGCCTCTCCCACTAGGAGCCTGGTTTGTGCCAGTCGTTTTTCATCGGGTTCCTTTTCTTTTTGCATCCAGCCTAAACTTTTCCTTCCCTTGCTCCAGGTCAGTGCTTCTCCTGCTGGTGTCTCCTGCCCCTCCCTTTCCTCATCCTGCTGCTCATCCCCATTAACTGCAAGGTAATTACAGACTGAGCCTGTCCCCTGAGTCTTTGTTTCTCCAGACTATGGCTTAAACCCTACCCTCCTGCAGTGAACCTTTCTGAGATCCTCAGGTTTGGTCCTTTTGGGGCTGCTCTTGCTGTTGTATCTGGTTCTCAGCACAAGGTTCTTTGATGTTATAATGTTGTAATGGCAGGAGACCCTGGTTAAGCAAAAACAGAACCGGCCTCCTTCCCTCCCTCCCTCTGGGGGTTGCAGGTTATTAACTGAGCTTTGCTCAGCTGAGCAGCATGGAACCGTCAGGTCTCTGCCCGCATTCCTGTCTCGCAGCTTCAAAGTTCTCTTACCATTTAAAAAAGCAGGAACAAGGCAGCTTACATGGTCCCAGCAGATCCTCGTCCTGGCATGGCTGCTGATCTTTTGAAGTTGGAGGCTCCCAAAATCCTGCTGTCCATGTCTGTTCCCCCAAGAGGAACAGGTCTGGAAACTAGATCCTCTGTGGGGTCAGTCTGCACCCCGCTGCTGGCTTGAGAAAGCCAGCTCCAAGGGGCAAGCAGGCCCTGACACCCATGGCCCCATCAGGGAATCCTTGCTGTGAGCCCCGATCCCTGCCTGCTTGCCAGCCTTCACCCCTGCTTTGCCCTATGAGACTTCTTTGTTTAGTGTTGCCTGCTTTAAGTTCATTATGCAGCATTACATCAACTGGCTTATTGTGATAGAAGTTCATTCTATCATCTGCAAAATCAGTGTCTGGAGTGAAGAAGTCTTTTGCACTTGCTTGGCACAACCCACTTTTAATAAGCCCCTGCTACACAGCAGTTGTTGGACCTTGCTCCCAGGTGTTTCATACTCTTCACTGTGTTGTGTGGAGCTGATACCAGGTCAAATGCTTCACAGTTTCTTGCTTCTCCCTTTCCTGGTCATCCTGAAAAGCAGCAAAGTTGCTTCATGTGCTCACTGCTGGGAATCCTGCCAGAGCGTCATCCCCATCCCATGCTCTCCCTTTTGGTATGTGGACTACTCTTGAAGCTACACTGACGACAGGCACCAGGTCTGTGTCACCTTTCAGCCCTGTAGCAGGGACAGGCAGCAGTATCGGAGCCAGGCAAAGAGGCTGATGCTTTAGAACCAGGTCGGTTGGTTTGGGATCTTTCCATTTGAAGGCCTCTGGCACATTAAGAGCCCTCCCCTGAGTTTTTCATCCTCTTTCAAGCTGCTGTAATAAACCTCTTTTTCAGTTGGCTCAGCTCGCAGTCTGTGGTAGGTCTCTTGCACTGTGCACATGCGTGCCCTGAGACATTGAGCATCACCAGACTCGGCTCACACACACACTGCACAGGAGCTGCTGGCCTGCAGCGTGCTGTGGAGTTGAGTGGGTCTGCCAGCAGCATCTGAATGACCAAAAGCTTTGTGTCACATACGCAACCTGCCCTGCACCCTGCTCTGCTCTGTGCAGCACCTACCATTTGTCTCCAACAAAGCAGACTGCAGTAAGGCTTGGGAGTGCGTTTTATGTTGTGCACAGCACAGACTGGGTGCAGTCCAAGTCTTCTACAGCTGTAGCATAACCAAGGGAGGAATTACGAGAGGCTACATCTCCCTGAGCAACAGCACCACTTACAGCCTGGTCTCAGATGCCAGCCTGGGGCCGGAGCCACAGAGCAGCAGCCTGCCAGCACCAGGGAGGAGGCTGGTATCTGCTTTTCTGTGTGCCTCAGGATTAGTCCACTGCAGCTGAGCATGTCCAGTGGCATCTGTGGCCTGCACCAGTCTGTGCTGATGATGGTCTCTGCTGAATGGCTCTTCTTGCCTGGGGGTGCCTGGGACATTCAGCTCAGGAGGGTGCCTGTGCCCTGGGTGGAGGCTGCAGAGTGGAGCAATAAGTTGAGATACAGCTTAAAAACATCTTGGGAAGCTTCTATCTGCTGCAACAAAGAAGGTGCCTAACAAAGAGGAGAGAACCATTGCTGATGCCTTGGTTTGCCATGGTCTAGGACAGTGGCCTGCCCGGCAGTTACCTGGGCACCATTTGAAGGTCAGAATTCAGCCTCTTCCAGACCATCCCAGCAGCAGAAAGTATCTGAAGAATCCCACAGACTCACACCCAACTTTCAAGGCCAGCATTTCTCCCAGCATACACAACCCTGCCCAGGAGGCTGCAGGGCTGCATTATCTGGAGTTGGAATCTGGACATGAGGAGGCAGGTGCTGGAGAAAACAGGCAGGCACATGAGCAGTCAAAGGCAAGAGCGTTTCAGGTCTGCACACTCAGCATATTGCATCCCATCCAAGCAGAGCTGGGATGTTGAAGAAGGAAGACAGGGAACAACCAGGGATGTGTTGCAGGAATCTGCCAGGCTGAGCATCAGGAGTAAGGCAGTATCAGTGCTCTGTCAGGCATGGGAACTGCTTGAGGTGAGACTGGAGGATCAAGAGGAAAATTACAGTGGAAAAAACAAAGTCTATTGGGCTGCCATTGCTTGGGGCTCTGATGAGAGACCCTCTGGCCCCTCAGTGTGTTTGCACCATTGCTGGAGGCACACAAGTCCCAACAAGGGAGGCTGATTGCAGGGCATTCAGGGCAGTCTCTCTCCAGGGCATCTGATCCTCATGGGTCCCCATGTCCTCAGTGGGCTCAGAGTGGCCACCACAGCAGCCCCACTCCTGTGCCACCCTGCCCGGGAGAGGACAAACCAAACCCAAGTGCTATGGAATGCCAGGCAGCAAGGGATGCAGCCAGCACAGGTGGGTGTTCCAAGAGGGGAGCACCCCACAGCAGAGGGGGTGTCCCCGTGGGGTGCCTGGAGAGCTCGGGTTAGCACCCTGTTGGGCCTTTCCTTTATATGAGTGTGAATCCTCCAGATGGAGTTCTGGCACAGAGAAAGCTGATGCCATTTAAATGGAGGGTTTAAGGGCTGCCCTGCTCCAGGAATGGGCTCAGGCTATGGTTAAGTCAGCATCAGGTTAGCAGCAGAAGAGATGGTGCCTGTGCTGGGAAGCACTGCCAACACAAAGCTCTTAATAGTCTTTCAATGTCTGCAAGGCCTTAAAATCAATCAAAGGATTAATGAAACAAAGCTGGTTTTATGATGCATGATCCAGCTTTGTGCAATTGGATCTAAGTTTGCTTAGGCCCTTCTTTGTGGCTGGGCTTGCTGGTGTGCTGCCTGCAGCCTGGCAGCCTGAGGAGGAGCAGGGCTCCCACCGCTGCCACGGGAGGGATGCCAAGGAGCACAGCTCAGCACTGCTTATGCAAGCCAGTCACTTCCCTCCCACTTAATTCAGCATTTCTCCTTGCAGAAGCTCACTGAAGTCAGGCACTGACCTCTTCTCACCAGCTCTGTGTGGCTTCTGTGACATCTTCTTCCAAGGAACAGGTATTTGGTGTGGTTTCCCTTGTCTCTTACAGTAGTGGCTCCTGGATGTGGGTGCTCAGGTCTGAGCTGGAGCCTGGGAGCAGATACACCCTTCTGCTATACACCCTAGCGAGCCTCGTCCTCAGAGGACCACCTTTGGGATGTCACCAGTGAGGGAGATGACAAGTCTTGCTCAACCACACACTCTGTCTCCTGGCATTTTCATTCACAATTCATTTAACAGTGATGACAACAGGAGCAATCCACCTGTCTGACACCAGGCAACATCCCTGTTCCAAACCAGGTGCCAGGAGTGTTTAGCCTTTGCCCAAGCAGTTTGCTTTCTCTCAGGCCGAAAGTTACTCCTAGTGACAGTGTGTGCATGAGAGCTCTTGTCAGGTCCCTGATCCTGTCTGAATTACCCTGAACACACTGTGGCTGCGCAGCGCGGGCAGACCTGGATGTTCCCATTGTACCTGCTAAGCAGTCGCAGTGCCAACGTGATGCAAGGAATAATGAATTCTCCCCTCCAGAACCAAGAAATCTCAGTGTTCTGGCAAAATTCTCCTTTGCCCCACTTTTTTGCAGGCTCGCTTCACACTCTGTGGCCAGGTTGGTTCAGTCCAGCGACGCAGAGGTCGTGATGCGACATAATGCGAAGTGATACCTGGCTGCTGGATTATCCCGCTCCCTGGTATCTGCATTGACTCCAGAGCCTCAGAGCTTTAGGCCTGTCAGCCACCAGGAGTGCAGCTATGCAAATCTGCTGCAAGAAAATGAGGGCTATAAATTCAAGAAGGACAGGGAGCTGCTGGAGAGAGTCCAGCGCAGGGCAACCAAGATGATTAAGGGAGTGGAGCATCTCCCTTATGAGGAAAGACTGAGGGAGCTGGGTCTTTATAGTTTAGAGAAGAGGAGACTGAGGGGTGACCTTATTAGTGTCTATAAATATATAAAGGGGGAGTGTCACGAGGATGGAGCCAGGCTCTACTCAGTGGCAAACAATGATAGGACAAGGGGTAATGGGTGCAAACTGGAACACAAGAGGTTCCACTTAAACTTGAGAAGGAACTTCTTCTCAGTGAGGGTGACGGAACACTGGAACAGGCTGCCCAGGGAGGTTGTGGAGTCTCCTTCCCTGGAGACATTCAAAGCCCGCCTGGACACATTCCTGTGTAACGTTATCTAGGTGTTCCTGCTCTGGCAGGGGGATTGGACTAGATGATCTTTTGAGGTCCCTTCCAATCTCCAGCATACTGTGATACTGTGATAAATAAGAGACACCTTGGGCCTCCACATCAGTGCAAGGTAATCCATTGTCTTGCTTGAAATGTATCTGGTTCTGTCTCATGCTTCCATGCATGGAAGTTACAAGGAAAGAAAAGTACTCAGGACAAAACCCAACCTTTACTTACCTGACCTAAAAAATGGAGTGGAGGGGGAACGTGTCTGGGCTGAAACTGGAACCGGTCTGCCAGCAAGCCAGCCCTTGGATTCCACTCTGTGCTGAGTGGTGCTGTAAGAAACACTTCTGCTTCTCCTGCCTTCTTTGCAGTGGTTGCCTCCTTCGCTTCCTTAAAAGCTTACCTATACTGTTTGCCCAGCAAGGATCTACTTTAGGTGTTAATGCTAACAAACAAACAGAAAGGTTTGTTAAAACCCAGATGGTTCCTCAATTATACTGCCTTTAAATCTTTCTAAACTGAATGTATTGGCTCTTGGAGGGCACCTCTCTCCTGATCACTGCTTTGGGTGGCCCAGTATTCTTGGGAGCAGAGGTCACAGGAATCAGGTGAAATTATTTAATTCTCTTTCTGTGCTGGTTGTTGAAGCATTTACACACCTGTAAAAATATTCAAAACTCTGCAAGAAGACTGATGAAGGGTATAGAACGGCATCCATAGGAGGCACAGCTCCATAGGCTGTGGTTCCTCAGCATGGAAAGAGGTGACTGCAGGACAAAATGACAGCAGTCTCTGCAGTCGTGAGTAGCATGAAGAAATGACCCAGAGGTGATTTGCTTACTGACTCCGGTTCTTCAAACAGAGGAAGGTGGCTCTTGGCACAGTGTGTCATTAATCTGCAGGAATCTTTGCTGCAGAATGTGGGATGCTGAAGGTTTACATAAACTGAACAAAAATAAATAATAAACTGGGCACAGTCAAGGAAGGGAAGAGAGAAACCTACCAGCTATTGGATAACAAACCTCACTTGTGTCGTGGGGCTCTGCATGCTGTCTGCTCTGGGACAGTGTTCTGGAGAGGCACTGCTGCAGGCTTTGTGCTGGTCTGACCGTCACCTCTGTTGCCAGACAGGGTATCATTGCTTTGACCTCCTATAGGCGTTTGATGTTACCTTCCTCTGCCTCTCTTCTCCCATGATTTCCATCCCCATCGCCTTTCTCTAAACCTCACAGGTTTAGTGTCACAATTAAGTTCTGCACTGAATATATTTTTGCTTTGAGAAGTGTCCGGACAATTCTTTGTGAAAGCGCCTTCTGGCTGCCTGTACAGCATTCTGAACAGGACAGGCCTTTAGAGAGGCTGGCAAGTCATATAAATAGTAAATAGATGGTTCTGAGAACTGAAGTTTCCCTGGGAAGCCTGAATCTCTAGTTCTGTAACAGCTTGGTTATCAAACAGATGATTTACATCTTATTAGGTATTTCCATCCGTTGATAGAAAAACGCTCTATTGCATAATCTTTCTTTTGCTCCTGATTCAGTTCTCACCGTTGCCACAAGTGCCTTTGGGCCCCTGGACCAGCCTGTTTAGGTAATGAGCTCGGAGCCAGTGGCACCTTGGGGTGCTCAGCCTGGGCCTTGGCAGAGCTGCCTGCCCCTGGGCCACTGCCAGCAGGCACTCGGTTGCACGCCCCAGGGACAGCTCCTGCCTGCTGGTGCAGCTCCGGAGCACCCACCTCGGGGCTCGGTGCCCACTGGGCTCAGTGCCAGCCACTTCTGAGGATGTTTTCCCAGCTTGGATGCAAAACTCAGTCGCTTCTGTTCCAGCATCAGTTGGTTCATTTTCGGTCAAGCTTGTCCCAAGGACAGAATCTGTCTTTCCTGCAGTTGCAGAACTTTGCAGTCCAGGTGCCTGCAGATGTTCAAACGTGCAGGCACCAGGAAACGAGAGTGCCTGCAAACCTGAAGCTCACGTCGTGTTTCTCTCCTCCTGTGTCCTTTCCACTTTGCCAGCCTGTACATGGACTGCTCTGCTTCTGGAGGATGACCTGAAAACCAAGCAGTGCCCATAGTAATGCATCTGTTTGTTGATACAGATCCGCATCACCAAAGCAGCCTGAGAACTTTAATTACTCCAAAGCATCCCAGAATGCATTGCTTGGTATCAGTCACTGGGAATATATTATCCTTACATGTGAAACAAAGAACCTGGAAACTGTATTCAACAGGCAAGCAAAACAGGGAATATTTTAATCAGTAAAACCAGGGGAGAGTGTTGAGATGAGTGCAGAGAGCAGGGGAATACTGGGCTCAATGCCTGATTCCTAATCCCTAAACTGTCCTGCTATAGTATTGGGAAAGCCAGGAGGAATAAACCTAATACCACAGCTTCTTGCCATCAAGAAACTGCGTATTAATACAGTAATGCTAAGGTAATTAACCAGATCAGACTGAGTCCACTGCTGAAAAGGATTTCTCCCCGGAGGGATAAGCAGATGTCTCAATCTAATTATACAAGTTATTTAATCAGAACCAGAGGTTGGGTATCTAATGAAAATACTACCTAATGTGGGGAGAGACATCGTAGCTCTGAAGCAGTGCAAGCAGACAGGGATACAGGCTTCCAAACTGGTGCAGTTTCTGATGCTCTTCTGCTTTATTTCTATACTTGACTCTAAGATCTCAGGATAGGAATGTGGGAAAAAGATCCCTTGTGACATTCTCCTCTGAAAGTCATCAGTGCTTCACGCACCATGCTGCTGACACAGGAACAAGCAGCTGTGTTTTGTCGGAGGCACTTGATAGCTCCAAGTGTTACTGGTTGTCAGCCTTGCTTCACCTGGGTAAAATCTGTAGCAGATGCTTTAAACCTGCCAGTCGTTCTGTGTGCATTTAGCTGATGGAGGGTGTGCAGCTGTTAACATCTGGAAAGCACTCACACTGCAGGCTTGCAGGAAGGGTGCTCACTGTGATCTCAGGGATGGGCAGAGCCCTGAACTTATGGTTCTTGTGATATACAGGTGTCTGAAATGCAAGTGGAGGATCACTCCCCACAGGAGCCCCTGCAGTGAAGGCTCACAGGATGGGACACATGCATGCTTCAGCCCCAAGAGAGCAGAGGAGCTGAATTCCTTTCGTTTCACTATAATGGAAACCCAGGTACTCCTTAACAGTTGGCAATAACGTAGTTGCATGCGAGGACCTTTCCCACTTGCTTGAAGGTAGCTGCTCCCATGCAGTCTCCCAGGAGGAGCAAAAGGCTTCAGGCAGGACCATCCCTCTCTGTGCTGGCAGTGCTCACTCCAGCTTCCTGCCCATCTCTCTGTTTAGCACAGTCCATAGATGAGGGTCTTCTCCCTTGATTTCCTCCTGACATCTTTGTCTGCATGTCCACCTCTGCAGCTCGGTTCCTGATGCTGACCAAGGCGTGCTGCTCCTCTTGCCAGCCCCCTCCGTTGCGGGGCCAGGCTGGCCAGCAGTGTTGTGTTGCCTAGTGATGCACTTCTGGCTGTCCCATCTCATTAAGCTGTTCAAGCTGCATGCATCCATGAAGAAGTCAGGAGGGAACGCCGGCCCTGGCTGCTTTAATTGGCTTCTTGCATGTGTGTGCACATGCATTGCAGATAGTGCTGGGTCTTCCCAAGCGATCACTGATGGGCAAGGAGTTAAAATGTACAGCTCTGTGGCCAGCTAGGAGCTGCTTTGGAAGCTTTGTTATTTACATGTGTTTTTCTTGGTTAGTTTCAATGGATCTTAACTTTATATGTTGTTCCAGTTTAAAGAAGTTCGTGTTTTTCCTCTGTATATGTATGAAGTGACAGTCGTGTAGAAAGACCAGGCAACCTTCATGCTCATTCTTCATTCTGAAGCATGGAGCATGTTTATAACAGCTGAACTGAAGAAATAATGGCATTTCTGAACGTGTACTTGTAGACAAATGGGTTGTGATATGCTGTGAGACTGAATGGAAGAGGGGAGGAAATGGAGTACGCAGGCCACTTGAGTCGATGCAGGTATCAGTTCCCCTCTTTAAGGCTCTGCTCTGCAGAGACATGTTTGTACAGTGTAGCTTCTTTTTCTTCATGTAGGAATCTGCACACAAAAACTCATGGGCAAAAATACTCTGTTCTTGGACCCAGAACTGGTGGAACCACAATTTGAACCCAGATCAGGGCTGGTGCATCTTAATTTTTTTCTCCGTAAGCCTGTAGCTGTCCAGAAACAACTGAAGCTGAGGTGAGGCACAGCAGCCATTGGAAAGCTGTCCCACCCTGGCTATTGAAGAATCCCACTGCAAGGTAGTGTTCATCCAGGGGGTTTAAACAGTCCTGAATTGCCCTGAAAGGGAATTTACCAGACAGTAGAAAAGGGATTGACAGAAAAGAAATAACGATGAAATGTTTAACCTGGTTTTCTTCACTTTCACTCTTTGTTCTGTATTGTGACTTCTCTTTGAGTTCTTACTGAGAGCTCTTCTCTCTTTTTAGATCCACCTTGACTGACTGAAACAATCTGCCAGAGGCTTGCAGGAAGCTCTTGCCCTCCTCAATCCACTGCCCTTTCCCTGGGAAGGACAGACGTGCACATCAAGAGATGAACCCGCATCTGAGCTCTTCCATGACGTGACCACCACCAGAGCATTACCACCTCTGTGGACTAAAGCAGGAGCAAAGCACCTCTCCTGCACTGCTGCTGAGTTTTGTTGATGAGTTCCTAGGAAATGGTGACCCAAATAAATTGGACTGGGAAGAAAAGTGTTCAGAGCAGTAAGAGGGAAGAGGAGACACATGACTGCGCCACGGCTTGAGAAAAACACTGCATCTCGAGGGCCTGTTGGCTGCAGTGGGAGTTTGTTGGCCCACGGTGCAACTAAGCAGAATACAAGAAATACAAGCTGTGGCACAGATCAGAGCTCAGACGAGGCAGTCCTGTAAGCAGTCTGAGAAGTGCTGGGCCCTTGCCAACCGGCTACTTGCACCACAAGAGGAACAAAGGGAAATGTGACTTTGAACTATGCTGTCCTGTGTCCAGAAGACCAGTGGCGTTATTTTACGCTGTGTAAATAATACACTTCTTTTATCAGCTGTACCTATTCCACACCATGTGAACAAAAAACCAGCTGCTTAGGCACTGTAGAGAACGTGGCTTTATGGCATCAGACCCCATGCAAAGATGTGTCTGTAGCGTTGCACCAGATGAAGTCATTTACCTTGTTCTTATAACAAAGCAGGATCAGTTCCTGCCCTGTCAACTGCGCAGTCCAGTGTGACACAGGCAACCTGCGTTCAGTCCTCTGACTTCTTTGAACACAAATAGTGAGATTGTGGAACGGTTCTAAGATGTGCCCACTCAAAACCAGCCTTGTGGAGCTGTGACTTAATCTCTGCTTATGAAGATTTCTCATCTAGAAGCAAAACCGTAAGTGTTGGGAATGATCTGAAGCCTGTCATTTCAGATGGTGATGATCGCCCTTTGCAAATCCAATTAATTAAAGTCTGTTCAGCTTGGAAAGTGAAAGGCTCAGGGTTGTTTGTTTAGAGGGAGCAGCAGGATGAATGTTTAAGGTAAGATACAGGAGCAAGGTTTTGATGGTAACTACAATATATGGCCACTGGGAGGATGGCCGCTCGCTCTGTTGTCCAGGACCAGCAGAAATCGTTCTCTCAGACAATGCATCTCCTTAAGGCAGGTGCTGATGGGGCAGAGGGACGGTGTTCAGAGGCACGGCCCTCCTGGCAGTGGCACCCCGTGTGGCCATGCTCCAGGCTGAAAGCAGACGTGGAATTAATACCTCCTCCCGTCCAAGTCTGTGGAGAGCTTTTTACTGGCGTCAGTGGCAACAGGATCAGAGTAGAGTCTTAAGGCTCTTCCCCTGGAGCTTCGAGGAGTTTAATGGAATAACATCTAGGTTGTAATTAATTGGCTTCTGCTTCTCCTGCAGGAAAGAGTTAATGAAGGCAAAGCTTGTCTGGCCAAGGGGCTGGTACAGCTCCAGTAGAGCTATGACTCACAGATTGAAACTCCTGCCAAAGCACAGAGCAGGCTCCTCATCCTCAGCTCCTCCTATCCCAACAGGAATAGTGTGACGGGGTCCAGCATCACTTGAGGAAAGGTTTGTCCCTTGCAGCCCTTGCTCTTCCCACTCAGTTCAGTACTATTTGCATGCACAAGGAATCATTGTCTGTCATATAAGACTTCACACAGTTAGCTGTGTTATGTTGTGTCTATGATTTGGACACTCCCCCCCCAGTAGTCTCATGAGGGCTCTCTACAGGACTGAAGGAAGTAGAGGTTAGTAGAATAATTTAAATGGGTAAGGAGATGGCCAAAGGGAGGACAGAAACTAATAGACTGCTGGGAAGCAGCCCACAAGGAGAAGTTCCTGGGTGAGCTGATCAAAGATGAGTCTTGGAACTGACCAAGTCTGGTATTGTCATCGAGCTTGACTCAAGAAGAGGAGTGGAGAAAGGAAATTTGTTGGTGGCATCATCCTTATAAAACTGCCCACACTTGATGACATGCTGTCCTGGGCGTGCTCCTCCACGCCAGCTGCTCACCCCTTCCCTGTCTCTGGAGAGAATGAGACCAGTGAAGAGCCACCAGCAGCATCACCTCTTCCTGCTGCTGAGTTTCAGCCTGCACTGCCAGGCCCCCATTCCTGGTGTGAGAAGAGCGCAGGCAGGGAGGAGCAGAGATGGGGAGGCTGGAGGCTGGTGCCTGCTTGCTGTTCTCCAGAAGCACGTGATCACCTCAGAGGTGGATGGCATTAAAAATGGATGTTTTCCTTCCCTCTGAACTCCTGTGCTCTGCCTCAGTTATCACAACAGGGCCAGTGATGAGTCACACCAAGTGCCAAGATTACCATAGCGTGACAGAGCAGGCAGAAGGCAGGGAGGGCTCTTGGCCTTGACGATGAGCTGAATGATACCACCTTGAATCCAGACTAGCAAAGCATGAATCTATGGGTTAGCACCAGGATAACAAATCAAAGCCTGAGGTGGAGAGTTTAAACAAGGCATAATTTGTAGTAACAACAAAATTACAGGGATTTGTCCCTTCCTCTCCCAGCCCTTCCACCTCAGCCTTGCCACAAAGAACAGTCTGCTTCCCTCTTCTGCATCTGTATTGCTCAAAACAGCCCATTTTGGGGAGCCAACGTGGGAAGTGTGGCCTGTTGCTGTTGAAAGACCAGCCCTGGAACTGTGCATCATTGATCAGTGTGCAGTAGGGAGAATAAAGGGACACGCACGACCAGCTCCAGATCTCTTTGGGAAAGGAAAATAGGAGCCATTGTCCATGCAATTCCCTTTTCCCAGCAATCAGACTGTGCAGATTGCCACGCTGACTGTAATCACCACTGATTTTGAGGGACAGGCACATGATTGCCCCTGAGTTTGACCAGCTCCAGGTGTGCTGATTCCTGAGATCCCGTTACTGCACTCCGGAGGAATAACGGCTGCTTCTCCTCCATGTTCCAGTTGGTGTTAGATTGACAAGATCAAGCGACAGCACAACCGTAGACACCTTTATCTGCTGTATGCATAATCTTTCTTGCTGAACCCCCGCCAGACTCATCCCCAGGTCTTATCTTTTCTGAACTGAGTATTTATTCATGTGGGGTTTTTATGTAAACTGCAAAGAGCCTCATTAAATGGAAACCTTAACTCAAAAGCCTCATTATTAAGGTGGAACAGAGCTCGGAATGCGCAGAGTGGAATTACCAAGCTTTTGTGTTATTTTGGGAAGAAATGCTTAGTGACTCAGGGACGTGATGCAGCCCAGTGCTGAGCCCTTCCTTTACCACCAGCCTCGCTCAGGGGACAAGCTTGGCTCTAAGGTGAAGAGCTCTACAGGCTGTTATGCAGGACAGTGCTCCCTCGGGCTGAGCAGAAAGAAGCTGAGGGGACACTGGACCCTGCCCTATGCTAGCAGACCAGGAAAGTCCTATTTGGCTTCTGGAGAAGGACTGGTCCAGGTGGGAAGATGGCTTGAGTGTACATCTGTGCACTGGCTATTGCATCCCATTGGTGTCTGCAGCATCTTTGGAGCTGGCTGAGAACCCAGCAGCTTCAGAGAGGGTGAGCTTTTTGCAGGCAAAGCTCCACATCACTTGAATGCTGGCATTTGCTGAAGGCAAATACCAACGTTTCTGTGCTTCCATGTTCTCATTTCTATTAGAAATGCTAATGAAAGAGTTTGAAAGGAAAGAGTTTGAAAGACACACTCATGGTGAAGAATGTGCAGGCAGTGAAGGTGTCTCTCTGCAGCTGGAAATGGCATTTTCACGTTCTTAGTTTGACTGAATCTAATACATGCTTTACCCAGCCATCGGAATTGTGAAACTGGTGCTTCATTAGACAAGTCAGAGCATTTCCTTCCTAATCAAAACCAAGGTAACAAATCAGTGTCCAAACCCCACACTCCTCCTGGAGAATCCGCTTTTCAGGGGCAGCTTGTTTTCCATGGTAAAGAACAGCATTTCCTAATTCAAGCCCTTCAGCAACATTAACATGCTTGGTGCAGATCTACACCCTGTCATACTTCTTATCTCAAGGACAGCACCTCCGACAGCAAAATGCCACATCCATCACATGGGAATATTAATAATATCCATATTGAGTAGGAATAAAACGTGCGACCCACCAGCTTCGTGCCAAGCTTCCTGAAGCTACTACACACATCCCCAAACATGCGGTTCATTATGGTAGTGAGCAGATACCATGAACCTATATGGTGTCTGTGGAAGAGGGTGAGGGAAGCCGAGAGGGACTTGAAGCACAAGTGGTACCTGCAGGGGCTCAAAATCACGCTGAGCCACTCATAGACTTGTACCTGTGCCTGTGTTCATGGCACAAACACTGCTGGAGGTGGCAGGGGTGAGGAAGGCTGCTATGTCATCGCTACCTCCTTCTGCCTCTGTTAATCTCACAGCTCGTGGTGCGTGTCTCTGGGTGCGTGCATGTGTATGTTTCACTTCCCTTTGTTTTGCTTGGTACTTTTGATCCCCTGGGGCATATCTCTGAGCTGAAGAACTTTAGAGCTGATACAGCTTTTTAAAGTGGGGATTATGTAAATGCATATTACAGAGCTTTCATAAATAGGGATTATTTGCAGAATACATTTGAGTGCTTCCTCTGGAGACATTAAGGGCTGTTGTGTAAATAGGAATTTAGTGACTGCCTAAGCTAAATTTCCTTGATTCAATAAAAGATCACAAGAGCATCTTTTTTGCATTCATTTGGGCCTTGTGAGAACGTATTGCTGGACATCTTTCAAATAATCACAAGACCATGCCCAACTGAGGGCAGTCCTCGCGCTGCGGTGCTAACTGTTCTCCACGATTCATTCCGTTGCTCTTCCTCTCTAGTTTGTGGTTAAAATCACTGCTGTCCCAGCCACAAAGTTGTTCACTGGCACTCGTTAAATCAGGGATTTTGCAAGTTTAAATGAGCAAAGCAAAAAGGACATTTTGCCACAAGACAGAGCCATCCCAGCATCAACCGTCTGTGCGAGAGGAGGGGCGTTGAGACAAAATGCTAAGGATTTGGGGAGACGCTGCCTCTCCTCAGGGGGTTTTCACGCTTTTACTCTGAGAAGGCTTGACTCTTGGACTCCTCTCATCTTCCAGGGCATGCAGTTGCAGGGTGAGAACCTCTCACTACGTCTGGTGTTTGGCACTTGCCGTATCTCCTGGACCCACAGCTCGCAGAAGCCAGCTCATCCTCTTCTCAAGTTGATTTGTGTCTTGGGGAGGACTCTTGTTGATTTGGGGGTAGATGCAGCAGTGTCTTTGTTGGTTTGCCTTGAAGACAAAGCACTCCTAACCCCAGGGTGGGTTAAAGCCCCTGCAGCCCATGTGAACTTCCTGGGTCAGCTGGGATTTGTCCAGCGAGCGAGGACATGGCATTGCACACTCCCTTCCCAAGGTGTTAGTAGACCTGTCATTGTGCAGGGTAACTCCAGAACAGCTTTCCAGTCTGCACCAGTGTGAAGAGCAGGCTGGTGCTGTTCAACCCCAGGAAAACTGCTCCGGTGCATGGATTCTCCTGCTGGCACTGCAGTGTTCAGCATGGTCTCCTATGTGTATCACACACAGGAGCTGAACCTAGACCAGGAGGGGAGTGGCAGGGGACCTGGAATTCACATTTCTAGTGGAAAACTGGTGGGGGAGATTCCTCCATCCCCTTTGAGACAGGCTTCCAGCCATGGTGCCCTGACACAACACAGCCCCTTGTCACAGAGCAGTCCCATGCAGCGGCAACCCTGAGCATCCCCATTCCCTGGACACGCTCAGGGGAGCACAGCGCATGCTGCATCCCTGCAGGGATTCAGGCTCCACTTCCCTACGTGCCGAGCTTGCCTCGTTACTTCAGTCCTCCCACCAGCCTTGGATCCAGCTGCATTAGGCAGGTTTTGATGCTGTCACAATCACACAGAGAATGAATCACATCGAACATTGCCCATGGGGTTGTTTATTCCTTGAAGAGGGAATGGACTGCATGCCAATATTCCTGGGAAGGCATAATGAAGGAACTAGCTTTTGCTAGGAAACCTGGATGCCCTCCTGCAGGGATTTGCTGGATGGCACAGCTCTGGCAAAATAATAGTACATAGAATACAAGTCATTTTTACATGGAATGTCATCCTGAAATAGTGACAGGGACACCGGGAACACAAATGTGCTTGGCCAGCTCTTGGAGTTAGCGCCTATATGGACATGTCTTAAACCTTTCCTTAAGGCTTACGTAAGGGCAGCGCTGCTTTTCCATCCTGCACGTTGTTAAAGCAGAGGTAATTTTGCCACCTGGCTCTCACTTGTGGAGCTGTTGTTGCTGAGGAAGGTGTTAAATGGGAATTTCTCATCTCCCTCTGTTTTTTTGCTGTTTCCAGTCCTTAAATGCAACTTCCATCAAGCAAACCCAGCCCAGAGCACAGCGCCTTGGTTGGAAAAGATCATTTGATCGAGCATAAACCAATACTACTGTGTAAACAGGCTGTGATGGGGACCTAAACTAACACACACAATGTGTTTTCTCCTTTGGTGACTCCTAAATACATAAACAGATCAAGTTGAAATCCCGTCCTCAGCCTTTGGGAATGATTCATTCCTGTTAATGATTTACTGATTTACACACAGCTCATTTTGCATAAAGTTAGAGCTGGGCACATTTATTCATTGTGATTCCCTTAAAAAGGGATATAAATATCAACAGCAGTTGGCTACCAGGAATTTGAATATCGTGGCACTGCATCATGGGGAGCTGACATGAATATGAGTCTGGGTCAGACAAAAATACGCAGAAGATGCTTCACCACGTGTGATATTTTACAGCATGTCACAGCATCATCGGAAAGGGTTCTATTCATTACAGACACGTGCAGGGCTTGCGAAGGATTCCTCAGGAACAAAAAGGGGCATTATTCTCCTACCGAAATGCACTCCATGATCTATGAAACCCATCTCTCCTGCTAAGCCCAGCCTCTTCCTAAGCCTGTGTACCTGTAAAGAGATGCTGGGTTCAGTGGCACGAACCAATGACACATCATCCCACAGCCCAAACTGCGGATGTTCCATCCCGACTTTGTCAGTTTTGGCAGGGATGGTGCAAAACTGAGCCTGCCAGCAGCAAGGTAAGGCACTGGTAGCTGTTCATTGCGTGAGTCAGCAGCTCCCCAGTGCCCTGAGGTGATGCCTGAGCCCTCGCAATGGGCAGAGGCTGATCTTGCTGCTGACAGCTCAGCCCTCGGCTGCAGCAGGGCAGGAGCAGTTCCTGCTGGGCTGGGTGGTGTCGTGCACTGAAGTGGTAAGGTGCCTTCAATGCAGAGGGAAGGGATGTGGGAAACCTCTCAGGAGGCAGCAATGAACGTCCCTTACAGCAGAGAGCCACCCTGCCCAGGCGTCTCCTCTCTATGGGACAGCAGGGCACTGCGTGCGGCCATTGACATGTTACACTCGTACACATATTGATCCGGTGGTTCATTGTTCACCCGAGCCCTTGGCAAAGGTCACTGCCTCTGCTCCCAGTTTACAAAGAGGAGCACAGAGGCGAAGATTAATTTTCAGAAGTGATTAATGTTCCCGGTGCCCATCCTGGTTCACTTTGGGCCTCAAGCCCCAAATGAAGTCTGGAGCTGGGTTAATGAATGTGTCCCTCGCCCCTCTCCCAGCGCTGCCAGACACGTCCTTTGCTTGTTGTCACTGTCTGTTCCCACAAACTCCTCCACCCTTTATCCTGTGCCAACCCTCAAACCGGCTCAGAGACTTGCCTGTGAGGCTGCTTCCAAGACCCACATTTCCCATGACACCCAAACGATCTCAGATCCTCATTTCTTGGCCCTTGGTGCTTTATCCTATGGGGATAAAGGGCTCCCACCTTCCCAGGGTCCAGGGGCCCAGTTTTCTGGGAAGGTAAATCAGGGATTTTAATGTTTGAGAAGCTCTTGATTAGCACAGGCTTCACTGGCCAGGGGCATGCAGCTACCCCTGCGCAGCAGTTGCAGGAGGCTGCATTCTCCCCCTGCTTTGACACAACCCAAAACCATGGGGCGGAGGGGACAGGGCACAGCCTGGAGCCCCGCAGGCTGGTGTGGCAGTGCTGGGCAGGCTCTGCACCATGCTGTGCCATGCTGCACCGTGCCGTGCTGTGCTGTGCTGTCCCATGCTGCATTGTACTGTGCTGTCCCATCCTATGTCGCACTGTGCTGTACTGTACTGTGCTGTCCCGTCCCATTCCATGCTGTACTGTACTCTGCTGTCCTGTCCCATTCCATGCTGTACTGTACTCTGCTGTCCTGTCCCATTCCATGCTGTACTGTACTCTGCTGTCCTGTCCCATTCCATGCTGTACTGTACTCTGCTGTCCCGTCCCATTCCATGCTGTACTGTACTCTGCTGTCCCATCCCATTCCATGCTGTACTGTACTATGCTGTACTGTCCCATTCCATGCTGTACTGTACTGTGCTGTCCTGTCCCATTCCATGCTGTACTGCACTGTGCTGTGCTGTCCTGTCCCATTCCATGCTGTACTGTACTGTACTGTGCTGTCCCGTCCCATTCCATGCTGTGCTGTGCTGTAATGTGCTGTCCCATCCTATGTCGCACTGTGCTGTACTGTACTGTGCTGTCCTGTCCCTTGCCACACTGTGCTGTCCCGTACTGTGCTGTCCCGTACTGTGCTGTCCCATCCCATGTCGCGCTGTGCTGTGCTGTGCTGTACTGTGCTGTCCTGTCCCATTCCATGCTGTGCTGTGCTGTACTATGCTGTCCTGTCCCATTCCATGCTGTGCTGTGCTGTGCTGTGCTGTCCTGTCCCATTCCATGCTGTGCTGTACTGTGCTGTCCCGTCCCATTCCATGCTGCACCGTACTATGCTGTACTGTCCCATTCCATGCTGTGCTCTACTGTACTGTACTGTGCTGTCCTGTCCCATTCCATACTGTGCTGTGCTATACTGTACTGTGCTGTCTGTCCCATTCCATGCTGCACTGTACTGTGCTGTCCCATCCCATCCCATTCCATGCTGTACTGTACTGTGCTGTCCCATCCCATTCCATGCTGTACTGCGCTGTGCTGCGCTGTCCCATCCCATTCCATGCTGCACTGTACTGTGCTGTCTGTCCCATTCCATGCTGCACTGTACTGTACTGTGCTGTCCCATCCCATCCCATTCCATGCTGTACTGCGCTGTACTGTGCTGTCTGTCCCATTCCATGCTGTACTGCACTGTGCTGCACTGTACTGTGCTGTGCTGCTCTGTCCCGTCCCACTCCCTGCCGTGCCGTTCCGTGCCACCGTTGCCGTCGGGGCCACTCCCGCGCCACGCACGTGCCCCCGCGCGCCCCGGCCCCGCGCCCATGTGTCCGGTCGCAGCTCGGCATGAATGAACCTCCCTCCTCCAATCAGCGGCCGCCCCGCCGGCCGGCTGCACGCGGGCTGCCCTCCCTCCCCTGCCCGCCGAGCTCCTCCGCCGGCCAATCCGGCAGCAGCGGCCTCCCGCCGCCGGCCAATGGCGGAGGGGAGCGCGGGAGCGGCGGGAGGCGCCCTATGGCGGAGCGGCGCGGGCCGGCGGCGGCGGGCGGGCGGGCCAATGGGGTTCGGGGGCGGGGCCGGAGCGCGGCGCCCCGGCGCGCGGCTCTAAAGCGCGGCGCGGCGCGGGGCAGCGCAGACGGGCATGGCCGCCACCGCGCAGTACCTGCCGCGCTCCGCAGCGCTCATGCACCCCGACGGGGACCGGCTGCACCAGGGCACCACGTACCGCGAGGTGCAGAAGATGATGCACCACGAGTACCTGCAGGGGCTGGCCCCCGCCGCCGGGCACGCCGTCGGGCTGGCGCATCACCAGTGGCTGCCCAGCGCCGGCACGGACTGGGGTAGCGGCGGAGGCGGCGGCGGCGGCGCCGCTCATCTCCCTCCCGCCGAGCACGCCAAGGGCGGCCCGCCGGGGCCCCGCGAGGAGCTGTCCGCAGCCGCAGCCTTCCACCACCGCCCGCACTTGGTGCACCAGCCGGCGGCGGGCGGCGCGGCGGGCGGCTGGGCGCAGGGCGGCGCGCATCACCTGCCGCCCATGTCGCCGCCGTCGGGGCAGCCGCTGCTCTACGCGCAGCCTTACGCGGGTCTCAACGGGATGCTGGGCCCGCCGGCGCCCGCGCTGCACCACGGGCTGCGCGACCCGCTGGGAGCCGAGGAGGCGGGAGCGCACGAACTGGCGGCCTCGCCGCCGCCTCCGCTGGGGCCGCCCGAGCCGCCGGACGAGGACGCGCCCAGCTCGGATGACCTGGAGCAGTTCGCCAAGCAGTTCAAGCAGCGGCGGATCAAGCTGGGCTTCACCCAGGCCGACGTGGGGCTGGCGCTGGGCACCCTCTACGGGAACGTCTTCTCGCAGACCACCATCTGCCGGTTCGAGGCGCTGCAGCTGAGCTTCAAGAACATGTGCAAGCTGAAGCCGCTGCTCAACAAGTGGCTGGAGGAGACGGACTCCAGCACGGGCAGCCCCACCAACCTGGACAAGATCGCGGCGCAGGGCCGGAAGCGCAAGAAGCGCACCTCCATCGAGGTGGGCGTCAAGGGCGCCCTGGAGAACCACTTCCTCAAGTGCCCCAAGCCCTCGGCGCATGAGATCACCTCCCTGGCGGACTCCCTGCAGCTGGAGAAGGAGGTGGTGCGGGTCTGGTTCTGCAACCGGCGGCAGAAGGAGAAGCGAATGACGCCGGCCGGGGCCCCGCATCCCCCCATGGAGGACGTTTACGCACAGGCGGACACGTCGCCGCTGCACCACGCGCTGCCCGGCGCCGTGCAGTGACTGCCCGGCCCCGCGGCACCGGCCCCGGCCCCCGGCGGAGCGGCCGCGGGCGTCGCGCGTTAATTTATTCCTCAGACTGGCCCGGCCGCTCCGCGCCCGGTCGCCGGTCGCGCCGGAGCCGCCGCGGCCGCAGCAGCAGTAGCCAAAGGTTTGCGATCTCTAATTTATTCCCTGCGCCCCCGAACCGGCCCGGGCTCGCCCGGAGGACGCTTCGGTACCGTTTACCCGGCCCGTTTCTATTTATTTTCTAACCGTGCGCGGAGCTCTCTCCCTCCCGTTGGTGGGTTCGGTCCGGTCCCATCCCCTTGGGTTTCGGTTTTCGTTTGTATCTTTATTGCAAAACCAATGTAGACTGCGAGGGTACGTTTCTATTTATGTTATAGTAAATATTTTATTACTTACATAAACCATTTACCCAGGAACCCGTCTCGTGTCGTCTTTGCGGGCGCCCAACCGGGGCCGGGCAGCTCTGCGGTGCCCCGTTGCTCCCCCCTTAGCCCGGCGGCGTTTCCCGTCCCCCCTCCCCGCTAACGGCGTTTCAACGGGACTTCTCCGTTGTCTTGTGTTCGGTCTTGCACGGGCACGGACGGCCAAAACCCAGCCTCGGAACTCGGGAGCAGCCCTGGAGCGCGGAGGTTGTGGTTTGACGGTGTTTTACCCATCTTTACCGTAACTTTTTGCGGTCTGCGGTGAGAGCAGGAAACGTTCGAAACGCAGCTTCCCTCCCGTTTGTCGCCCGGGTAAGGGATGTGCTTTGGTATAGCTGAGGAAACTCCTCATTTCTTTCCACTCAAACCCCTCTCCGCTTTTCCGATCCCCCCGGTTTTCCCTTCCGGGGTTTCCTGCCCGCATACCTTGTGCTTACACCAAGAAAAGGCTGCAGATTTACTCCTTGCGTTCTCTCTTGCTGCAAGAATCCCCTCGCAGCTCTGCTTTAAACCTCTTCCCTTTCAGCAGACGTCGCATGTGAGGACCGCGGTTGCCTTTGCAGCGTCCTTTGCTTGCCGCGGTGTTCTGTGTGTTGGGAGAACTTTTGGAACGTGTGCCTATGCAGAGCTCTTGCAGTGATGAAACGGTCAAAATCGCGTCGTAAAGCCCCAAATTCTTCCTTTTGATTTGCAGAGACCTTAATGCGTTTGAACATCTGGCACTCGGTAGTTTCCCTACTTGCCTCTTGATACAGATGTTCTAAAAGAGCAGGTTGGAAAGGGATTTTGTGGTGGCAGCTCTGCCTGCACGGGAACTGGGGCAGAATTATTGTGGAATACATTTGGTCTTTAAAATGTACCTCTAAAACTGAGCCTTGGAAATTAACCCCTGGGAATCCTTCACTGCTGTGCTTTGATTTAGGTGCATTTGGTGCCTTTGGGGGGGTTGTAATAATTGATTTAACTCTGCCTTTGCAGTAGGTAACGTTACAAACTATCGCACTCTCAGTGTGGCTGTTCACACCAGCTGATACAAAATGCTTCAGTTCCCCGAGATTCTGGTAAACTGATCTTCGAGGGTTTAAAATAAAGTCACTTTGGGCAGTTATTCCTTTAAATGTGATGTTTGATGCTCATAAGGAGGGAGAGAAATGGTTCGCATTTGGTACACGTAAAGCAGCAAATGCTGTGGTTTAGTGTAGTAATAACGTCCCTTGGGCATGCAGAGCACAATAAGAGATCTCACTTAAAGGATTCAGTGTGCATTGTGTGTTTTGTCAGCTTTTGTTCCAGACTTAGAGTCCTTTTCTTGTAAGGAGGCTGCGTTTTGTGGGGAGGCTCAGACTCGGAGCTGGTGTCGGGGTGCTGAATTGCAGAAGTTCGGCTGTATTTACTGGCTGTTTCCTCAGTTCTAAATAGCTGAATGGCTGAGGTGAAGGAGCCTGAGGATTCAGGGTTTGAGTTAATGTATTATGGAAGCATTTAGATTCATTCTGGACTCTGCAAACCTGCCCTGAGCTGGGTTTCTGTGTGTTTCACGCGCACGTCGTGTTTGGTGCTCGGCAATGCTGTAACTGCAGCTTGTGCTGAGGAATTTCTGTGTGGTAGCCAGGCTTCGAGGGACGAAGAAACCGAATCAGAAACGAACAAAAGAGGGTTTGTTTTGTGTTCTTTAAGGAAACAAACTCTCATTCGCATGAGCTTCTCTGTAGCTCTTCTGAACCAGCCCGGCTGGCAAACAGGATTTGTATTGATACTTGGAAGGGAAGGGTCAGTGTTCACATTGCGTTCTCATAATGGATGAGATGTGCAGTGAGTGCTGGGGAGGACGAGCAGCCTTGGGTTGTTGGGTTTGTCAGATTGGATAAGGCGCTGGCAGCCCCACTGCATTAGCTCCTTCGTGCTGTGGAGCAGCAGAAATAAAACACACTTTCTAGATGTTATTCCTGCAGTGCTCAGCCGTTCTGAAAACCAAATGCCCCAAAGGTTTGCCTCTCCGAGAGTAAGTTGTTCGTTTTCTTGGTCAAGGATTAAATAGCAATTACTGCAGGGAGATGCTTTTATTTCTTTTGGTGGTGGTTGTTCCTCACTGAGGTATGAGCTCATCCTACTACAGCAGGAGTGAAGCACACGCAGGTAGGACTGCGATGTCTGTGAGTAAAGAAAAGCAGATGTGCACAGTTATTTAACAATGCACAAAGTAAATAGTAGGGTATGCAAGGTAGGAAGTGTAGCTAAGAGTTAGGTGAGATATTAGAGGGGTTTTAGGTCTGTGCTGCTGTGAAATCCTTGTAACCCAAGGGCAGAGGGGCTGTGGGAGCTCTTTGCTCTTGGGCACTGCTTGGCCCCAGCAGATGCTCTTCAGAGCAGCATCTCTGATGTGCAGCATCACTTTTGCCCTTGCACTTGGGCTGGTGGCGACCCACTTGCCTTGCCCATGCCGGGCACTGTGCACGGTCCAGAGATGCTGGTGCAGTGTGGAGTCAAACCTTGTGCGGGTGAGGAGAGCTGAGGTGGTGGCCGAGGGGTCCCTGCCCAGCTGGAGCAGCTGGCACTGAGCAAACCCAGCCCTGAGGTGAGCTCAGTGCTCCCCACACTGGGGCACAGGCTGCGCGGTGCCTCCTTCCTGGGCCCAGGATGCCGCTGGTTTAGGCACTGGTGAGCAGTGCTTTAGGAAACCGCTGCTCTCTGCAGTACCCGGACGACCTTCAGCAGGGGCTCGCTCCCCTTTCTTTCCCCTTTTCCGTTTCAAAAGCAGGACGGTCGCTGCTCAGCTTTCCCGTGCTCTTAGGAAAAGGTTGTGGCGTTCCAGTGCCCACCTTCCCTTCCCCATTTCTTGTCTCCGGCCATCGTCGCTGCCACTTGCCAGAGCAGGGAGCGCTTGCGCTGTGACGAGCGCAGAAGTGGCCGCGGCGGCTCGCCTCGCTGGGCACAGTCACCCCTAATTATTGATGCTTTCTTCATCTTGCACTTCCAACAGAATCCAGGCTCTTCTGCTCGCTGCCAGCCCCCCCCCCCCCGGAGCCTGACCCCAGCACAGGGCCGCAGTGCAAACTGCCCCCTCGCAGCCGAAGCAGCAGCGGGACCGCTCAATCTGGAGCATCAGCGTTAACACCTCGGAATCTCCTTCCTAACCCTGCCCATCCCTGCTTGCTCTCCCACCCACAAGGAGAGCTCCCGGCACCCTCTGGTTGAGTATCTCAGTTCTGTGCTGATGTTCTTTGCGTATGCTGTGACTGTGTACTAATGCTGCTGTTGGTTGGATGGAGCGGGATCAGCGCCGGGAAAACTCAGCCTTGTTCTTTCACAGGGGTTGGAAACAGGCTTGGGTCGTGCCCCCAGCTGTTCACAGCTGTGGAACTGCTTCTCCTTCGCTGCCTGGTGTTATTTCTTATGATGGGGTTGTGGAAAATCAGCACATCCTGGCCAGCAGACTCCAAGCTGGTGCCTGTAGCTTGTCTCGTGTCCAGGACAGGAGCGTGGTGGCTCCTGCCAGCGGGATGCATCCGGGCAGAGCAGCTCCAGGCAGGGGCAGGAGCACACTGAGGGCTTGCTTGGTTTTGGTTTAAAATGCTGCATGTCCATAGACAAGGGTCTGGTCTCACTGAGGTTAACACTGCTGCTTAGAGAGAGGCTGGCCAGGGCCCAGCAGACCCTCCTGCCATGGGTAGCTCTGAGGAGCAGGATTTCTCCATGCTTAACATCAGTGAATAGGAGGTGGGCTCTGCTCAGCATCGTCCCTCTGGTTCACGTGTACGTGTGTCCGTAGGAAAGGCACAGAGAAGGAGCTCATTGAGCCTTTCATGGGAGCTCCTGCTGCACTTCGCCAAGCTGATTTATGGGCGTTCAGCATCTCTCCCACTCGGTGCTGAGGGTAACTGTGTGTGTGTGTGCACAGCTCTCACCTGCAGCCCACTGCCCTTGAGCCGGGGTTTTCCTTCCTTATCCATGTAAACTCTACCCATGGAAGTTGCCTCCAGTTTCAGTTGGAACCAGTGAGACCTGGCTTCTCCATGTAACCCACCGTGCTGGGCATGGGAATGACAAGGCAGTGTTAAAGCACATGGGGGGGGTGTATATATATATATATGCAGCAGGTATAATGTGTATGTTGGATCAGAGCTCAGGAATATTTCATGTTCCTTAATAGCACATTACTTTTGGTGTTGGTCAGAATGAGTGTTCTTTCCTGTAAGTGGTTGAGTTACATGGGTGCTCTGGCTCGTCCCCTGCTGAGAGCGTTTGTTGCGGAGGGGAGTGGTGCCCGTGCTAAGCTGAAGATGTGTTTTTAGTGATTTTCCTCTTTTCCACCTCTCTTTCGGAGCATTCTGCCCGATAAAGGCATCTGTGCAACTCCTCCAGCAGCAAGGTCCTGTTCCTCATGGACACATGGACTTCTTGCAGCTCCTCAGGGGCAATCCTGATCGGCTGCTTTGCCAGATTATGGACAGCAGTCCCCACAGCCAGAGAACAGCATTCCCTGAGGTTTCCAAGCTGGATTTTCTGCCAATGTATGTAAGAAAGGGGGACGAGGAGTGAAGCTGCTGGGCTCCCTGTCCTGGGAGCTGTGCCCGTAGCAGCTGAGGGCCTTGAAAGGCACCTCACTATGGGATTGATAGGAAAAATATCATCTTAGGAAGCTCTTCCCTGTGAGGGTGCTGAGGCGCTGGCACAGGGTGCCCAGAGAAGCTGTGGCTGCCCCATCCCTGGCAGTGTTCAAGGCCAGGTTGGACACAGGGGCTTGGAGCAAGCTGCTCCAGTGGAAGGGGTCCCTGTCGGTGGCAGGGGTTGGGACAGGATGAGCTTTAAGGTCCCTTCCAACCAGACCCAGTCCATGGTAGAAGGTGTGGGAAAGCCAATGGGCATTTTCTCTTTTCACTGTAGGGATTTTCCTTCTTTTCCCTGTGGAATTTTGTCCTGCAGTTTTTGATTGCCCGCAGCTCAGTGTATCAGTGCCTCTCACTCACCCTAGAGCTGCGCAGCTTGGAGATGATGCTGGATCTTAACTCTGTAGCCAGCCGAGCTCTGGGAAGTGGATTTGATGTCCGTGTCTGCATCTTTTGCAGTCATTGAATCATAGAATGGTTTGGGTTGGAAAGGACCTTAAGATCATCCAGTTCCAACCTCCTGCCATGGGCAGGGACACCTCACACTAAACCGTGCCACCCAAGGCTCTGCCCAACCTGGCCTTCATTGGTTTGAAGGAATCAGGCCATGTACTTTATAAAATGGATGATTCGCTTTAAACTGGGAGAGGTTTTGTCGGTCAAGTGATGAATAATGTGTTTCTATATGATTTTATAATGTGTTCTCTTCAAATAAACCAGTTTGGGCAGTGGGAGCTGCGCTACAGGAGGGGGCTTGTCAGATTTGCTGCTTTCCTCTAAACCAGTATTGGAGCCCCTGGATTTTACTCCCAGATCTGTTGATTTCCTCGAGGATGATGAGGAACGTTCCGGGGTGGTTTTGTCTTCTCCCAGTGTCTTTGCCTCTCCAGAAGCGATGCAGTAAATCTTTCCTTAAGTTGCAAGGCTGAATTCCCATGGACCTCGGCCAAAGGAGCTGTAGCAGTGGGAGATGCTCCCTGGCTGGTGGGTGCGAATGGAGGGGGTTTGCTCCCACGTTGCTCCAGTGGAATGAGCATCTCCATGTGCTGGGTTCCGGCTGCACAGCCCTGGCTGGGGGGGGATAGGAGCAGCCTCAGAGGCTGGCTCAGCCTCGCTGGTGTTGGGGTCAGTGGCATGAAGACGGAGGGTATTGAATGGCTACCTGGAGTGTTTGATATTCTGCTTAGTGGAACACTTGTCCTGTCTTTAATTACTATTTCTAAAAGCACCATGGGATGGGAAGCAAAAGGCAGAAATAAATAGCAAAGGGTGATCAATTGGGCATGAAACCCTTGTTATTGATCACCTTTAACCTCTGCTTAAACTAATGACAGAGCTACCATTTAACTGTCCCCAGGCACAAAGCGCATCAATTGTCCAAGTGCCACATAAATCACAGCGGGCTGCGGTGCATTGCCGAAGGGCCGGGAGCCAGCCTGCCCTGTGGGGAGGGTGAGGGTCCTCAATGGAGCTCCAGGGGGGCACTGGCCTGTGCTGGGACACTGGAGCATCCCCAACTGGTTTTCCCAGGTAAGCTGCTGCTCCGTGAGCCGATCTTCCACGCAAAAAAAGGCTCCCAAGTCCCAGCAGTGAACGCGGTGCAGGGCTGCAGGAGTGACAGCATTTCCCTGCCTGCCTGTCCCCAAAGAGCTAAGGAAAGGTTGATGTCACTACAGGTGCCCTCCATGCCTGCTCCCCACCTCCAGGTACAGCCCCTGCGGGATGGTTCTTGGGGCACGGTGAGTTTGCAAGAGGAAGGACTGGTGGGACTGAGGTGAAACAATGATCCCATAGCTGAGTATTGGAAGCGGCAGAGTTGGAGGAGGGAGTGACATTGCCGGGCACAGAAAGGATCCCCTTTTCCTGTGTGCCTTCCATCAGCTTCCTGGACCATCAGCTGTGCTGGAATTGCCCTTTCTCTTGGGGATAGGCAGTGTGGAGGGAGAACTAAAGCTGCGCGATTGGCAACGGGGGGAGCTCAGCGCAGCCCTCCCGGAGACCAGCAGTAATGTTCATTACCATTCAGCGTGCAGATAATCCCTTGCAACCCCAGCCTGGAGATGTGCCAGGGCTCGGCACGGAGCGATGCTGTCTGTACCGCTTGCAGCACGGGGAGGAGGCCCGTATGGCAGCGCGGAGCTGTCAGCAGGACGTCCTGCTGTGGTTGGGATGCAGGGAATGTGGCTGTGTCGTTAAAGCAGGGGCTCTGCTCTGCACATTTGGTGCTCCAGGCAATCCAGAGGTGATCTTTTCCTTGGTGGTCCCGACTCTTTAGTTTTGGGGGGCTCTGTCGGCACGTTCCAATCAGCTGCTTGTTTGCAGAGCTGTTTGGTGGCCGCTCACACTGAGCCCTGGGGAGGGAAGATGAGCAGCGTGTCTGCGTGTTATCCCTCTTGGGAAGCTCTCGGGGTTCCTGCCGTATCCACGGGGAGGAGGAAAAGGTCCCTTCTTGTCTGTTGTTAACGGGCTGTCCGCAGCGTGATGCTGAGCACAAACACTGCCTGCGCCTGGCGTTGCTGTGCACATCCCCGGAGGTCTCCCTTCCAAGCCCCTGGATTGATGCCTCCTTTGCCTTTGTGCTGCCATTTGGAAGGTTTCTCCTGAAACCTTAAAAATTATTTGGGTGTCCTCATCCATCAGCTATCGGAAACATTATCGATAACACAATCATTCCTCCCTCCGTCCCTCTGTTTCCCTTTCTCTCTGCTGCAGATGCTGTAATTTGTCACTGCTGCCCCCTTGGAATGCTGAGAGATTGGAATCTGCTCAGGTGCAGCTCGGGAGCATTGCAAAGGCAGCACAGGGAAGCATCCTGCATCTCTTGGACCACCGCATGCAGAAGGCTTGTCCACAGCAGAGGGACAGTGATACAACCCTGGGGAGACGGAGCAGCCCCACGAGTACTCAAGCCCTACCCTGGCCAAGCTGGGGGCTCAGGTTGGTCAACTGAAGTGCTGCTGCTGGTCAATGGAGGAATAAGCCATAGGTGTCATTAGCTTTAAGCTGGTAGTTAGCTTTCACTCTCAGGCACTTCCAAGGCCTGGGAATCTCGGAGCAGAGGGACAGCGAGTGCTGTCCTATAGAGCCCCCCACTAAGCCTGGCTCCTTGTGCAGTGCTTGGGAAGGATTTGCCCCTGATGGGGGCTGTGGTGGACACCAGTGGCTGTGATCCCCGGTGCAGGGAGCTGGTCTCCATGCACAATAACATCTTCCATGTGAGCGCAGAGGGGCAGAGCTGACAGCAGCTGCACGGGGAGCTGGGCATGGACTCACATAGATGGAATGATTTCTCCTGCCATTCATTCAGGCTTTCTGTCCGCCGGCTTCCCTGCTCCTCTGTGGAATCCGGGCTCCACACAGGGAGCATTGAGCTGGCCACGGGCTCTTTGCTGCGCGCTGCTTCGCACAGATGTCCCCGAGCAATGCCATGAATTGTTGCTCTATAGTCACTGAGCTGTTTGGGAAAACACTTCAGATAACTGTCCTACGCACTGGGGTGACTGAATTGATGGCATTTGAATGGTCAAAAAGATAGTGTGGATTGCAAACAATGCTGTCCCTGTAACGGGCGGCAGGAGAATTCCAGCTGGTATTTTCATTGTCAATGAGCGAACCCAGGGGCTGTGCAGCCCTGGTACCTTGGAAGGGGCTGGAGAAAGGCACAAACCAGCCTGCCGCTTCCCCCCCTGCACTTTGCAGATGCCAGGGAAGGAATGCTTGTAGAGCTCCACAAGTGAGACACTGGGAAAGGGGAGGACCATGGTGGTGCAGTGCCATGAGCCTTGATGTGCACTGAGCTCAGGAGTTCCTCCTCCTTTGGGTACCAAGGTAGCACCTCTGAGGATGCCCATGAAGGTGGGAGCAAACTCTGCAGGCATTGCCCAGCCTTGGACACTGCCAGGGATGGGGCAGCCACAGCTTCTCGGGGCACCCTATGCCAGCGCTGTTGTGCTGCTGGGGATGCAGCCCGGGACGCGGGTGGCTGCCCCAGTGTGACAAGAGGAGGGCTGAGCACACCTGAGCTCCGAGGAGGATGCTTGGCAGGCAGGAGAGCTTTGTTGCATGTGGGCCTGGCCGGGCACAGCAATCCCAGCCATACATCATCGGGAGGAACACGCGCTTGGGTAACACATTAGAATAATACATTATTAGAGCACTGTTGCTATGGTGATGTATTAGGGCAATATATCATTAGGTACCTTCCATTGATGATGTATGGCTCCGAACGTGGCTCCTGCCAGCACCAGCACAAGGGCCACAGGGGAAGTCCTGTCTTCTTGCAGAAACTCTACCCTTTCCCTAAGGAAAATAATGCATGTGTAATGGCCTCACTAAGGGAATACGGGGCAGGGGCTGGCGTGGGGCGCTTCTTCTGCTCTCCCAAGGCTCTTTATGGTGAGGCTGTTGGGATGCTGCACTGATGCTCTCCCTCTTGGCCCTGGGGGGTCCTGGCATGAACCTGAAGAGTTGAGCCCAGGAGAGGCTCCATCCAGCCGGGTGCTCAGGCACCCCCGTGGTCTCTGCAGGGTCGCAGACCTTTTTCAGCTCAGCAGGCCGAACAGATTGCTTTGGCGACAGAGGCTCCAGGGAGCAGAGTGGGAAAGCAGGCAGCTCTCACTGCGAAGCACGCGGCGTGCAGGAGCTGTAATCTGGTGTTAATTAGTGGGGACGAAAGCAGCAGGGTTAATGAAGTTTGCAGGGATGTCAGCGCTGAGCGCCTGAAGACACGCAACCAGATCAGAAGGACAAGAGCCAGGTGAGCCAAGGCTGCCCTCAGCTGTGATGTCCCCTTCTCCAGCACTGATTGAGAGCTCACACATACCAGCTCCTGGGCTCCGTTCCCAGCAGTGTCGGCCAGTGGTTAGACCACTAAAGAGCCAAGGCTGCCCCCACAGAGCCCTGCAGATGCACACTTCCTTCCCTTGAAATCCCTGTGGGCGCAGAGGCTGCCCACTGAGGGCAGAGGGGGCAAGAATAAGAGGCTTTTGTGCAGCCTTGAAGCGTGGTAGATAATACTGCCCTGGAACTGCCCTGCTGATGGGTCCTGCTCGTAATAATGATGCGTGAGACACTTTAGGAGAGCAAGGCTGCGGCTGCCCTTGATGCCAATGCTTTTAAGGGTTCAGTATGCTGCCCTGCTCCCAGGCACCATCTGCAATGCTCTAAGCCAAGGCTGCTTTTAGCTTCTCAATCAATTGCATTCAATTAAGTGATAACATGAGGCTGTGGGTAGAGAAGTGATTGCTTATCCCTTAATCAGCAGATTCTCCCCAGGTGGGGCAGGGTGTTTTGCCACCCGGTGTCTGTGTGGGTTTAGGGCAATGTCCTCGGGATGGGAGTTTGGGTGAGAGTTCTTGGTTTGGTCCCTTTTGGCTGGTGCTCCCTGTCCTCACTGGTGAGATCAGGGAGCATCCTGCTACACAGGCTTGGCTCTCTTTGCCCTCTGTGCACACTAATGTTGTGCCCTGAGGGTGAGCAATGTGCCATTGGGGTTGCTGCCCCACACTCCTGGGAGAGAGGAGCAGCAGCACAAGAGAGGAGGCTGGGGATGCTCAGCACCGCGGGCGCAGCCAGGAGCAGCCGCCTCGGGAAGCAGAGATGTGTTTAGTTAAAGTACCCTCTTTTATTCCCCTGCTTTCCATGCCGTGTTTCCACTGGGAAATGCTGCCAGCATCCACCCTGGCATGCCTGGGAGCTGTTAGGGAGGCTCTGGGCATCTTGGTGAAGCGGAGCTGGCTCTGCCCCTCTCCCCACTCCTGGCCGTGGGATGCGCGGAGCACCTCGGCTCTCTGAGGGCAGACCTGGCTGTGAGGGATTTCAGCTGTCAATAACCATCAGTGTCAAAAAGGACAGGAAAAGGTTATTTACCAGCAAACAGGCCAAGAAGCAGGACTGCAGCAGGGTGATGTGTGCTGCGGCCACGCTGCCAGCGCTGCATCCTGCAGGGACTCGGGGGGGGGGGGGTCACAGCCACCACTCCAGCACTGCCCACATCCCCACACCATGGCTCAGCCCTGCAGCCCCGTGCTGTGCCCAGGGCCAGGCTGGTGCCAGCAGCAGACTGAGATAGCTCCCGTTTGCTCCGGTGTAACCAGGGCTCTGCAGCAGTGACAGCATCCTCGGAGCAAGTCAGCCTTGGATGGGGCTGAGGTTCCCAAGTGGGCTCTGCGTGGGGGGAGATGTGGTCTCTTTGCAGGGACCGGGGGCTCTTTGGCTGCCAGGGAGCTGCAGAAAACTGTTTGTGGGTGCGTGTGAGTGTGTGTAACGTGGTGGGGGTGAAGAGAACGTCGGGCAGAACAGGAATTGAAGAGGTTGTTGCTTTTCGAGGTAATACCAAAAAGAGGAGAACAGCTCCTGGTCAGCCTGGAGAAGAGAAGGCTCCTGAAGGGGAGACCTTAGAGCAGCTCCAGTGCCTGAAGGGGCTGCAGGAAACCTGGAGAGGGGCTTGGGACAAGGGATGGAGGGACAGGCCAAGGGGAATGGCTTTAACCTGCCAAAGGGGAGGCTGAGATGAGCTCTTAGAAAGCTCTTCCCTGCTCCAGTGGAAGGTGTCCCTGCCCGTGGCAGGGGTTGGAACTGGATGAGCTTTAAGGTCCCTTCCAACCCAAACCATTCTAGGACCCTATGAATGCTGAGTTGCTGTTGAATTGTTGATCCTTTTCTGGTTGCTGCCTACTAAAACCCTTCATGTCCTGGTGTTCATCCTCTGCCTGTGCTGCGCATGGGGCTGGCTGCAGCCCCGCTGATTACAGCTGTGTAAAGCCCCACCAGAGGTGGGGAAGGATCCCCGGGAAGCCCAGTGCTGGCTCAGGAGCAGCACAGGGGACAGGCTCAGGACCTCTGGTAACACTCCTGTTGCTGTTCCCGTAGGAGCATATAATGCACGGAGGCCTCGGGGATGCCATCAGCACATCCCTGGCATGCTGGGAGGTTCTGCATCCTTCAAACCTGTCCTGATGCTGCAGTTCAAGGTGCTCCGGTGCTGTACCCTCCCTTCCCCGCCCCCCCATCACCTCTGATTAGAGCCCTCGGAACAAACCTGCTGATGCCTTTCCCAAGCTCTCGCCCCCACACTTTTGCCATATAAATCACTATAATTAAAGTGTTTGGAAAATGCTTTGGGAGCCCAGACAAGCAGCCCCACACCCAGCTCGGCAAGCCCGACTTCCTGCTGCGCCCAGCCTGCTGCCCTGGGCGCCGCATCCCTTCCCTCCCAAAGCAGCCGGCAGGACCGGAGCGAGGACCGTTCCCAGGCTCTGCTCGCCCGGGGCTGTGCCTTCAACCCCGCTCCTGGCTCCTGGCTCTGCACTGAGCAGCTCCCCCAGCGCAGGGGAGCTCAAGAGATGGGGCACAACCCCCGGCACTGCGGGCGGAGCTCGGGGATGCCCATGAGGGTGCTGAAATCACTGCTGTTCGCATCTCTCTCTTGTCAGGTCCGAGAGCTGAGCTGCTGGGCCCTGCCTGCGGAGGAACTTGGGGCCAAAACCGCATGGAGAGGGCATAGAGGGCACAGCACATCCCACCCTGCCCTGCCCCTTCTGCTCATTACAGGGGAGCGAGCCCCAGCAGCCCGTCTGTGGTCCCTTTCTCACTGATGCGGAGGAGCCCCGGGGGGTGTGGGCATGGCTGGTGCAGGCACCAGGGACTGGCAGAGCCTGCCTGAGCACTGTGGCATGGTCACAGCTTGCCCCCCTTCAGCGCAGCTCCGTGGGGCAGCAGCAGGTCCCATCGTGCTCTGAACCAAGAGCCCAAAAGGTTTTGTCCCCATCTGTTTAACTGGGAGTCCTGCGGGAGCTGGGGAGAGGCACTGCCGGGGGGATAAAAGCCATTTTTTTCAGGCTATGGGCAGCAACATCCATGAAGCATTAATTTTTAACAGGGAGCCCCTGGAGTGAAGATCAAAGTGATTACGTGAGGAGGCAAAGGGAAGGAGCAGCAGGCGCGGGGATGGGAGCTGCCTGCACGGGAGCGGGTGTGCGGAGGCTTTCCAGGAGCTCCTGAAGCAGGAATGGGCTCTGTGCAGGACATGATGCCCTGTACAGGGCAGCTCCTGGCAGGGGGACACTGGTGTCCACCTGCAGGGAGGGGGGGGTTCTGGATGCAATCGCACCTTCATCAGCATTGGTGCCGAGGTGGGCACCAGCAAGTGTTCCCAGGCCCTTTGTCCCCATTCCCAAGCCCCACGGATCCCTGCCTGCTCGTCCTCCTCCCTCCCGCTGTGCTGGGCTGACACCAGCCGTGCCCTGTGCCAGGAATCATTGAGTCACCCGGACTTTCCTGTTCTGCTCCCAAAAGCCCCGCTGCAGCCCTGGTGCCACCCTCCAGCACCTTCCCCAGCCGCTGCTGCTGGGGTTGAGGGTGGGGAGGAGAGCACCCAGCCTGCTCCCCTGGGTTCAGCTCCAGAGAGGGCAACCGGCTCCCTGAGTGCTGGCTGCCAATAGCTGGTGGGGATGCTGCTGGGAGCAGCTAAGCCAGGAGATGCTGTCTGAGCGGCAGTGATGCTGTCTGGTCCCTGCCTGCCCCATCCCCTGCCCACCAGCACTAGGATCACCGTGCATGGGCTCTCCTGCATCCCCTTCACCTTGATGCTCCCCCCCCTCAGCTTCCCCAGTCACCCAAGACCCGCACATAAGGGTCTGTGGGCTCTCCTTGGGCAGTTGCATCAGGGGTATTTCACAGGCTGATGAGACCATGATGGTCTGCCTCTTGCTGCCACGTCCCTTTGGCAGCAGGAAGGGCTCAGCAGCCCTGCTCTCCGTGCAGGCAAGAGCTCGCCTCCTGCTTGGTACTTTTCACCTTTAAATAAAAGCAACCCAAGTCTCCTCTCAACTCTTCTCTGGGCCTTGGATTGCCAAGAAGTGATTGACGCATTTAATAGAGGCAGTGGGTGCAGAGGAATTTGGCAGGAGTCCATCCTCATGATGCACAAAGGACACTGCCATTCCTGCGCAGGTTTTCTGTGCTCCTGCTCCCTTGGAACAGGCTGTCCTGGGCAGGGAGATTTCACACTCACTGGAGCACCCTGTGAGCTCCCTGGGGAAGGGGCAGGGTCTGAGCCATGGGGCTGGAGGGGGGTATCCATGGGTGTTTGGGGCAGACAGGGGTTTGCAGTGCACAGCGCTGAGGATTTTGAGCTCTGAGCTGTGAGGAATCCTGTGCCCGCACCGAGCATGAACGGGTACGGTGGATGCTTGCATGTTTCTGCAGACACACGCTCATGCGTGAGCCTGCACGTGAGAGGGTTTTTTCCTTACCTTTTCCTTACCATGCATAGACAAGTTTGGGAGCAGCCTGCACAGATTGCATGCAGCACGCACACCGCTGCATGCGTGCTCCTAAACACACTTGCATGCACACGTGTGTGCTCATGTAGGTGCTCACCCCACGTCGCCGTACGTGGCTGGCACAGGCTGCATGACACTGGCATGGCATGGAAATGTCAGGCTGAGCTAAGCCATTGCTTAGCAGTAAATAGAAGGCATGACTTCACTCAGCCTCCCCGCAGCAAGGGAACACGTTGTCAGCCAGCCCCAAGGTTGAGGCCAGTACAGTCGGCAGGCTTTGGTTTCCCCAGCCTTCCTGGGTGGTAGCAGGGTGACCCTTGGCCAGTCCTTAAGCTCAGGAGCAGAGTTAGGAACAAAGCCCCCTGTCAGTGTCTGAGCACAGTGTCTGACCTCAGCTTAGCTTTATCCCGTTGAAAGGCCGGTGCAGATAAGCACTAACATCTCTCTACAGCACAGGAAGCTCCCTTGGGTGTTTTCAGAGGGGCACCCATCGCAGTTATCCCTAGAGAGTGACTTCCAGGAGCAGGCTACGTAATGGGTTTCTTGTGCATTCAGCGTGTGCATTGCTCATCCCCTGGAGCTTCCCATCTCCAGATACAAAGGGCAATTTGTGAGGCTTACACAGGCTTATTAAAACATCATTGTGAAAGGGCGCCCTAAATACCTGGACGGAAAGGAACAGATTTCTCCCATTAACCAGAGACACGCAAGTCTCGTTTCCTCTTCCTTGGGTCTTCTTCCCATAGGAGCGCGACAGTCCCTTCCTACCACGGGTGGAAGAAAGCCTCAGCTCTCTGGGGGCTGTGCTGGTTGCTGCAGGCAGTGTGAGGGCTGGGAGGTGAGGCAGGGGAGCTGCTGGTGCTCAGATGCCTGGCACATTCTTTGAAATAAGGCCAAATGAGCAGCATTATCCTGAGAGCAGCGCAGCCTGAGCCTTGTTTGTGTGGCCATGGCAAGTGTGGGCTGGAATACAGCTTGGGCCATTATCATGTAATGAACGCAACAATCGCTCCGTAAAGGGGGGGAGAAAGGGCTAGGGCCAGATAGAGACTTAAGAATAAAGGCTTGTTTGGGAGAATTATTCGCTGGGTCCCTGCTGTAGGTGGACGGCAGCAGATTAGAAGGAAACATTATCTCTCAGGGCAAGTTCAGAAGGACAAATGAAGCCAAACTGGCAGGGACCGAGGCTCTCAATACATCATTCTCTTTGCTCTACAACTCTGTGAGAACAAAGTGCTCAGTGTAAATGCTCACCAGGGCCCTTTTTTCCCCCCTCCCGGAGGACCACAAAAGTTCAGCATGAGACGAAGGGCCACGTGTTGGCTATTAGTCCACTACAAAGAGCGTTTGAGTTTGGAAGTTAGAGTCTCATAAAAACATTATTGTCTGCATCCCGGGACATCGGTTTGTTAGGGCAACACGGGCTGAAAGTATGTGCCCCTCTGCGCAGCTGTGTGCATCACGGCTCTTGGCATTGCTGGCCCACCTAAGGGGCTACTTCAGGCCACCCTCCCCAGCCTGGCTTCACCCCGCAGCCAGCCCTGCAGGGAGGGATTCGTGCCCTAAGGAGCAGTTGGGCTGATGGGCGTTGTTGCAGTTGGAGGTTGTACCTTACCCAAAGGCTGTTCATACTACGTGGAGTGAGGCACTGCGTACCCTGCAGCCTCCATCCTCTGCTCACCTCCATCTGTAGTTTATATGTTCAACCAGGTTTGAGGCAAGGAAGGAGCTCATAACCAAGTAAAATGCCAAGGACTGAGAGGTCCTGACGCTGGGGTCATGGTTTCGCTCTTGGGGACCCCCAAGCATCTTTCCCCTCAGCACTTCCCTTCTCTCACTGACGCCTTGGGCAGGGGTGAACCTGCTCCTCGGGGCTGCTCTGGCTCAGCCTCCTCCAGCCTGGAGCAGCAGAACCCAGCTGGAGGTGCTGGAGCCAGCCTGGGCTCTGTGAGCGAAGCGCAGGGGATGGCAGCAGGCGGGCCATCAGGACACAGGATGTGACAGTCCCTCCTGGACTCGCAGTCTGGAATCAGCAGCGTTATGGACAGCATCTGCGAGTGCATCTATGACACTTCTGGGTTGTGAGCTGCTTGCTGCCTGCCTGGTTTAGAGTGGCTTTGACAAAAAGCATCCGCATGATTTCCATGCAGTTAAGCCCATGGCCAGGCTTTATGAGATGCTTGGCGATCTAGGGGACAGTTTTTAGAAGCGTTTTGGTTTGCATCTGGATTGCCTTCCAGCTTAACAGGATGAGCAGCTTTGGGCTCAGGACCGGGAGGGAGGTTTTAAGGACTGTCTCTTTTGGAGCAGGGAATGTGGGACTCACCGGGGCCACTCCGGGTCTGTGCCTGCCCCAGGATGGTGCCGTGAGCTGCAGACAGGCAAGTGAATGTGGTTTAGAGCAATGTGCATTGCCCCCAGCCCTGTTTGTCCTCCCAGCCTGCCAAGGCAGCTTCCACGCCGCAGCCTCCTCCACCTGCGCTATGAGGAGCGTGTGCTTTTAAAAGGCTAAAAGAAAGGTGGAATATATTATCTATTCAAAAAAATCAGTGCAAATATTAAAGAGCCTGCACGGGGAAGTGTCTCTGATGATGGCTTTTCAGGACTGTGGGAGAAAAACCCATCCAAAGGCTCTGTTGAGGGGTACGGCCAAAAGGGAAGCGAAGCTTTGAACTTGTTCAAAGCCACGGGTCTTTGTGGGCCTGCAATGGGAGGCAGCCGAAAGGTCACCAAAGCAGCTCCACAATTTAAATAAAAGAACGTGAATCCCAGAGAAAGCCTTTTGAAAATGAAGGCATCAAAGGTGCAGACAGATGTGGGACGTCTGGGTGAAGGAGGGAGCTCGGCCTTAGGGAGTGTCTGCAGCGCAGGCAGAGGACCGGTACCCCGGGTGCTTCCAAGTGGTGCAGGGATGGAGAGGAGCCTCCATCCCCCTGTCCACAGGGCATGGAGCAGTCTGGACCTAGAAGACCCTCGTGCCCTGCCCCACCAGTGCATCCTGGCTGTCACGGGCCAGTATCACACCCAGGCTGAAAGAGGTGGCTCTGGAGAGGCTGGGAACTGGAGGAGACTGGTTTGGGTTGAAGGGACCTTAAAGCTCATCCAGTTCCAACCCCTGCCATGGGCAGGGACCCCTTCCACTGGAGCAGCTTGCTCCAAGCCCCTGTGTCCAACCTGGCCTTGAGCACTGCCAGGGATGGGGCAGCCACAGCTTCTCTGGGCACCCTGTGCCAGCGCCTCAGCACCCTCACAGGGAAGAGCTTCTGCCTAAGAGCTCATCTCAGTCTCCCCTCGGGCAGGTTAAAGCCATTCCCCATCATGTTTGGGGGACCCATCTCCTGCGCTCCCGAGCTGTATCAGGGCAGGGCCGCAGATCATTAAACATCCTTTGATTGATAAAAGGGAAGCAAAACAGTCGGCGGAGTTATGTAATGCAGCTCTGTTGAAACAGTGCAGGGAAGTTGCCTTGCGCCAATAAATCAGGCGGCGGCCGCGGCGCAGCAGATGTGAATCACACCTTGCTTCATATGCCCTGCGGTGTTTTCCCTTATTGTTCCACTTTTAAAGATTGATGGCACTCGGAGCGGAGCATTATCTACGCTTCCATTTCACACTCCTTATCAGAAGGGTTTATTTGCCCCAGCATAATTAGCACGGATCAAGTTTTCTAAGCGGCTCGGCAGGCGCTGCTCTGCCCAGGGTGTCCCAGTGGTGCTGCTGGGCACACTTGACCCCCACAGCCCCCTGACCCTGCTCCGAGAGGAAAACCAGGGCTGGGAGCACCAACCGGGGTGCAAGGAGCATCCCCGGACCCATGCTGCTGCCTCGCTCCCTGCTCCAGGACGCCCATCCCCATGGGAAGGGCAATGGGGCAGGGCAGTTAAGGACATGGCTCTTGGGAAGGATGCAGCAGCCCCACTGGTGCTGGCTGCAGGGAACCAGGGTTCTGCTCCTACAACAGGCACGGCACAGCTCTGGGACCCACACCGGGACATTCCTTTGGGTCCTGGGGGTTGACAGCAGTTGGGTCTGCATTTGTTTGTAGTCTTTAAACACAGGGAGAGAGGGGGCACTGCTGTCATCTCCTCTGTCAAGCAGAGCTGCAGCTCAGAAACGAGGTTTTCCTGCCCTTTGCTGCCAGGAAGCCCCCAGTTCTGGCACAGCATCCCTGCAGAGCACACCTGCAAAGGGCTGGGGGTCTCTCTGGCTGTAAACAGGAGGAGGAAAGGTTCTCACTGCAGTGGGTGGACCAGGGCAGGTGCTGGTACTTACCCAGCCTCCAGCAGCCCAATCAGCCAAGGCAGCAGAAGCTTTAAAGCCCCTGCTGTGGGTGCTGGAGTGCAGATAAATAGGCCTTTAGTTCAGGTTGCTCTTTGGTTTTGTGCACTGGTGGCCAACAGAAGATATGGGCATGGAGTATTTGGTGCCTGGAGGGGTAAGGGAGGCAGGTTCCTTGTCCCAGGAGCCCAGCCTGGCTGTGCAATGGGAGGGCTGGAGGAGGTGGTGGTGGTGGCCAGGGAAGGGAAGGAAAACCTGCTGGCATCTTCCACCTGCCTTATCTGGGACTGCCAGTGTGTGGTTAGAGCTTGTGCAGGCTGCATGCGCTGCGTCCTGCGGGCTGTGGGGCAGGAGCTGGGGGGTGCTGCTGCTGCCTGGATGCAGCAGTGGAGGTGCAGCAGGGCCGTGGGGTGCCTGTTGAGGGGCTGGGCTGGCGAAGCCCAGGGAGCAGGGTGCTAGATGCGATCAGGCCGTGATCGTTTCTCTCATGAAGATAAACTGGCCATTGTTGCCAAAAATAAATGTTAGTGTTCCAAATCCACACTTCAATAGCACCAGCTCATTAGAGATGCATATCATTTGGCTCCGGTCCCACACCTTCCAGCTTGTTATAAATATGCAGTTGCTGCTGGCTCTACCCCAATCATCTCTGCAATCAGAGCTTTTAATTAGGTTAATTAAATTGTATCAAACCTCGCAGGGACGCAGTTCACTGATGCTGATGAGGCAGCCAAAACAGACCTTAACTCTAGCTCTAATGAAGGCCCTGCTGCAGCTAATGACAATGCATAATAAATTAGAGCTTCCCTAGAAAGGTGCATCAGGGCTTGTGCTTCAGTAAATCATGATCTATATGCACTAAGTTCCTAGTTCAGTCTTTAGGTCTGCCAAGCCAGGGCCAGCCTGGGAATATGATCTCACTGAATAATGGGCTCCTACCTGCTCGAAGCAGCGCTGCTCACCTTGGTGTTCTCAAGGCACTAAAGGCTTTGGGTATGTAGCTGCAGAGATGGCAAAGCAAGCATCAGCTGCTTTCACCTTGTGCAGTATTGGGTCTGCTCTGATGTCTGCCTTCCCCTTATCTGAATCCCTCTGTGATGGAATCTGGGGAGGAAAGTTCTGTTTAGAGGGAAATGGGGGCCGCGTCCAAGTGCGTGGCAGTGGGGCTGGGGATGATACCGTGTGCCCAGGCTGTTCCTGGCTCTTTGCAGCCCTCATCCTGCTCCCAGCCAGGTGAGGAAAGGTGCGGGTGGCCAAGGAGCCTGTGGAAAAGGGATGTGCAGAGAGGCTCAGGGCAGCCATTAGTCATTCCCCATTTACATCCTGCTCTTTCAACTCCCTGCTGTGAAGCCGGCTGGAGCGGAGGAGCTCCACCACCCTTTTCCCCCTGGTGCCCTGGGGCAAGTCACCTCAGCTGAACCTGGCTGTGAGGACAGCAGGGTCTTGGTGACCCTCAGAGCCAGCTGCAGACGGCTGTGATCCCACTGCTGGACCACTGCTCCATCCCGGGACCAGCATCCTGCGGGCGACCTTGGGATCGGGATGGCGAGCGGGAGCTGGGCTCATGGTGAGTGGTACAGCACACACGGGCACGGCGGTGGGATGGGGGGATCAAAGCTTCTCTGCTCCGCTGAAGGAAAGCGGTGAGGAGAGCTCTGGGGTTTCCAAGTGTTCCCAACAGCGATGGGGCAAGAGATGCTGCTGTGGCGGTCTCCAGTCTGGTTCAGGCTCGGAAAACAGGGCCTATAGGAAATCACCCCTGAAGCCCAAGGGCTGGTGATGGTTCTGCTGTGAGAAATATATTGGTGCAGTTGCCTAGAGATAATCCTGCAAGTGTTTTAATGTAGCCTGCTATTAAGTTTTATAGACAGTCATTATCAATTGAGCTCTTCAGCCTGAACAAGGGATTCCATGAAATTATTATATGGCACGGTATTATTGTGAGTCACCTGAAACCTGAGCTGTGAATCTGTGGGGTATTTTGATATCTGTATCTTGCAAGCTGCAGGGAATCTCCTTGCTAAAGAACCTGTTGGTTCAGCCTCCGATGCTATAATTACCACAAGCAGAAAATAGCTGTGGGCTGTTTCTCTCTGTCTTTCCCCCACCAGGGCCCAGCTAGAGGATGGCAGATCCCACCAATCTAAACCCCACGCTTTACATCTTGCACTGCGGCCGAGTGGGCTGGGTGCTTTGCTCGGTTATAAGGTATTGACCCTTCCCAGGCCCTTGCGGAAACATTTCGGTGCTTTAGGGTGAGGGAGATAAGCTAAGGGAGTCAAACCAGGAGCAAGGCTGAAGGGAGGTGTTTGGCTCTTTGCGGTGTATCTAGTCCTGTTTGCAAGATGCTCTCAGTTCCCTTCTGCATCTCTTTTTATGTGTCCCCCTATGAACTAAATCTTTCTTGAACCTTGATGACCTGCATATGATGCTCCAGATGAAGTCTCATGACAGTCCTATAAGATGCCCCATCCCTGGCAGTGCTCAAGGCCAGGTTGGACACAGGGGCTTGGAGCAAGCTGCTCCAGTGGAAGGGGTCCCTGCCCGTGGCAGGGGTTGGAACTGGATGAGCTTCAAGGTTCTTCCCAACCCAAGCCAGTCCATTATTCTATGATACTTCCAGTGTTACCTCCTGATACACTGGCTTTTTTCCCCTGGCAGCCTAAAGTCATTCTGTGATTGCACCCAGAAATTTTCCCCCTTTTTTCTCATTATTTTACATGTGGAATCAGCATTAACAGGAACTTGTGTAAGTGCACACAGCTGCCATGTGAATAAGCCCCCAACGTTCCTATGAAAGGTTAATTGTGAAGCTGAGGATCCAAACCTCACCATAAACCCTTCCCTGTCCTTGCTTACAGTCTCAAATCAACCGCTTCGGAGCGTGGTGTTTAACCTGCTGTGGCATTTTCAGCATCAACAGCCCAGGGGTTGCACAGTAACTGTGCAACACAATGCTGGCTGTTGGCCCGATAAGAGCTTGGTTGGGTTTAACTCTTTGAGGTGGTGCACTGTTTTGTTGGGAGCTTCAGGTGGAAGCTCAGGGATCAGCATCCACCAAATCCTTGAAGGCTGGAGGCAGGAGCAGCTGATTGTGCACGACAGCTGGCACCTCTTTGCAGTCTGTTGTGGCCACAAGGTGATAAACAGCTCCCCAGCCCACTGGATGGGTAACCTTGGCTTCTGAGGCCAAGAAGTCTGCTCAGTGCAACACCACGGAGGTAACTGTGCTCCAGCTTCCTTTTGTCAAGACTTTCATGGTTTTCCCCAAGGAAAAGTGACTCTGAGGAGGAACCACTTTTGCTTCTCATACCCTGTTCAGTGAACGTGAGGCTGTTGTGTAGCTGAGCTTGCAGTGGGGATGAGAACTACCAACAGGAGAATAAGAGGTATGGTGACCTATAATTTTCCATAGTGAAAGCACTGGACCGCTCAAAGCCCCCCAGCTACCTACTGCATCCCATGTCTTGCTCCTTTACTGGGAAGGGATGGCTCTTTCCCAGGGATTAGGTCATTTGTGCCCATTGCAACACTTGCTCTACCAATGGGGTCAGAGGCACAGCAGGCATTCTGAGTGCCAGGCTGGGTAGCTGGTTTTGGTGGGGTTACCTTTTGGCTCTCAGCTGCAGTAATTCCTTGAGGGTCTTCCAATGGGACCGCTGGTTTTCCTTCCTGTCCTTCCCCACTCGATGCAGGTAAAATGAATCAGGGATAAGGAGCAAATGCTTATCCATTCAAATCTCAGTTGAAGAGGTTTCATTTCAAAGACACACAGTGTCGTGGGGACCTCCATGCACGTTTTAAAACCAATTGCAAGGTCCCCAAACCATACATGAACTTGGGAGTTTCTTACATGAACTTGAGGGGGTTTCTTCCCTGAACTCGGGGTTTCTGAGGCTCTGGCTTCTCCCTCCTCTCATTCTTTGTATTTCTCCCATCATTGCCGAGTTGAGCTTTCAAAACCAAGGGATTTCACTTACCAAATCTTCAGGTTCTATTAAAAACGAGACCCCGAGACGCGCAACCGGCCCCGATGCCCCCCCCACCATCGGCCCCGCCGCGGCGCGCTGCTGCCCTCTGCCGGCCAGGCCCTGCCACCGCTTCCCGCAGCACAGAGGGGGCGTCTCGCTGGGAGAAGCAACTTCCATAGGGAAAAGCGTTGGAAGTTTCGGTCGTGCGTTTGTTTCCCCGTGAGGAAGGAGGAGGGGAGGCTTTCTCCCATGCGGTGTGTTCAGTTTCCCTCCTGCCCTTTGGGTTTGAAGCACGCCAGGAATGGTGACATGGCGAAAACCTCACCCTCAGCACTCCCTACTCGCTGCTGGGAGCAAAGCATAGTGATTCTCTTACTCCTCCACAGGAGAAAATTCCCCCAGCATTGCCAGCTTGGGAATGTCTGCAATGGCAGGAACAACCTGCAGCTGAGCACGTAAAAAGCTGTGTTTCATCCAGGAGAGCTCCCAAAGTGGGAAGAGCATCTTTTTTTTTACCATCTTGCATGGGCATGTGCTTATTATTGGCAGAGGTTGTACAAGTGATAGAGATAAGAAAAGGAATGTTTACACCCAGGCTCTCCCAACTTGTCTGAACTGCTCCAGGACGCTCAAGGATGCATCTTCATTGTTCTGGGTTGAAACCCCCTTCCAGCTACCAGCATTCCCACAGGATCACAGCAACAAGGACAGCTGCCTTTGGTATTGTCGTATTGTCTCTCCATTTCAGTATCGCCTCTGTTAGAACATGGTGGGCAATGCTGGTAGTTTAGCATGGCACAGCACTGCCCCATCATGCAGCAGAATGAGCACAAACAGCTCCTTGGCAATGAAAGTTACTCGAGAGTTTTTGGAAGGAGTGTTTGTCAGCAGAAACAATTCCCTGGTTCTAGCACCCTTCCAGAATAAGCTTTGGCCAATGTGGTGCCTGACTTTGGAAATTCAGCCTTTGCAATGCCCTTCAGCTCGTACGCTTTGAAGTGAAATACTTTGTGTAGATAAAGCAGAAACTTAGAGGGATTTTGGAGTGGGGGGAGCGACTAGAAGGGTAATAATTCACCTTTAACCTGCTTGAAAAGATAGCTGCAGAGCTAACCTGAAATCTCTTCTGGTTTTGGATGTATCACGGACCATGGAGCCGAGCACAAGCAGCCCAGCGCAGCCCTTCTCCCAGGCTCTTAACTTCTGTAAGCGGCGAGGAGAAGCAGACAGGCCAACCCAATATGGGTGATAAGCAACTTCTAGTTTATTTGTGACGCAGTTCACACATATATAGGAGTGGTAGTATTCAGCCACTCCTTCTTGGCATAACAGTATTGGTTAGCCCCCACAGCTTCCTCCACATTCTCCTCCCAGGTCCGGTCTCTGTCCACCTGTGAGGGCCACCCCCTGCCTTGCTTGCACAGTCCTCCAGAACTCTATGGTTCTGCTCTTAAAGTCATTCTGCAACAATTCCCCCCTTTTTCTTTGTGCAAGCAAGGCATTATGGGTTATTCTGTTCACCTGTTTTATCACACAACTATAAACAAGTCTTAATAGCTACGATGATTAACCTAACAATGATACATAAGTGCAATGCTTCAAACAACAGTGTTTGACTCAACCTGTAATGCCCGGTGAAAACAACCATCTAGTTATTCTTAGGATATTGCTCATTTACTATTGCTGGGTAAGCTGAGCCAGGGTTCTCAGCTGTGCATGCATCGAATTAGCATAATCAGAGAGACTCATACAACACATTCCATCAAACTCTTCACATCCATGTCCCTGTTCCAACAACAAAAGGTTCTGCAGTGTTGCATGTCTTACAGAGTCAACATTAAAACAAATCAGAAATTGCCTTCGATGTAGAATTGTCTGCTTAGCAACTCAGCAACCCAGTCTGCTTAGTTGAGCCAAGGCCCCGGCTGAAGCACTTACAGTGATTTGGCATATTATGATTGGATACATGCTTTGAAGACCCTTAGTGACTAACATAATTGGTTAAACACAGGTGTGAGAACTCAACCTTGAAAGCTTGCCAACAGTCCACAGTTCTCATTAACTTGGTGAATTCCAGCCTCTTATCTTGCTTGCTTATGCTTCTTCGGGCCTCTCATGGCCTTGCTGTATCTTTCAGGACTGTTCAAAGTTTATGTACCAATTATGCATTCTCCTGTGAGAACACTGTCTCCACATCTCCCCGCTTTTGTTTTATCCAGTTAACAAGTCGCTACTACAGCAAGGCACACATTTACATTAGCAGAGTAACTATTACAGGGTGCAGCAGCATGTTAAGATGCTGACGGCAGTGAAGGACTAGCCAAAGAAATTTCTTACCAGTGGAATTCTCCCCCCCTCTTAATTTGTTCCATCACCTGCTTTATAACACTACCATTGTATTAAATTTTTTTTTTTTTTTTTTTTTTTTTTTCCTAGCTTTTGCCTTAGCATTTTCTAGCAGCTACTGCAAATTTCCACACTCTTAACATCTCTTTTACAAGTGACAAATCTATACAATACAAGGTGCAGTTTCTTATTAGCAACTAGCTAGTAAATACAAGTGGTTTTATACACAAAATCACAACCTCTAATATAGCTACTTTACAAGCACACATGTTCAGGATGTTACTTTTCAGTTGTCCCCAAGTGATGTTTTGCAGTTATTTGTTCTTTCTCTTCCTCCATCTCATTCTGCTTGGGGTAATCACGGTCAGCTCCTGTAGCTGAGGCTTCAGGTTTTTCCATTCGTCTGTCCAGCTCATGGCAGGGCTTCACAAACTTTGCACAGTTGTCATGGACCTGTAGGCAGGAGGGCACAAATATACCCCCTCCCCCAGGTTATCAGTTCTTCAGTTCTTGAGAAGTAGACAGGTTAAACTTACATGTAACATCATTACTCTCTCTCTCCCCCCTCATTTTTTTTTTTTTTTTTTTTTTTTTTTTTTTTTTTTTTTTTTTGAGTCCCTGCAAAAGCCATCATTACTCCCACTACAGTCCCACGTACAGAACGTGGCACAAGGACCCTGTGGAGACTAACAGCAAACCAGCTCCGAGAAGCATCACTGCAGTGCGAGGTGGCAGGCTCAACCTTAGCTGGCATCCCCGCAGAGGCTCTGCCTCCCCCACATTGTATGAGGCTTGGGCTTTTAAACTGACCAAAATGCACACTCATTCCGACACAGGTGGCCAGCCTGTGCTGGAAGAAGTGGCCAGCAGTATCTACAGAGGTCTCCAAGGGTTGATAGAAACCTGGACATACTTATATTTACCAACTTCTAGTACATGAGTATCACAGAGAGACTGTATGGGCTCTCCCTGTCAATTGCAAGAAAAAATCATAACATATACAGCTTGAGTATAAGAGGATTTTAACACATACGTGGTCACTGTTTGCCAGGCCTCCTTAACTATTTTGAGATCAAGAGCTTCCCACTCTTTAGCCCCCTGCTGTGTAGTAAACACAGGATATGCAGGAATGCCCATTGCAGAAAATTCCCCAGTAATGATCACATCTTTGGTTACCCATTGTTACAACTGAGCGTCTCCAGGGCCAGTGAGTCTGAGCAGACCGACCCGGGAGACGAAGAGTCAGGGTCTGGAAGCAGAGGATATAAATCTGGCTCGGATTCAGGGGATTCGGGGGCTGATCCTGCGCCGAACTCGGGGTCTCCGTTGCTCGCAGCTGTGTCTTTCTTATCAGATGTTATCTCTTTCGGTATGTAGCCATCTGCAGACCTGGCTCCTCCGTGACTGAGTTAAAAGTTTTTTCACTCTAGGGCGTAGTGGGCTGGAGAGGCTCGCGGCTCCTTTAAATCTCCCGCTAGCGCATGATCTCTATTTTTTACTGCGTGCTTCACAGTGGCGCCGCAATCGATCCGGCGCCGAGGCACCGCCCTTTTTCTTTCGGATTTCTCGACATTTATCATGCGTGTACCTTCTAATATACATTCTGTGTCCTTTTCACAGTCCCTACTTTCGGAACTGGGGTGGTGGGGGAGCAGGGGGTTACACCTCCTCCGCGGCATCTTCTGATGAAAGGGGAGAAAAGGAAGGGGGGGTGCGGGGTGGGAAACCCTGTGCTCCCGCGAGGGGGGGGGGGGGGGGGAAGGAGTTGTAATCTTCCCCCGGTTTCAACCGACCGGGGACGTCTGTTCCTAGTTTCTCCGTTGCTACCGCGGCAGTTTTCTTTTCTGCCTTGTATCTTTTTATACAGTTCATTACTTCCCTCCTTGGTTTACCGAGTTTCTTTGCCTTTTTATAATCATTAAGCACTGAGTCAAATAGTTCATCACCAAACTTTTGCCACTCACTCTTCTCAAATATTGTATTAGGATCTGCAAAAAAAATCTCTTAGCCTTCCTTACAGGCAGTAGACCTGCTAGCTGCTTTAGAGTCTCAGGCTCAATTCCCCGCTTTTATAAAAAGCACTGTAAAAAGTTCAGGGCTCAGTTCCCCGCTTTTATAAAAAGCACTGTAATAAGTCCAGGGCTACCTCTCGGTCCATTTTCATGGCCAGCCTTTTCCGGATCGTCTTCTTCTGGGTCGTCCTGTAATCTCGGTCTCCGGATCGGCCTCCCGACGCAGCAGTGTCTGGTATACCCCCGCGGCGGACTTTTTCGGAAAGTCGCAGCACCCGGGTCCGTCACGCCACCGCAGCAGCATTGCCCGCGCTGCCCGGCCGCTGCCGCCGGCGCCGCTCTCTCGCCGTTCCGGGTCCCCGTCGACCGGGGCCCTGTATCCCGGGTCCCCGCTAGTCGGGGCCCTGTATCCCGGGTCCCCGCTAGTCGGGGCCCTGTATCCTGGGTCCCCGTTAAACCGGGTCCCTGTATCCTGGGTCCCCGTTAAACCGGGTCCCTGCATCCTGGGTCCCCGTTAAACCGGGTCCCTGTATCCTGGGTCCCCGTTAAACCGGGTCCCTGTATCCTGGGTCCCCGTTAAACCGGGTCCCTGTATCCTGGGTCCCCGTTAAACCGGGTCCCTGTATCCTGGGTCCCCGTTAAACCGGGTCCCTGTATCCTGGGTCCCCGATAACCGGGTCCCTGTATCCCGGGTCCCCGTCGGCCGGGTCCCTTTATCCGGGTCCCCGTCGACCGGGGCCCTGTATCCCGGGTCCCCGTCGGCCGGGGCCCTTTATCCGGGTCCCCGTCGGCCGGGGCCCTGTATCCCGGGTCCCCGCTAGTCGGGGCCCTATATCCTGGGTCCCCGCTAGTCGGAGCCCTATAATCCGGGTCCCCAGCGACCAGGGCCCTGTAATCCGCGTCCCTGTTCGGGCGCCATTTGTAAGCGGCGAGGAGAAGCAGACAGGCCAACCCAATATGGGTGATAAGCAACTTCTAGTTTATTTGTGACGCAGTTCACACATATATAGGAGTGGTAGTATTCAGCCACTCCTTCTTGGCATAACAGTATTGGTTAGCCCCCACAGCTTCCTCCACATTCTCCTCCCAGGTCCGGTCTCTGTCCACCTGTGAGGGCCACCCCCTGCCTTGCTTGCACAGTCCTCCAGAACTCTATGGTTCTGCTCTTAAAGTCATTCTGCAACAAACTTCGACCTTGACTTCTCAAGGATTGTTTATGGTGTGTATTACTGGGCCATTCAGGCACCTCCTGTGGCTTCCCACTATAAACACCAAGAGAACAAACTCTGATTTATTAATCAATTCATTAGATACAACATATTTATGGCTACCGCAGGCCCACAGTGATTTGTTTTAACAAAGTGGTAGGCTGCAGTGAAAAACAAAGGGATGTGGTGCCTCACTTCTTCCTAACATGAATCCTCTTCCTTCCTAAGCAAAGGTGGTAGCATTTATTCAATGGAATGGCTAACGTTTCCTCTGGAATTTGAACTTGTAAATAGCTGGCCCGTTTGTTGTCTCTTTCTTCACCTTCACTTTATGAGTTTTGTCCTGGAGGAAAGAACAAGAAAACCGTATTTGTTGCCATGTAAGAAAAAATAACCCACCCAGCCTCAGAGAAATAAGAAAATCCCTGTGTGAGACTGATGAGGCATCAGTGAAAAATGTGTGAGTTAGTGAAAATCAGTGAAAAATGACAAGGCCATTAGTGAAAAATTCCAACAGTTTAGCTGGGAATTATATTTCTGCCTGTTCTTTCCACCTTTAGGTTGTCAGGCACCATCTGGTTTGTTCACAAACTGCTGATGTAAGACTCGGACTAGTAGATATAATTTCCTAGCCATGGCACAACTGGAATGCTTCATCTCCTTGCTTTTTCCATACTAAAAGAGGATTACTTACTTTCAGGAGTTATCTGGAAGTGTCAGTATAAAATCAGAGTGAAGAAGCACACACATACAAAAGTAGACCTAAGAACCTTAAAACAGATTCAAAGAACCAGAATGAAATCCCTCACCAAAAGATCTTTACGTGTCTGGATCTTCTGTGCAACAACAAACATGGCTTTCTCCCTTTCAATGCGCTGCTTCAGGAGGTCGTACTGATTCTTCCTTTGCTGGGCTAATTTCTGGAGGAACAAAACCAGAAGCTGTTTTAAGACAGAAAGGAACAGGACTCTGTGGTCCGTAACTGACCTCTTCTGAGGCACTCAGACCTCACGAGCATTCAGTACATTTTAAAAGCATCATCATATTGAAGAAAGCTGCTTCAGTTTGGTGGCTGGAGTCCAGAGAACCATTTTTAACACCTTCACTTCGAGGTTTTCTACTTAGGACTTCATTCTTTGTTCTTGTTTTAGTCTCCTAAATCATAAAGCCCTAAATCTCTTCAAACCTAGTCTGGATGCTGTGTAACCTTGTTCCGTAGGTGGCTGGAATTCCATTTCTCTCAATCCTTTTAATTTCAATGTTAAATGCAGGAGAGCACTGAACTCCCCAGCAAAAGCCCAGTTTATCCAGAGGAGAGCAAATAAAAGGAAAGACCAGAGACCAATTCCTGAAATGCCTCAAAATTGCAGAGAGGCTTCTCAAAATGCAACTTGTTTGGTCACGTTTACCTCCTGTGAGTCGATGGCTTTCCCAGCACAGAAATGGTATTAGTGCAGGTGTGATTGAAGTAATTAAATTAAGGAGAACAAATCCCAACACGCTTACAATATGACTCAGACATTTAGAGGAGAAAACTTGTCAGCCTGAGACTTGTCCAACTGCTTTCCTGACAAGCCAAACTGAGAAAGCTGGCAGGAGGAGAGGGACCACAGGGTGTTTGTTATCTGACATCTGATTAGGGAAAAAACAGGTTACCAATTTGCCAATTGGCAATTTGGAATGTTGCTTTTAACCTTACACAGACCAAATCAAGCTTATAGCACTGCCCAATGTTCTAAAGCAATTAAGTGGAATTTACAGTGTTAAAGCTGAGTGTAGCTACTTCTAGGACAGAAATGTTGTGATAACAAAGCATCAGAATCCAAGTGGATTGCATAAGCAATGCAACCTGAAGAGTCATGAAACACTTTATATTAAGAAAGCTGGAAAGTGAGACTATAGCTTAAAGGTTTTTAAGGAGAAAAGGAGAGTGTCAAATCCTGAATCTGAAGCCACTTCAGGCTCAGAACCCAACTGAAAAATACTGTAAGATCAGAAACCTAACAATAGCTGCATCCATGTTGGAATGAGCTTCTTCACATCCCTATTCAGGGATGAAAGGGGTTTTGGGCATGTGTGAGAGGAGATTTGACAGGGAATGATGCAAAAAAAAAAAAAAAAAATCACACCTAAAACTGCAGCAATCTAATGAAAAGATAGTGCCATAGGTGTATGTCATGTAAGAGAGAAGTAATACATCAGTTTTGCCAAGGAAACTGCCTAATCAGATCTACACCATTCTGTTCTAGCCTGTATGTCACAGTTCTTGATTTATAATCCACAGTGGACTGGGCTACCAGTGAACAAGTTCTCCACGTCAGTCCAGGAGAAGATTTGACTGTAGGCTCCAGGTACTTGATGATGAAGTGACATCCACCACAGCCTCGTGTCACCAGCGTAAGTTTAAAGACAACACAAAACCTTTGTTTCCCTCCACAACAGTCCAACGAATCCTCTTTAGAGCTTATCATATAAAAGATTAAAACATGAAGAAAATGACAATAGCAATAGTGGCAGCACCTTTAAGTGGAAAGGATCAGTAGCTCCTTTCAGTGTCTCTTTCTGCAGCGTTGCAATGGTTGGTCGGTTGTACACTCTGTCTACGAGCTCCGGAAGAGTATCCAGATGAGTTGCAATATCAAACTCCTGAACTATAAATGAGAAGAAAGTTAGGAGTAAACTCCCATGGACTAGCAATACCTTCCAAACATGTAGCCTAAGAGCTGCCAGTGATGGAAGTCCTAGCAGCAAAGCTCCTGCAGAACTGAGGTCTTCTCTAGTAATCAAAAAAGATATCTAAATTATTATTCCTGGGAAAAATAGTATCTTTGTTTACTGTAATGCCATAAAGAAAGCACCATTATATTTTAAACAGCTACAACAAAACATAACAGAACAAGTTTTCTGCTACAACCCATTTAAATCACAGCATCCTACAATGGTTTGGGCTGGAAGGGGCCTTAAAGCTCATCCAATACTAATGTCCTGCTATGGGCAGGGACACCTTCCACTAGGGCAGGGAAGAGCTTCTTCCTAAGAGCTCATCTCAGTCTCCCCTCGGGCAGGTTAAAGCCATTCCCCTTGGTCTTTCCCTAGAGGTCCTTGTTCAAAGCCCCTCTCCAGGTTTCCTGCAGCCCCTTTAGGCACTGGAGCTGCTCTAAGGTCTCCCCTTAAGGCGCCTTCTCCTCTCTAGGCTGAACCAGCCCAGCTCTCTCAGCCTGGTTCCAGAGCAGAGCTGCTCCAGCCCTTGGAGCATCTTACCTTCTTTTTTGGTATCAAAGAAGAACACGTGCTTGTTGGGACTCTTCCCCTCCACGTCCAGCAGATGGAGCTCCGACTTCAGCCTCTCGATTTTCTGCAGGCAGGAAGTTAACGTGTTTTGCCAGACATTCATGACAAGGTAAATAACGCCTCCCTGTTTGTTTCTCAAGCATCAGAACTCTTCCTTTCTTTTTAATCTTTGAAAACACATCTAGTCTATATTTATGCCATGTCTTCATAACCTTTTGGGTAGAGGCTAACAGTAATTCCTGGTACTACCCCGCTAGATAGGTACAAATCAATTTTCACAACAGGAAGTGATCTCTGCGGCGGACGAAGCAGGAATGATCACCATGAATTCACTAGCTAAAGTATGAAGGCAAATCCAAAGCTTTCTCTTTATTACCTGCAGTGATGGTGTGTGGATCACCATCAGAGCATAAAGCATGTCCAGAAGTGGGTTGTATATCTGTTTATTGACTGCCTAGTGTATTCAGTTCCCTTCTCTCAATTCTTTATAAATATTAGAAGAAAGAGTAAATGTCTAATGTCTGAAATGTACATAAAAATTTGCCATGATTACCTTTAGGTTTTATACACACTGACATTTCCATCTACCATTACCACTATTACACAAATCAGATTTCACTAAACGTACATACAATAGCCAACAACACAATCAAAAGAACAATCCTGAGCAAACCCTAAAAGGAAGTGAAGTGTTACCTTGGCTTCTGCCACTCTCTTCATTTCCACATATTTAATATCCTGTGTCCTCATCAGTTTGACCTGTTCAGGAGTCACTTCATCCTTTGGCAGCTTTTTAATATGAACTCCATCCTAAAACCAGAGAATATGGCACATACAGAGAGATACCATTCAGCTATGGGTCCTAATAATAAACCCAAAAGATCCTTTTTGCCCTTTGCCCCTCATGTTCTTCAAAGCTTTCCATAGGCACCAAAGCAGGTCTGCTAATCTATTTACTAGTTCATAATGAAAACCAACACAAGGTTGAGAAAACACGATGTTACTCACAGCAACTGAATGTAACCCTGCTTGAAGGCAGTTTAGTTTCTCACCTTCAGCTCTGCACGTATCATTTTAAAGTAGAACTCATCGGGATTCTTGTCCAGGGCTTTCTTTTGAAGCGCTCTGAGGGCATTCTGCTTCTTGTGGTAGTCACTAGGAGAGAAAGCCAACACAACCAACCCAACCCATAGATGTTGTTCAGCAGTTTCACCATGTTCACAGTCCCTGATGAGATGCCGAGTCCTTCAAAGTGATGCTCAGATCTTTGAGACACCAACAAATGACTTGAGCTTTACAGTTTATTCTTTATCTAAGCTGGAAATGAACACTGTCCAACAACAGGACATGGAAACACATTCACCCATCCTGCAAAGCTCACCGAGCTGCTCAGGCCTCCTCGATCTACAGAATCAGGCATTAATCATAGAATAGTTAGGGATGGAAAGGACATTAAGATCATCCAGTTCCAACCCCCCTGCCATGGGCAGGGACACCTCACATTAAACCATGGCACCCAAGGCTCTGTCCAACCTGGCCTTGAACACCGCCAGGGATGGAGCATTCACAACCTCCCTGGGCAACCCATTGCAGTGCCTCAGCACCCTCACAGGAAAGAGTTTCCTCCTTAGATCCAATCTGAACTTCCCCTGGTTAATGACGGAATATAACGCTTGCGGGTTTTGATTAACCAACTTTGCAGCCCTCGCCCTCCCCGTTCCCTTTCCCCCGGCTCAGCCACGGGGACACTGGAACGGGTGAGGCCCCTGCCTGCAGGCCGGTCCGTGCTCGCCGGTACCGAGAACACCGGCTCCTGTGCGATCACAAGCGCTGGCTCCTCCCCGCCGTCCCCGGACCCTTCCCACCGGGAGCCAACGCTCCGGTGATGCCCGGACTCCCCCCCCCTCCCCTCCCCTCCCCTCCCCGCCACCAGCGGCTTCACCCCGGCTCACCGAGCGCGGAGCCTGTAGTCCTTCTTCTTCTCCAGCAGCCCCAGCTTCCTCCGGGAGGCGGGCTAGGAGGGGAAGCACAGAACGGCATCAGCGGCCGTCAGCACCGGTAACTCCCGCCGCGGCCCGGCCCGGGGCACTGACCTGTGACCGCTCGCGGTGCGGGCGCTGCTTCGATTTCGACGCTTTCCTGAAGGCGGCCGACATGGCGGCGGGCTCCGACCGCCGGGCTCAGGCCTGCAACTCCCCGGTACCGGTGATCCCGGCGCGGCCTCCGTGCAGTGACCGGAAGGGGCGGAGCTTCGGCGTCAGGGGTCGCGCGCGAGGCTCGCCGGGAGATGGCGCCGTCTCCATGGCGACAGCGGGACCAGGCGGGCCCGGAGCGCTCCCCCTGCCCGGTTAGGCCCCGCCGCCGCGGGGGTTGCACGGACCCGGCCTTCCCGCCGGTGCACGGTCATGAGGGTCCGGCTGAGAGCGGGGACCCGCGGCCCTTCTCGGTGGAAGGGTCGCCCGGGGGGACCCGAGCTCCCGCTCGTCCTCAGCGGCCCCGGTGGGGCTGGTCTGTGCAGGCCGGGCCCCGCACTGCAGCCCCGGTGATCGGTGTGGGGAGGCCGAGCGGCTCCCTGCCGTGCTCCGCGTACGGCTTGTACAAGACCGCAGGGCCGGAGGTGGCGGGGACAGCTCGGTGGGGCCGGGGACCTAAACCGGGGAGCCCCTGCGGTGCAGCAGCTCCGTCTCGGGGGTAGAACACCCTGCAGCTGCCGGAGCCCCCCGCTGCCGCTCCTCCGTCCCGCGGAGCCCCGGTACCAGCTCCAGCGCAGCCTCCTCCCGGCTCTCGGAGCGCGGGCTTGTGCGGGGCGGGCACCGGACGGCCCGGCCCCAGCCCCAGCCCAGCCCAGCCCAGCCCAGCCCGCCGCCCCTCGGCCCCGCCCCGGGCTGGGCGCCTGCTCCGCGGGGTTGGGGAGCACAGCGGAGTGTAGCCGGGGTGAGCTGAGCAGCGCCTGCCCATCGCCGGGAGAGCGAGCGTGAACGTCGGTCAGGTGGGTCGGGACGGGACGGGACGGGACGGGACGGGACGGGCAGCACCGTGCTGGGGCAGCGGCCGTGGAGGGAGCTGGCCCCCGGTTCCCCCCCTCCCTCCCAGCAGCCCCGGGCGGGCCGGGGGTTGTCCCGGAGCGGGGGGAGTGGGTTTGTGTGTGTGGAGGGGACGGTGCCTCCGCCGCGGGTGTCCCGGGCGCGGCCGGGGGGCCCCGCGGGACCTTGGCTTGTCGGTAGCCGGGATGCAGCTCGCCCGGGGAGCCGCGGTCGGGTTTGGGTGGGAAGCGCAGCTCGTACCGCTTTCTGAAAGGGAAAAACCCACTCTTGGGGCCGTGTCCCTTCCCCAGGCTGCGCGGTTGCAAAGCTTAAGCTGTGTTTTATTAAGCAAGCTCTGAAACTTTACCCAACCAATAAACTCGGAAGTAAACTTAAACCAAATGCTCTAACGTAGCGCAGGGAAACATTCAACACATCCTCAATGGTTGCTATGTTCCCAGAGAATCCCAGGGTGGGTACAGGGAAGGACTGCTCCAAGCCTTGCTTTTTGTGTGTGTTGTGTTAAACAAAGACTCTGCAGTCATGGTTTGGATCTCGCTATTAAAAACCAGCTCAGCATCACTTCAAACCGGGTTGGGGTTTTCACTAAGCACAGTGTTGTTTCAGATGATTGCATTTTCTTTCAGGTGATGTTTTCTCTTTTGGTTGCCAGTTTAGTTGGTGTTTTGTACTTGTGGTTACATTAATCACTTTGACTCTTCCATGAGAATTCACTTTAGAGTTACCCTGGGTGAAGTGTGTTAGCAGGAATTACTCCCCGCTGACTCACAGCTCAAATGGATGGTGGATGTTGGTTACTTATCTTCGCAGTGCTGCTTTGATACTGAGGTCTCCATCCTTTCAGACCTGAATGTAATGCCTTCGCTGTTTCCCAGGTTGAAAATCATAAAGAAATCTTCCCAAAGTGGAAAACCTCTCCCAGGAGCAGAGGGAAGGCAGCCCCAGAGCAGGCCCATGTGATGGATGCAGGATCCTGCTGGCAGCTCACTCCATTAGAGACCAGTTCAGGGAGATTTAGTTTTGAGACTCCTGTACCAAGTACTAGCAATCTGTGGCTCTTCCAGCCCCTCCGGGCATGGGATTGTCAGATATTCCCTTTGCTGTTCATTTTTGAGAAGTGTTTTCTTGGATATGTCCTTAGGGGTCTCCTGTATTTAAATATCTGCCTCTGGCATGAGTAATCTTTTTTCTGATGTTCACAACAGTTCACAACAGTTTAACACAACAGTGTTGAAGCTGCCTCATTTCCCTAAGTTAGTCAAAATGTGGTTTGACTTCCTGATAGGCAGGACAGCAGGAAAGGGGAAGTCTGACATTTCTCCTGTCTTCGTTTTGTGCCATTTTCCTTCCTTTTCCTAGGATGGAGACTATTTGGTTCTCTTGCTCGTGTTCTTGGCTACTTCCTTAGAGACACAGAGTTGTGAGCACTGGTTTAATTCTTTCCCAGCTAGGTCTGTAATTTCGTATGCTTTTAAGACTGGTGGCATAGCACAGGAGACAAAAATACAGGCAGTGTAGTTCATTGTGGGCACTAATTACAGTGAGTGCTCTGCTGCAAAAAGTATGTTTTGGAATAAGGACTCCTTAAACCTGCACATAGGGAGTGGTGCGGACACACCAAAGGCAGGGTGGTGCTTGGAAATATCCAGAATTCCCTAGCAGGAAGCCCTGTGAACAGTTCCATGGCCTCAGCTGCTGGAGCACCGCTGTCTCTCCATGCTGGATGTTTTTGGGGTGCCTCTTGGGGGAAGAGCTGTGCATCTCCCCTGCCTGCAGAACAGCACTGAAGCTGAGCAGGGACTGGTGTGCTGGAGATAGGCTGGTTCCTTGGTCTCTGGGAGGACAGTAGGTTCCTGCCATTCCCTCTGCAGGGTTTGCAAGCATCTGCAGCCCGTCTGCTGTCAGCTCTGCTTCCTGTTTACGCTGCAGTTGGGTTTAGAGCAGACTGAAACAGCCATGCTGCCCATCAGTGGGGTGGCCCTACTACCCAGGATCATCACAGGGAAGAAAGCAGGAGGCTTCCCTGGCCCGCGTCATTGTGGTTGCCCTGACACGGAGTACCAGCCTTGTGTGCCTATGGGCAGTGTTCACTGGTCAACGGATACTGGAGGGGTATGAGCTCAGTGATGTTCTTTGGGTTTTGGACCTGGCAGCTTTAAGATAGAGGTGAACCCTTAACTGATGGAGCGAGGGACAACTCTGGGGGCAGGTTACTGAAATTCCCAGTGCACCAACTGTGGAAACACTTGGTTCTGTTCAGAGCCAGGACTTGCTCGCCTGCAGGATGCTTTGTGCTGTGTTCCTAATTGCAGCTGAGCTGGTGCTGTTACGTGGCCTGCTGGTGTTTTTGAAATGCCAGCAGGAAAAAGGGATAAATGGATTCCTTCTAGTCCTCAGGTGATTCCCTCCTCATCTCTCTGGAAAAGGACTTTGATGGTAATCACAGCACCGATACACAAGATTTTCATGGTGCCTGGTGGGGTCCCCGTCCATGTCTGTGGGATTTCCACTGTTCTTGGCTTGCATGAGTTCATGCTTGAGGAGCCCTGATTGCAGCAACAGCCTTGGAGAGAGACATGAGCATAAACCTTGTGCCTCTGCTTCACTTTTTGTGCAAGACATTTTCCACGGGCGTAAAAGGTGTTTATGGAAACCTGGGGACTGACTGGTCTGAATAAAAGCTGAGCTTCTCCACCGAACAAACAGTTCCAGAGCTTCTTGTAATTGCTCACATAAGGAAACCACTTCTCTGGTGTTCAGCAGTCAGTATCCATGGTTGGTATCCATAGTTCTTGGACTGGCTGTGCCCACCACAGAGCACCCACCTTGGTCTGGGGAGAGGGTGGTGCGATGCCATTTGCAGTTTTGCTCAGCATTTGACTCCAGATCTCAAGCTGCTACACCTCGTTCCTTGGGGGCCTTTGACTATTTCTGCTGAAAGGGATGCAGTTTCGATGGCCAAAATGGAAAAAGTCAGAGAGAACTTGTCAGTGTTTTGCCTGGTGAGGTCATGAAAACAGATGTAAATGTTTTACTCTGGTTAAAAAAAAAAAGACAGGTAGAACAATAGACCCCAGCTGCATATAGGAAAGGGAAAAGACCAATTGTTAGGGGACAGAGAAATGTTACCAGTACTATGTAATGTTGAGATTGCTGCCAGGAATCCAGGATAACTTTTAAAGGCTAGGACATTGGAGTACGAGGGCTGAGATTTTGCAAGCAGAGGGGTTCAGCTGCACGTGCTGTGGTGGTTTCAGTGGAACTTGGGCCAAGCCTGACAGCTCTGGCTGCTCTCTGGGAAGCAGCTGCCCTGAAGCCGCTGCAGAGCTCCCCGTTGTGTCATTCCGTGGAGGGGAGGTGGTGTTTCCCATGAAGGCTCATCTGTACTTGCTAGACTTTGTCCATTAAGCAGTGGCTCTTTAGCTGCACTTGGAAAGAAAACTGCTCCGTTGTGCAGAGATGTAGTTGCTGAGAAAAGTCCTTGGGCTTTGTTTCTTCTCTTCCTTCCTCTTTGCGCTGGTTTTTGCCAGGTGTAAAATACAATTGTCAGCAGTTTACAGGGAGGGGGAGTGTCAGTTTTCCTGTTGAAGAAAATATCAAGGGGCTGATTGTGAAAAGAAAGGGGAAATTGAAGAATGCCACATGGCTTCCACCTTCCTGTATTTCATCCTAGCAGAATTGCCTCTGCTTAGTGACTCACTTCGTGTCTGTGGATATTTGCTAAATGGAGAAAAGGGGTTTAACAAATGATTCTGCCCTTGCTCAACAGGAGCCCACTGAGAGGATAATATTACTCTGGGAGCAATTGGAAGGATGCGTCCATTAGGGCTAAGTTAATAGTTAATCAAGAGCTATTTAGAAATGTTTTAACATAAAATCCAAACAGCAATGTAATAAAAATCCTACAATTTATGGTCTTGTTCTTACTGCAGCCTTGCTTTGGCTTCATTTGGCCTGTGGTCATGAACATTAATTCACATCATTTTTTATTTGCCTCTGATTACGGTAGATTGTCTTCTGCAAGTTGCAGTGATTTTATGCAAAGTATTTTGAACTTCTCAGCTAAGAAAATACTGATTCTTAAATCAGCACCAGGGATGAATATGAACTCTGGACCCTTCTGGTTGGTGTCAGTGCTGGATGGAAGCTTGTTGGTGTTTATGCCCAACCTGCCCAGTGCCAGTTCTGTTCAGGAACATAAATTATCTTCCGGCACCAAATCTAAGGCTGATGCCAAGGACATAATCTTAACTGCTTCCTAACTTAGTTGTGAACTAAGCCTGAGCTGTAAGCCAGAGGAATGTGCTGTATCTAACCTGGAGCCATTAGCAGCCTCCAATGTCATAAATCCAGGGAGCGGAGAAGCCAGTGCAGGTGACTGGACAGCTGGAGCTGTTTTCTCTACACACGAGGGGGAAAGGGACCTCTGAATAGCTCAAGGAAGTGCTCAGTGTGGTTGGAACGGCCGCAGATCTGCTTCCCTAGTGCTTCCTTCAGCACATGTTACACTTGACCCTGCCAGCACTAAACGCCAATAGGAGTCAAGTCATTGTCCCCAGTGGCAGATTAGACTGCGTGGCCATTGTTGGGAGTCCAAGATTTCCCTCTCTTACTCTGTTTAAGTGACTGCTTGGATGTGTGGCCAAAGTAAACATGAGCTAATAAAAAATGTAGAGATAACAGAGACTAGCCATTGTGGACTAAGCAGGCATGCTGTGGCCCAGAGATATGTGTGAGTTTTGCTTGCAGCTTTTCTGCTTCGGTTTTGAAGCTCAGTTACCTGGAAAGGCAGTGATACAGATCAAGTATAACTTCCTTTCTATTGTGTGAGGGGAGCTATATTTATGTGTAGCTTTTGAATTGGAAAAGGGTTCTGTTAGGCTGCTGAGGGTCTAGTGCCTGCCTTGCAAGGTGTAGTGTGAAGACCACATACTAGAACTGCCTCTTATGAGAGCTGTGACGGTCCGTGCAGCTTTGGAATACCTTCCTGTGTTTCCTCACAGTCTATTTCCTTATTGGCAATCAATGTATTTTCAGTTGACTTTTTGCTTTTCCATTTACTCAGCACACAGCTGTGAAGCCAGTTGCTGTAAGATAACATTGAGAGCTGGAGTCTGTGTGGGATTGTGAGGAGGTGAGATATCTCAGTGGCTATCAGGAGTGCCTAAACTTATGGTAAAGGAAAGAATGAGACTGGGAGAGGATCAAAAGTCTTTCTGTGTGAAGCCTCTGTAGGGCAACAGGGGTTGGATTGTCCCTGTATTCCTGTGATCCAGTGGTGTTGAATGCTTTATGTTATAAAAGGTGCTGAAGTAAATAGTTGGAGAGCTACTATTTGGGTAATGGCTGGTTTAAGTGCTTGTGTGTTGCTAGCATACATAACCACTGTGTGTCTGATAATGGCTGACCTGCTGATGTCCTTCTGTAGTGGCTTTCTTAGCTCTCCTCTTCCCTTTGGCTCTGCTGGGATAGTGTGGTCTTGCACTCCATCTTCCAGCCTCCTCTTGAGTGGAACAGCAAGCGGTGATCAAAAGGTTATAGAGAAGCTGAGGGCTGAGAGTGTGATATGACATTAAAGGATTAAAGGCTGCTGGGCAATAATTACCATAAACAATGCAGACAAGTCCAGATCTAGGAACAGTTTTTCCTCTTTCATCCCAAGCCAGTCATGGCTCATGCTGACAGCACACCTGGAAATGAGGTAACCGAATACTCTGCCCACACTGTTCGGATTTGCTGGGGCTTGGGCACAGACGTAGCATGTGTTTTCTCTGCTCCTGGGCAACCTTTGTTCTCCTGTAGCCAGGAAGTCCTACAGATGAAGTGAGACAAGACAGGGTGCTTCTGTTCCTTTCCCAGGAAGGACGCTCCGAAGCCGCCTGAGGTGTGACCTTCCCAAGAAATACCCTTTCCAAGTGTGGAGATCTTGCTGCTATTGAAGCATGAGGCAGAAACACTTCCAGCGCTGCCTGAACATGTTATTTAGGTCAATTGCAAGGAAGATGGCAACATGAATCAGAAAAGGAGTTGGAAGGGGAGGAAAGTCATTAGACAGCACCTTGACATCCCCTGCCAATGCGGACTTGTTCTGTGCCAGCACAGAAGCGCAGTGAGGGATCACATTCATTGTCTTCTGTGATCTGTACACTCCTGCAACTCTGAGTAGCTGGGCTGGAAATAAAAGAGAAGGCTGCATACAAAAGCCTTACCTATACACCTCTTCATCAGTATACATATTCCGTGGTGTATTAACAGATCTCTTGGAGAGATAGAACAAAGTCTCGTTATCCCTCTGGAAAACAAGATACACCAGAGTAATTGCTCTAATTGTCCATTTTGGGTGAATGAGGCCCCAAAAGATGCTTCTGTGGAGGCGCAGTCATCATATTTTGCAGTGGAGCACTGACCAAAGTGGCTGGGGTGAGTGTCCACCAGCTCATCAGCACGATGTGCCTGCTGCACCATGGAGGTTTGATGGTGCATGGGACTGAAGCAAAGCCAACAGCCTGGGTGCACTGGGCTGGGTGCTGGGCTGAAGGGATGTCAGTGGTGGGAAACCTTCTCTATGTGTCCCATTGGGCAGGGCTTTGCCAAGCAGTCCGTTTCCCTTCCCAGAGGAAGCAGCCTGAATTTACCCATTGCTCTTTAGAGACCTGTAGGCTAAAACAAATTATTCTTACACAGGAGAAAACATTGGGACCAACCTTAACTGATGAAGCAATTTGCCAGCTTTTAGCCTCAAGGTCCCTCGTCCCGCAGGGCTTTCCAGTGTAATGACTTGGGTCGGTTTCCCAGAAAGATTCTCTTGGATATGTGCTGTTGGCAATACTCTGGCTCATTATGGGCCTCTTTTATTTTTCCAAGAGCCAGCTCTCGTTAGCTTCGTTCTCACAGTATTGTTTTCTTTCTAGAAGAAGCCTTTGCTGGCTCTCCTAAACCATCACATGGGAATTGCTTACGAGCTTAGGTTTATTTTTTCTTGTTTTGACCCAAAGCTGCACTTCGCTCCCCTCTGTAACACTGCCAACATCATTTCCAGTCTCTTTTAAGCATATGTTTTGCAATAATATCTAAACCCTTGGCTCCAAAGAGCTGCCTTACAGAGAGATTAGTATCTTGTAACGAAGGAACTGAGAAGCAAAGAGTGAGAACAAAAGCAGTATCTCTAGAGCCTGTAAATCCACCCTGACCTTTCCCAAAGGCCTCAGCCTAGACTTGAGCGCTTAGCTAGCAGATAGCAGAACTCAGGGTGGACTTGAGTTTGCATAGTCCTCTGCCCAGTCACTGTTTGCTGGAAATGTGCTCTGCACATTGTTGCCATCTGGGCTTGACTGTACTATTCTTGTGATCTCCAGGGAGCCTTCTCTAGCAGAGCTCATCTCTGATGGAAGTCCTCTTTGGCTGACCTTGCAGTGAGGCAAGGATTAGAGATTTGGCAGCAGCATTCTTCATAGGAAGAAAAACGGCTTGGGAAAGGGGTTGTCCTGGCTGGGAAAGAAGGTATGCCACTTGGCAGCTGTGTTCCCCAGGTGTCCAGCTGGGTACGTGGTATTAAACTAGCGAGTGAGGGGGTCAATACTAACGTTTTCAAACTGTCAAGAGCAAAAAGCTACAGGAATGCAAATGCCTTCAGAAAAGCAACTGAAAAACTGCCTTTGCTTTAGGTGAGAGAACTGGATGTAGAGCTGGGAAGGGAGTTGTACAAGGCCATGCAGGAGATTGGCAGCAGTGGTGTGAGTACACCCCATATCTTCTGATATTCATAGAATCATCATAGAATGGTTTGGGTTGGAAGGGACCTTAAAGCTCATCCAGCTCCAACCCCTGCCAAGGGCAGGGACCCCTTCCACTAGAGCAGCTTGCTCCAAACCCCTGTGTCCAACCTGGCCTTGAGCACTGCCAGGGATGGGGCAGCCACAGCTTCTCTGGGCACCCTGTCAAAACCTGTTAAAAAGCTCTTCCTTGGTTTGCATCAGTGCATGTCTGGGAGGCTGTGCCTGACCTGCAGAAATAAGGATTGATGGTTAGAGAACCGGCATCTTTGGAAGTGGGATTTCTCTCCATTTGGGTTGCAGGTGAGCTGAGCTCGAGGTGCATCTTGTGTTTTTGAGTTTGTTGCTTGTTGGTGCATATGAATATGTATGAATGCACAGATTTCAGCATCTCCCTCAGACTAAATAGCACCAGGGTTAAATGCATTTGCTTTGGTTGAGTCTTCAGCTATGAAGTTTTGTGGCAGATCAGTAAAACTGGTGCTCTGGTGAATGTTAAACAGGGCTATTTACACCTAAATCTCCTTCCTCACTGATTCTTCCTTTGTACTGCAGTAGTATCATAGATCTGGTTGCAAATTTCAATGAAATTTGTGCAAAAATGGCTTTAGAGCAGTTTCTGCTTGACAGTCCTTGTTGTTGTCCTTGTAAATACACAACTTGATGCACCAGACTAAAATCATACCATCAGAATGGGTTTTCTAGACATGGTTTCTTGTCCTTCTGAATAGACATTTGACTACAAATTTGACTTAAAATTTGTAGTCAGATGTGTTCTGTCACACGGGCAGAACGAGGGCTCCACATGGTGTGAATAACTGCTCCTGGCAGCACTCTTTACCAAGGTAGTAACTAAGTTGGATCTCGTATGTTGTGACCTGCCCGAGGCATCCATTTGCACCAGCTGCTGCAGTGTCCTGGGGAATTTCCTGCATGGCTTTTTAAAGATTTATAGATGCAGGGACAGAAAAAAATGGATCAGAAATCCCACATGCACCATGAAGATCCTTTCCTGATGTTACGTGCTGTGTAGCCATGTTTTCCTCCAAGCTCTTTCTCTCCATGCCATTCCAAGGTTTTTACCTTTATTTGCATGAGTGAGCCTGGGGTTGTGGTGTTCTGGTTTGCTCATCCTTTGGCAGGGCAAGCAGGTGAGATGTGCTGAACCTGAAGCTGAGAGTCTGAGCTGCTTACAGAAGGAGATGAGGGCTGGATGTGGGGTTCCAATAGGACGCAGGATCTTCATCTGAATCTAAATGAGCAATCTGATCTTCAGAGGAACTGAGCTGACTTTGCTTGAAATCAAAGGAATGGTGCTCAGCATCCCTGGAATTAAGAAGCCAAGATACAGGCTGCCACATACAAAACCAAGGCAAGAACAAACCCCAGACCACCTCCAACCTCTGTTCTGAGGCTGTAACTGCTCTGGCTCAGCTCCACAGCCTTTCAGGTATTCCTGTTTGCACTGTGTGCTCATAGACCTCTGTCCTCTTCTAAATCACACTGCTCTGTGCTCCTGACACTTCTATAATGGATTACTGACCACCGAACCTGTGGCACCCATTTGTTTTCTGCTCCCTCCTGCTTGTCCCAGTCCATCCTTAGTGCAAAGTCTCACTTTCCTCAGCCTTTTGCACTCTCCTTAACTGGTTGCAGCTACCTGGAGGCTACTTTTGTTAGAAACTCCCAGCAGATTTCCTGTGATGATCCCAGAGGCTCCTCTCCAGGTCAGCTTTGTCCCTTTGTTTCCCAGGCAGGAAGGACTCCTGCCTTGTGCAGCCCTGGGCTCCTTTGGCCAGCCCTTGTTCAGCCAGGCTCTTGAGAAATCCTAGTGGAGAGTTAGAACCTGGCAGATGGAGACTGTTACCTCATTCCACAAAAATGCTTTGTTATTGAGAAAATGGAAACTGTCTGAGGTTTGGGAGCTGAATAGAGTCATTGGTGTCTGTTTTAACCGCAGCTTGGTGGTGACTGCTGAAAGTTCCCCTCGCCAAGCATTCCCTTTTCCTACACCCATAATCTTCAAGTCATCGGAGAGCTGCAGTGATTTAACTCATTAGCTGAGTGAATGCTGAATGCTGTTGCATACTCTGCAGAAACTCTGCTAAAACCTCAGCATCTTCCAGCAAAAAATGGCTAGCCATAAATAACCCTTTGCAAACTGTTGGCTAGAAAAGTGATCCCTGTGGATACTAAGCCAAATCTAACCTTGTTTTCTGTTACAGTCTCAGCTCTGACTCTTGTTTGCTTGATTTTTCAAAAGCTGTGTTAAGATGATGCAGGAACTTCTTGGAGAGAAAAGGCATGCAACAGAGCTTTGTTGTGTTTTATCATTCTTTAACACAGGGATGTGAATGCCAGGTATGAAGGGAGATTTCATCAGTGATTTTATAAAGCAGTTTTCAGCGCTGGGCATTTGGGTGTAGAGGAGAAAGAAGAAGCTATTTGCAAGCTGCTTTTCATACTGCTGTGAATAATGACTTGAGTCAGTCCAGAGGAGCATTAACCGAAATCCAAGACTTGTTTTAGTTAAGATATTTGTATGCATTTGTGAAACTGTGGCATCTGATCCCTCCCGCTGAGAACATTGCATAAGCATTATTCACCAAGGCCCCTAATAGAGCTGAAAGCAGCAGGGTTAGCTCTTTGGAAATAAAATGAACACTTTAGTAATGTATTTTTAAACTAATTAATCTTGGCGGCCCCAGTGAATGTCTTCCAGCTGCTGCAGCTGGTTTTTACATGGCTAAATGCTTCGGTGCATAGAAAACCCTAGAATACTGGAAGCAGGAGATATTAAATACTGAATGATTACCCTGGAATGTAAATATGGCCCTGGTATTTTGAATTTGCTTACCCAGATTTCAAATGTTCACTTAGAAATTCATCGATGAATACAGTTCCAATGTCGTTATCTGAGGAGAAAAGGGACTACTCAGCATCTTCTCTGAATTGCTTTAAGTATCGGAGTGGGGTTCAGCACCAGGAATTTGCTTATCTGGATTAATAATCCCAGTTGTTTCGGGCAGAATCTGGGATCAAGATTTCATCTATAATGAGCTGTTTCCTTTCTAGGTCCCTGCTTTCTGTGGGTTTACACTGTAACTGTTAGAATCCTTTCCAGGCTGAGCTCTGCCTCCTGGGGGCTTTGAGAGGTTTTATTTAATAGAGAATGCGAAAACCCGTTGTAAAACCAAGGAGCAGTTGATTTTTCAGGCTGTATCTTAGCAGTTTAGAGCCCATTCTAAGTGTAAAACAACCTTATTGGATGATCCTAGCCCACAGGATTTCCCTCATATGAGTGTATTGGAGGTTAGGTAATTTCTCTTGCAGGTCAGATCTGTGTGGCTGCTGATCATGCCATTTTCCACCAAAACAGCATTTATCCTAACTCAGGACTGTTGGTGGAAAAGGTCTTTTTTTAAGGCTCTTCAAATGAAATTGAATAAATAATATTAAATATCTGCCTGAAAGGCCTAATTTCAGCATGGTTGAAGACCAGAATTCCTCCCCAAGATCCACATCTGATGGCAGTATTCCCAGGTGTTGCTTAGGATGGGAAGATGGTCAAGAAAGAACAGCGACAAAAAACATGTGGCTCACGAAATGTTTCCGAGTAGGACAGCTTTTGTCAGCATCATGATCCCACGTACCAGCCTAAACTGCTGACTCTTGCCAGGCTTTTGACTTCACCTTGGAATTCTGCTACTCTCATTTGAGGAAAACATGGCTTTTTCTATTCCTCAGGGTTAATCACTTTGAGCTGCTGTGTAACTCCTGGTGCTGCACTACTCCAGTGCCCTCTTCCAACCCAGAGCACTCGCTTTGAAAGCCTGATGTTTAAATAGTAGGAGCAACTAGCAAAGGCATGGTGTTACTTGGTTGAAAGATGTGCAGTCTGGATTAACTGTACTTGATAACTGAGCAGTACTGTGTCTGTCCATCATAGAATGGTTCGGGTTGGAAGGGACCTTAAAGCTCCTGTCCTTATCATCCTTCTCTTCCTTCCTTTTTTTCCCTGCCTCTGACAGAGCTCAGTTTGTGGAATCTATGTGGACACAGGCCTATAACATTCATTAGTGGGTGTCACGGTTTCCAGGCTGGCAGGGATATGTGCTGCATCTCAGAAGAAGAAAGATGGACAGGGACTTGGATCTTGGTTCCATTTTTAGTTCTCCCAAGCTTGCTTTGTGCCAGAACCCACAGAGGTGCAAATCCCACGAGGGAGATAAAATAACTGCCTGCCCTGCAGGTATTACAAGGGTAAATAATGTTTTTTGCTGGTGACAGCCGTTAGGGAACTGAGGAAGCAACAGTCCCATGAGAGTTACGGGATGTTGGATCTGTGGAAACTGAGTGCCCTTTCATTTATGGTCTTGCACTGGATCATCTTATTTGTGTTGTTTGCAGCAGGGAGTCAAGGAGCTAAACTGCTTTCCAAGTAAAGAAACTAATCCATAGTTTGTGTCCTTAAATGTGGATTAGTTATTCTCATCTGCCTCTTTTCTCAGCACAGGGAAATTTCCAAAGAGAAAAGTCAGCCTTTACATTTTAAGGCGTTTCAGTGGCTACCTTTAACTCAGGGAACACTTCATACCAAGAAAATTGCTGCCATGCCTAACTCAGAGTATTCTGGAATACATAGAGTAATAGCAGTACTTACTAAAGAGTCATTACTAGCAAGAAGTACGCAATGTTGCACGTAACTCAGCCAAGAGAAGTTTGATTTCTAGTATTTCTCAACCCTGTGCAAACATCATGTAACTCACAGCCAGATTAAATCTGACCCATCGTGCTTGGGTAGAAGTCTTGGATGTGTTGCTTTTGGAGAGTCTGAAGAGCTGTGTGTGGAAAATCACAAATGCACTTCAGGTTAGACCATATGCACAGGCTATGTATGTGTGTGTGTGTGTATGTGTCTATATGCAGAGTCTTTGTACTCTGTGGCTCACCTAAGGAATGATGAAGTAAGTGCTTTCAGATCCTTGAGAGCTTTGAGTTTAGAAGATGTAGAGCAAAACCTGAGTAAGATTGGAAGAGGGAAATCCAGAGATTTTTGAGTAACTGGTTCCCAAGTAGATCAAGCTGTTTGACTCACACTGACCCTTTCCAGTGGAAATCAAGGGGTTCTGCTGCTCATCTCATTCACACCTGACTTGGTAAGTCAGCCTTAAATTGATGTTCATTCGCTTTTCACTTTATGTTACAAGTTTTGCATGTTCTCTGTTTTTCTTTCCTTTTCTGTTATCATGACATTGAGAAATGGAAAGGATTTGGAAGTGAGCTCTACCTACACAAAACCAGAATCACGATTCTTCCGTGTCTTCTGCAAATTTAGAGTAACTTGAATATAAGTGTCCGATTTCCAGTCACAAGTAGTGACATTTAAACCTCTGTAGGAAATGCAATCCCTGTACTGATGTCACCCTCTGGTTTATGATGTGGCTGCTTTGTTTCTGGGCAAGCACTTGAGGGTTTTGCTGGTGAAGTGATGATTTACCACTGAGAGCCTCTTGCTGGTGGCACCTGCTTCGACTGTCTGCGCTGTGAGTCACTGGGAGAGCTGCTGGGACCGTTGGGTTTTACGCTGGCCCATCGCCTTCAGCAATGCAAGGTAACAGAGAACTGGTCTATTTTGTGTCTTGGGCTTTGCCAGTGTGGGACAAACCCCTTGGAAACAGCTTTTTTGCTCTGGTTGGTCTGGAGAACTGAAGGAGGGTTATTAGGGAGTTGGTGGTGACTTGTTGCAGTAAAACCCATGATCCTTGAACTGCGTGTGCATGCAAAAGAGTCTTGGAAGACCTTTCAATGTAGTCAAAGAACGGGTTGCTGTTGCTTCCTTCAGTGGATGAGTGTGAAGCACCTTCTCTGCAGCAAAGAAATGGGGCATTGTTTCGTATCTGCTGTTTCAGGGGCTGAAACATCAACTCTTCTTGGTCTTTACCTGAAAGTTGTCATGACAGGAGCCTCTGTTAGTTAAAATTCTGACCTTTTGGTGCCTTTTTAATCTGTGACAAATCTGTTTTGTGTAGGTTTCCTTGTAAATCTCGGATCTGAATGAGAGAATGAGGTTCTGCAAATGAGCCACAGACCTGGAACAGGGGCTCTGTAATGTTACTTTGGTTCGTGTGTTGGGTTTATCTCTGTGAAGGAGTAGTTTTCCTCTCTCTGGGAGTTTTTAGGGACAGCCACCGCTTGTGCTTTACTGTGCCACCCATCACCAGCAGTGTCCCATGTTGCTCAGATTGCCATGTGGAGCAACAGCCAGTTCAGAGGCAGACCCATGCAGTGGGCAAGGGTGTAGATGTTGCAAACCCAAGGGGTAAATACATGATATAGAGGCATTTGTCAATTTTCTGAGCATTTGTGCCCCTTAAAATAGCTGTTTCCACTTAGTCTTTTTGGATGTGGCACCAGTTTTCCCTAATGGGTACCACTCTAGCTCAAAACGTGGCAACGCAGCACGGCAGAAATAGGAAAGCGTGTTGTTATTTCTTAGAGATGTTCCAGTAAATATGTGACAGTTACAACTGATGTTATTTATGATGTCTGTTGTTCGAAATGTGGGGGATCTAAGAGCAGTTTTTAAAGGTGCCAGTGAGAAATGCTTTAAAAGGGAGCCTGATTTGAAGGTAACTGGCTCTGTATCGCTGAAGTGAATGACACTGAATGACCACATCACCTAGCAGAGAAATCTTCAGCCACAAAAGAAGGAAGCTTGTTTCCCGTCTATGTTGGCAAGGCCATGGCTAAAAGCAGAGGCTGTTTTCCCCTCCCAGTGATCCTGTCTGTCCCCGTTGTGTGCTTTCTGGTGCTCGGAGGGCGCAGCTAGGCTGTCCTTGCAGAGCAATACCTTTTTCAGGAGGGCTGCAGCTGACCCATAACAGCATCTCCCAGGCAACAAATGATCTTAGTTTTGTTTGGGACCACAGGCAAGCAGTTCTGGGGATGGTAACCTGAGACAATTTGCCTTTGCCAGGATTCAGTCCTTCCCCAGATTTAGAAGCTGCTCACATGCTGCGGGCTACAGAGCTGTAATTGCCTTTGCTTGCAAGGGACACCAGCAGCTGTAAAAAGGACCTTAGATTGAGACTGTCCTTACTTCTCATGCAGCCAGTCAGGTGGAGAGGCCCATGGTTAGTGGTCGGATGGTGGGAGAGGCGTCTCTTCTGCCACCTCCCTGCCTTTCTCTGCTGGTTTTGCCTGCAGGTGGAGAGACCCAAAAGGCACCAAGCTGCCAGGGTTACAATGCACCTCACCCTTCTCAGTCAGTATAGCTGCAAGAATAGAATCAGTGCTCATGTTTTGGGGGGCAAAGAATCAAATTGGAAAAGGGAGTATTTTGACCAAATTTGGTGAAAAAATGCACTTTACCCGTTAAGCAATAGGCATGCATTAAATGAACCGTGTCTGGTTTATGTGTCTTTTCCTGCTACTGGAAGTCAAAGTTGCTTTGTTTATTAAAAAAGCCCTGAAGTTGAGCAGAGCTTTAATCAGCAAAGAGCTGTCAGGCTTTCTGGAGAAGGCAGTAAGGGATCAGAGCAAGCAGGTTTGCTTTGCAGCACATGAGCACAAAACATGTGCACCATCACTGCATCCTATAGCCTGCCCACAAGCTCCCGTGTGTGCTCACTCAGAAGCAGGCTTGAAGCAGCCCCTTGATTGCCTTTCTGTGCAACACAGAGGTATAATCTAAGTACCTTTTCTTCGGGGAGGGTGAAAAGCTTTGTAAATGCTAACTTACGTATTGCCTGAGAAAGAAGAATGGCTTCATCCTCGATTTAAATAACAGCTGCCTAGAAGAAAAGTGGAAACTACAGCGCAGGGCTAGAATTGTGAGAGACCTTTAGGGAAACGGAGTGGAATTCCATTAGGTTGCAGTGAGATGTGTGCTGAGATGCACAGACCCCAGGACCGAGCAGCCAGAGCAGTCAGCTTGGTTTTGTTGCATTTAGGCTGGGATGTCTGTTTGAATTGCAGGATTCTTGTGCGCTGAGCAGATCTCAGATGAAGGTAAATTGGCCTCAGTGTGCAGTTAGTCATTTCCTGTCATGCTTTCATGTTTGAATTCTGCCGTTTTGGGGATGACCTTTATTTCATGGGGCAAAGAGATTTTGAAACGCTCTTGCCGGAGCCCTGGGTTTGTGCAGTTGGATAAGCAGTTAGGCATTTCTATGGCTCTGGGCCAACTTTGCTGGGTTATAATAAAGCAATCCAGTCTAAATTTAAACTTTCATTGCTCGATTATAATCCTCACAACATGCTTATTCTTTGGGATTCCCTTTTTCCTTCTCTACCAGCCAGAGCATCTCTCTGGGTTTCTGCATTTGGGAGGTTTAGGGCATCCTAGGCTCTGTGACCGAGTTCTGCCTTTTGAGTTTGGGGCATGGATGCGTTTTCCCTTTTGATCTTTGTGGTCATATGTTTGGTGCTGGAGAATACTGACCTCGTGCAGTGCTCTGTTCCCCGTGCATGGTTGTAGTTGCCATGATGTGTGGTGTTACGAGGCTGTAGCTCACAACAAAAACCACACATGCTACAACAGGTACCATGAAGCACCTTATCTACCAAGTTCTGATTTCATGTGCATTTATATATACTCTCTTCATTACTTTTTGATGAAACCTTATCCAGTTATGATCCCTTCCCACCACCTTTTCTTGCCCATCACTTCATAATGACACAGGCAAAGAAGGTCCACAGGTAAATGATGCCATGCTAAGCAACAGGCGTTTCACTGTTCAGATCAGCTTCTGCCTAAACCTGGGGTGAAACCTGGGGCCTGGAGGCCAGCCACTGCCCATTAATTTGTTTTATATGGTTGATGGCTATCTCTAGGCTTTGTTTTGTGTTCTTGCATTACTGTTTGCTGCCAGTAGGATGATGGTTAATGCACGGTCTGCTCAGTACGTCTGAAAGGCCTGTTCAGCCATGCACAAGCACTGCCTAGTTTTCTAGTGGAAGGAGGAAACTAAGGGAATTTGTGGATTGGACATTGGCATACTCTTATGGTGTAGTCTGTCAAGCACCCGCGAGCTGATGGTGTTTGTGCCAGGGCTGTTGAGGCACCATAAGCCAATGGAGCTTCCCTGGACCATGACTCTCGCTCCTCTGATCCTGTGATCACTGACACTCCCTGAAACTTGGCTCCAGCATCTTTCTTCCTATTACGGTCACCCCGGCCATGTCTACAGCTGCTGTTCTGCAGCAGTGATGAGCTTCACTAGCAGGTTTGCATTGTGTAAGCTGCTGCTGGCAGCAGGCTCCTGCTTGGCCAGCATTGCACGTGGCAGGGGAAAGTACCTGTGATATGGAGCTTGGGGCAGGCAGTCTCTCTTTCTTCCCCAGCCTCTTCAGACACTGGCCAGAATCTCTTCTGGCACATTTTTAAGCCAGAGGTTCCTTAACCATCCCTAAAAAGGACTTCATTTGGCTGGGAGAAGCTTCTGATGCGTCCGTACCTTACTCCTCTTGCACTTCTTCCTTCAGCTCAGTGGTCTGTTTGAGTCCCGACAGGTCCGAACTGCCCAAATGGTTTCAATTCCAGACTTCCTGTTGAGCATGCAGAATTTGCTTGCTCTGTATACATTTAGAAGGAGATTAACAGCTGATCTCTTGAGCAAACATTCAGTTTTGATGTCAGCAGAATGGCACAGGCTGCTTGTTCTGAATGCGGCCCAACCGCTCCGCTGCTGTTGGTGCCACCCTTGGTCCAAGCTGCTCTCTGTAGAGGGAGGATTTTGTTCAGAACCTGAAATAGTTCGTTACCCCCTGCCTTTAGTAATGACTTTTAACTCTTAAATCATTGCATCCTCTCCTCCTGGGCAGAGCTTTTCATTTTATGGGTGCATAGAAGGGGCTCTTAAGCTTCTTTCTTTAACTCTAGTAGGATTAACTTTCCCTAAAGAAAATAAGTCTAGAGGGAGGCCTGGAATTACTGTTGCCTTTCTCCTTGTGAGCCTGCACTCTGCTGTCCCTTGGTTGGGATATTGGAAGGTGACCAGCACCCCTGGGAAGCCTGGCATTTCTCACTGCTGCTGTTTGAACAGGTCTGTTTCTCTTCCTCCAAAGCACGTATCTTCATGCTCCCTGTGCAGATGCTTCAGCTCGCAGCTGGATGCAGGGGACCTGCTCGGACAGGGCAGATCTGAGGAGGAAAGGGACAAAAGCGGCTGAAAAGCAAAAAAAAGCAAGGTCTTGGCCACAGGAAGCTACAATTTGACTCTCAGATGGGCAAACGTGCCTGGTTTTCCACTGTAGCATGGAAAATTGGATTCCCCTGCAACTGTGGCCTCATTAAAAAGAGATTCTTTCTTTAAAGGGTAGAGAAGGGACAAAAGTCCCAGTGTGCGCAAATACTGCTTCAGGCTTTGTCCTATTACCTTGTATGGGGATGCTGCCTTGTGAGAGCCTGACTTATTCACAGCAGGTTTTCCTTTCACATAGGAAAACTTTTGGGTTATGTTCCCTTATCTTGGGAGACAGAATGAAGGATTTAGAGGAAAAAGGTCTATGAACTCCTTGGTGTTTTGAAACCACAGCAGAGTTTTGGGCTTCCAGACAGCCTCTCGTCCATGTCAAGATTTCTTGCAGACCATATCTAGTGGAGTCTGTATGCACATCAAGGCCAAAACTACTTCCTTGTGCAGTGTGCTGACTCTGCGTATGGTCTCCTGTTTTTGGCCTTTCTGAGAGATGTGGCCAATCATTTCTGGTAATTCAGGAAGTTAAACCTTAAAATCCTTGCTGCTTTGCAGATCTTTGGAGTCTTAGAGCAGTGGTCATTTTCCTCCCAGGATCAGCACTGCTGGTGTTCCAGGGCAGTGTGAAAGCGAGCCTGGCCTCCTGAAGATGCATCCCATCACCTCCTCCTCTGTAGAATAGTGCTGATATAGCAAATAAACATCAGCATGTCACTAATGGATAAAGTGATAAAGATGCTTCCTGCCTCTCAGCCTGTGTCTCAGCCTGTTTTCTGAGGCAGAGGGCACCTCGTGCTGCATTTACCAGAGCTGGCCTTTGTCTCTATGGGGTGTTCCTCGTTGCACTTGTAACCTCATTCCTCAGCCTCTCCTCCCCGCAGGAAGCTGCTTTGGGGCAGGACTGGGCTCTGTGTACCTGCCCTTCGCAGCACCTCCTGGAACCCTCTGCCTGTGAAGGCACTGCTCAGCCTTGCCGTGGCCGTTTGCCGTTGCTCGCCTTGGACCGGGTGTGATGTCTGAGCCTGTGCAAACAGTGCAGCGCTTCCTGCAGCGCCTCTGGGCAGGCTGGGTGCTGCAGGCAGGTGAGGCTTTGTTGGTTTAAGGGGAAGAGCAGACATTTGAGGGACAGTTGTGATTTTAGCACTCATCACGGTCTGTCTGCAGAGCGGTCGGGAGGAGTCCACGTGATGCGGTTTCGCTCTTTGGTTAGAGGAAACCTCAGAGGTCCCTTCTGAATGTTAGGAAACCCTCAATTTGCCATGCTAAGGCTGTGTTAAACTCGTGCAACAACCTAGGTCTTCCTTGTAACTTCCCAGAGGCTTGAACAGTTTCTGCTACTTGTTCCTCTCCATGTCGTGGGCATTTTCAGGAGCCTGCCTGCTTTGCTGACCAGGGTGACTCGGACAGCACTGATTTCATTGGAAATGCAGGGTGTTTCCTTACAACTGTGCCAGGCATTTCACTAAATCTGTTGCAGAGCCCAGAGCAGCCTGGGCAGGAGGTTGGTTTGCCCGTGCTTGGGCAAACAACTGTGGTGCAAGCTTGGTGCATGCACAAGCACAGCATCCCAGTGCTGCAGCTGATTCATTTGTCTCCTCCTCCGTCTGTACGAACCAAATCTTCCCTGTGTGTTGGAGAAACGACCTGCAGCATCCTCCTGCTGTGCTGGGGATGGGGGAGCTGCCCATGGGTGAGGCCCATGGTCCTTGTAAGGACTTTACCCCTCGAGAGCAGCCCTTCATCCTTGAGATTTCCGAGCTGTCCATGGGGAGGCTCAGTGCTGGAAGATGGATCCAAGGTGAGATCCAAGGGCAGGAAGTGACTCAGTGGTGCTCCAAGCAGGCGGGTGAAGGCTTGATGCAACACTGCTCCTGAGGGTGCTCTGTGCAGGCTGGGCTGCGCTGATGAAACACTCAGCACCTTGCTGGCAAGCTGCCTCCAGCCTCTCACCTGAAAGCAGGATCTCCTTTAACAGCAGATGGGGGATGTTGTTCCCACCGTGCCAGGTCTACAGCTGTGCTTGTGGGTTTGGGAGCAGAGCAAGAGAGCACAGAGAGAGGCAGCAGCATGAGGAGGTGCACAGTGCCCTATGGAGCTGGTCCCCACCACCCTGGAGAGCCTGGGCTGGGGTGTGCAGTGACCCTGAGCAGATCTGCAGGAGCAGTGTCAGGACTAAAAACGTTCCCAGTGGAACAGAGGGGCTGGAGCTGCTCCTCAGGGCAAGCAGCTGGTTTCCCTTTTAGGGTCAGAGGCAGGCACAAACAATTTCATGCAGATTCCAGGACCCATAATGGTTCTGGAAAGGCAACGGGAACAAAAAGCGTTCTCCTCCTCCTCTGACCTTGGAGCGTGTTGAGGACCATCTTCCAAAGCCTTGGCCCTGGGCGGTTTCATCCTTACATGGGGAACACTCGCCTGTCCCAGCAAGGTTGTGCTGTCTCTTCTGTTTAGGTGTGAGCTACAACTGCACAAGCAGGGCTCAGAGCAACCCAGGGAAGAGAACAGGCAGGAACCCAACAGCTAAAGGCAGGAACCCAACAGCTAAAGGCAGGTCTGTTCCTGTGTCCTGGGAAGATTTAGTGTTTCCCTAGGAATAGCCTTATGGGCTGCTCTAGGATCACTTGGTGGAGCAGCTGGCTGTGACCTGACAACAAACCCCAACCTGGTGTGAAGCTGCCCAGGGTTGCAGGTTCACCATGTACATGAGACCTCTCCCTGGAGGAGTTCCCTGCAGCAGGAATCATCTCAAAAGGGAGGTGAAACCCTTCGGTGACTGCGTGCAGCAGAAAGCCTGGCCCTGGACACTCTGTGCTGCTTCCTTTGCATAATAGCTTCCCAGTTTATGGACACTAAAATGAATGTATTCATCTCCTGGGGCTGTTGCTAAGCCACCTGCTGTGTTGCTGTGGACAGTGACACCAGGGTGGTGTTAGGTGCATGTTACTCTCTAATTAGAAAGTGGACTGGGCTGGGTGTCCTTGACAAATTGCTGACCTTTCCCCATACATGAAGCTATTCTGAGCTCTGTTCCAGACTGATCAGATTTGCATCCTGGAGCACTTTAAATGTTGTTTGTGAGAGGGCCTCTTGTTCCCAAAGCTGTTCATGGGCACAGGAGAGGAACTGGACTTCCTTTCTTCCATGAGCACAGCTATATCTGTCAGAGGGAAAGGCTAGGCAGCTGGCAGGCATATATCTGTTGTTTATTTTTGCCCTCAGACAGCTGGGAGAATACCCCACACCCAGCTCCATGGTCCCCACGTATGAGGGACCTGCTTCGCTCCTTGTCCCACAGGGACTGCAGCCATGCAGTAATGGGCAAGCAAAGGCTCTCTTAGCAACTGGAATCCCATCATTTCAGGGCAACACCTTGCTTAGTATTTGAAGGCGTTACTTACGTCACCCTTGATCCCAGCTAATGTTTACAGGGCAGGGCAGACTGCAAAGTGGGATGAGCACATGTGAATTAGCACATCGTAACTGCCTGTATTGTGACTTCTCAATCTGAGCCTCAGTAAAGGGGGTTGTGAATGCATTTCTTCACCAGTGGAGACAATTTCCAGGTTCCTCACCACAATCACAGTAAGAACTGGGGGCTTTTGTACTCTTTCTTTTATTCCCATTTCTTTTGTCCCACCCCCCTCTTGTCCATGAACTTGGTCTCAAGCACTGCTGTGTCCTGGTGGGGGTGTGCGAAGATGCAGAGTTTGCTTTGGCACTGCACAGGCCTTTGACACCCCTGCCCAGCACTGCATGGGAGACCAGAACAAAGAGAGCAAACAGCTTATCTAGTACAAATAACCCCGAGCAAACTTCCTGGGGCTGTTCCGTTTCTTCTGTGGAAGAGGCATCCTGGAGTCTGATCCCATCCACTCTCACAGCAGTCTCGGCCACGTCATGCTCTTGGGGCTTGCTCTGCATCAGCCAGGGGCTCTGACTCCAGAGCCTGAGAGCAGGAGCTTGGCTTGCACAGCATGCAGCAGGTATAGGTAGATTTGGGGGAGAAACTGCTCCAAGTGGGGGTGAGCAAGAGTCTTCCACGTTATCGTATGGTTTTCGCTTCCTCTGTGTCGTGCATCCTGCGAGGGACCTCCGGTATGGCCGGTGAGTGCTGGTGGAGAGCATCGGTGGGCTCAGGAGTGCCAGCGGCCCTTGGTGGTGGTGGAGGAGATGAGTCCTGGCACTGCCAGGAGCCTGGGTGACAGCATTTGGGATTGAAGTGTTCCTGTCCTGTCACTTTTAATCCTGGGCTTGATGATGGTGACAGCTCAGCTGCACTGGGAGAGCAGGTCCTGAGCACTCGCTATGGAGCTGGTGCTCCCACCTGTAGGGTTCCTGTGGGTGCTGGCACTGGGTTCCAAGGGTGCACGTGGAGCTGGGCACAGCCCCTGCCTCATTAGGGCGGTTTGTGGTTCAGCACTGGCTGGGTTTATCTGCTCACCTCCCATCCCTGTGACACAGGGAAGTGCTGTCCCTTGGTTTGAGCTTGGGGCCCGACACTCATGGATGGACGGTGTCAGGCACAGGAGGCCGAGTCCTTGGAAAATCCAAGTCTTCTCCATTGAAGTTATTTTGCCTTCCCTTGTGTTTTCTCACGTCCTCTGACCCCCTGTTCCAGGACCACGGAGATAAAGCACAGCCCATTGAGCAAACACGGCAGCTCCCAACTGCGGCGGTACCGTCGCTCCCAGGGTAGGAGTGCTCATTAGAGGCCCTTTTATTACAGACACACCTTGGAAAGTTCCCTTCAGCAGGGCTGAGGAGGAGGAGGGTTATTAATTTGATTTCCATTCTTTGCCAGGGAGAAAGGTCCCAGGCACCTTCAGGGAGCGAAGGCAAGTGGGGTGGCAGAGGTGGGTGAGAAGTGGCCAGGAGCCACGCAGGCTGCTGAGGGAGCATGGAGGCTGCAGCCCGGTGGGCTCAGCACCTCATGGGATGCCCAAGAAGGAGGGCAGAGCTGGGCAGCGGGGCCAGTTTGGCACCCATCAGCTGGCAACAGCCTGGAGCTGCTGCTTTGGGGCACTGGTGGTGGAGCCATGGCCCCAAGGGCACGCTGTTCGCAGGGGCAAGCCACGGAGCTGCTCCTGCAGCCGCAGCCACGCGCAGCAGCATGCCACGCTGCGGGGCACGGGGCGGGCGGCAGCTGGGTCCCCAGTGTCTGAAAAGGGACTTTGTTCCCCCTCCGTTGGTCACGTAGCCCTGTGGGAACACTGGATTTATTCACCACCAGGCCTATCAGCACATACCAGGCTTGACAACAGCTGGGAGCTGTGTGGCTTGACCAAGAATAGCCCTGGGGAGCCGGCGGCCGTGAGTCAGAGCTGTCTGGATCGGCTTCTGTCCCGGAGGCTGCCTCCCAGCCTAAGGGAGATGGCCGGGGAGGCTTGGCCATGAGCTTGGTGTGCCATTAAATGCTAGGTTGAGCCATAGCAGCTCTTTCTGAAGTGGGTGGGTTCACGAAGAAAACTGCAGCGTGTGGCACTCTGCTGCTGATGGCTCCGATGTAATTCCACGGGCTTGTCCGCACTTGACAGCGACCTGTGTTAAAGCAGGGTGTGATTTTGCAAGTGGAAAACTCCATATTTAGGAATAACCAGGCTAAAGCAAACAGGAGGAAGATCCTCTTGTTCTGGAGCTCGTGCTCCGAAGGAAGTGAAGTAGTTCCTCAAACCTCTTGTCTCGGAGGGAGACCAGGGGCAAGGAGCGAGCTCTGATCTGCACGCAGCACCTCTGCTGCTCGTAAACCGCCCGTCCTCCTGGGCGCTTTCCCCTTGAGGAGTGGTTGTAGATGGAGCAATGTGTGCAAAGCAGTTTGCTGGGATAGCTGGGCACAGCCCTGTGGGGTCCCTGCTTCCTGCTCCCCTGTGGAGCAGCTGCTTGAAAGTCCTGGAGAAGCTCCAGAACTGGAATTCCTGACAGCCCCGTGGGGCAGAGCATCGGCTCCCGGGCTGGCAGGAGGAATCTTGCTGTTGGTCCAGGGCCATGCTGGTGTCTTGGTAAGCAGGTCTCCCTGCAGGTGGCTGGCTCTCGGATGTGACGGTGGATGTGCACCCACACAGCGTGTGCATGGTCCTGTTTTCAGTGCCAAACCTAAAGCTTTCAATGCACGAACATTGTCTCTTTTGGTCCTCATTTACATTGTGCTTCCCAGCAAGGAGGCAGACAGTGAGGAGCTGTCTTCTGGCTGCACGCTCATGTGTCAGGGTTCCTCTGAGCGGTGCTCCAAGTATTGAACTTGATTATAAACCTAAAGCAAGGCTCATCCCAGGCCCTGATTGTGCGCAGGAGCAGCAGCTCGGGGCTGGGGCCTGTCCTGGTGTTGGCTCCGTGCAGGGGTTCAGGGTCCTTGTCCTCTGGAGATGGCAGGGCTGTGCAGGGACATCTCGGGCAGCGTAAGCTGATAGTGACCCAGCATCAATGCTGATCTCTTAGCAGGTGAAGGAGGCCCTCAGACTGGCACCATGACAGAGTGCTTTGACTGCGACAACTGCAAGGAGTCCTTGTATGGGCGCAAGTACATCCAGATGGACAACGGCCCCTACTGCATCCCCTGCTACGATGCCCACTTCGCCAACACCTGCGACGAGTGCAAAGAGCTGATCGGCCACGACTGCAGAGTGAGTGGGGGACCCCGGGGCTGGGCAGGGTGGTCCCTGGGTGATGGGTCCCCTCCTCACCTCCGCTCTCCTCCGCAGGAGCTCTACTATGAGGATCGCCATTACCACGAGCACTGCTTCCGCTGCTTCCGCTGCGATCGCTCCCTGGCTGATGAGCCCTTCACCTGCCAAGGAGAGGAGCTGCTGTGCAACGACTGCTACTGCAGCGAGTTCTCCTCCAAATGCATTGCCTGCGAGAAGACAGTCATGCCAGGTAGGAGCAGGCAGAGCCAGGCACTGCAGTTGGTTCCTGGTCCCAGCAGCGGTGGGGCTGTGTGGTCCAACAGTGGGGCAGCAAGGGAGAGAGATGAATTTCTGTTCCCTTGGCACTTTGCTTGTCTGCCCAGCTGCGATCACCACGGCAGCCCTTTGTGGCTGCTGCTGTTTCCATGAGGAAGTGAGCTGGGGGGGGAGATAACAAAGGGTTTCCTGGGCATTTCCTGGTGTGTGCTGACGAGGAGAGAAGGAATGACTGAAGGTGTGTGAGCGTCTCTGGAGGTGGCCCGAGGCAAAAGCGTGTCTTTGCTTGGCCATTCTGGCACCATCTTCACATATAGGTTACAACAGGCGTCTGCCTTGGCCTGTGTGCTGGTGCTAGGGGCATGTTCCTGCAGCCCTCCCCTCGGGGCTGTGGGGCGGGCAGGGTGTCCCTGTGCAGCTGCCTGCGGGCCGGTGCTGCCACAGGGCGGGCAGGCAGAGAGCTGGGTGTGCAGGGCCACTTCACAGCGCCCATGTGTGTGCAAGTGCTGCTCCCTCCTGTCACCGTGAACTCTCTCCGCAGGATCCCGTAAGCTGGAGTACAACGGACAAACCTGGCACGAGCATTGCTTCATATGCAGCAGCTGCCAGCAGCCCATTGGGTCACGCTCCTTCATCCCAGACAAGAAGGATTATTACTGTGTGCCCTGTTATGAGAGCAAGTTTGCTCCTCGCTGCACTCGGTGCAAAAAGGTACGTGGGACCCGACAGCCCATAGCCCCCGAGTTCTTGGATCTAGGGATATGTTCCCTACTCCTGTCTGAGCCTCACCAGAGAAGGGTTCAGGCTCCAGCACCCCCATGTGTCACCAGTGTGTGCTCCCTTCCTGCAGACCCTGACCAAGGGAGGAGTGACTTACCGGGATGAGCCGTGGCACAAGGAGTGTTTCGTCTGCACAGGCTGCAAGACCCCCCTGGCTGGCCAGCAGTTCACCTCCCAGGATGACAACCCCTACTGCATCAAGTGCTTTGGGAACCTCTATGCCAAGAAGTGCAGTGCCTGCACAAAGCCCATCACAGGTGAGCAGAGCAGCTCTGGGGACAGGGCATTTCTGCATGACCTACCTGCCCTGTTTCAGGCCATCTGACAGGTGGTGACTTCTCTGGTGCACCCTCTTGTGTGCACGTGTCACCCACATCCATATGATGCTCGTACACGTCTCCACCACGCAGGCTTGCTCAAAGGTCTCCAGGCACTTTAAGCCTCCCAGGGACAAATGCTGGGGAGTGCAAAGCGCCCTGAGGCATATCCCCCACAGAAACAGCTGGAGCCACCTTCTGAGGAACCCCACGAGAGAGAATCTCTTTGTTGCAATGGTCCTGTGATCACTTCTGTCCCTTTATCTGCATCTTCCAAAGTGGTTAACTGTGCCCCTTGGGAGGAATTCCTTCTGCCCAGGGTTAAAGGCTCCCAAAATGACCTCTCTCAGCGTGATCTTGTGTTTCCAGCTCTCCTTGTTTGAGGCTAGTTGCCATGCCCTGTGGAAAGATTGCTCATAGACATGGAAAGCCAGAGACTTCCAGCCCTAGCGGGGGCAGCAAGCCTAAACCTGTTGTACCTGCCTATGACAGGGGAAGCAGAGGGTACTCTTCTGCAGAAACCCTTAGGAGGGTCTGGCCTCCTTCCTCTTCTCCTCCACTTGACCTTTCCCTCTGCAGCTCCTGTCTCTTGCTGCTTGGGCAGGCAGGCAAAGGCATTCATCAGCTGGTGACTCAGAGGATGACTCCGGCTCAGGACCCGGCAGCTCCTGGGCTCATCGCTTCCCGTCTGGCCCTTATCGGTTTGCCCCAGTCCCTGGGAGAAGGGGGTCAGAGCCCACAAGTCCAGCCCCTGCTGGAGGAGGGAGGAAGCTGCCGCAGAGCCTCTGCTGGGGCTGGTGGCAGCAGAGCTCTTCCTGGGAGTTCCCTGTCCTTGCAAGGTCCTCTTCTCCCCTCCAGGAGTGCTGGTTGTGTTTCAGGTGTATTTGACACTGGGGTGGTTTGGGTGCCAACACAGTGGGTGCAGCACTGCGGGGGAAGACCTGACTCGGAGAGGAGCAGGCAAAGGCTCGCTCTGTGTGGGAAGCTCATCCCCAGGGGTTCTAACACTGCTCTCTGCCCCTCCTGCAGGCTTTGGTGGTGGTAAATACGTCTCCTTTGAGGACCGTCACTGGCACCACAATTGCTTTAACTGTGCCCGCTGCAACACCTCGCTGGTGGGGAAAGGCTTCATCCCTGACAACGACGAGATCCTGTGCCGCGACTGCAGCAGCGACCTATGAGCCTCCGAGGACACCGTGGGGCAGGGGCCTTCTCTATTCTTCGGGGTCTTTGTGCCAGACCACCCCACCACCACTGCAGGGGCAGGGCACAAGGCACAGGAGATGGGGGCTGACCCCGAACCGCGGTGTGTTCAGGGGGTTCCTGTGCCCCTCCTGAAGGCTAGAGTACGCTATGCTATGGCTCTGTGCAGAGCCAGAGCTCAATAAAGTTGAAAAAGGAGCTTCAAGATCCCCCCCACCCTTCCATTATTTACTCTTTCCTTTTGCTTCCTGTCTGACCAGGCACAAGCTGAGCCCAAGGCCCCAGCTGAGCAAAGGGCAGCAGCAGCTTCAGCGTTGGGCTGCTGGATCTGCAGGCTGGCAGCATGGATTTGCTCCCCTGGCACGCTGCTGACTTCTCTCTTTTCCCCACGTGCTTCCCTCGCTCTGTGTGATACAAGGCAGCAGCTCCTGGTCCGTGCAGCTTGGCCTTGCTGGCCTGCAGCGTGGATGGCTTACGTGTGGTGACCTGGGCATGAAGGGCATGCTGTGGAGGGAGCTTAGGGGACACCAGGCTGGAGCGTGGCCAGGAGATGAGCATGTGTCCTGCCAGATGGGAGCCAGCTCCGGATTGCTGGAGCCGCCTCACTGCAGGCCAGACCCTTTGCTCTGCTCCATGGGGGTGCTCTCAGGTGTGGATGAGGAGCTGGGATCGCTCACAGGTACAGGGTGTTCAGCCCCATCTCCTCCCTGCCCGTTCCCATCTGTGCCGGGATCTCCCAGGGCTGCCTCTGCAGTGCCTGAGCTCCAGTGCATGGGGCAGCCCCCCGAGATGTGCCTGGCTGGGCCCTGGAGAAGGGTGTGCTGAAGGCTGAGAGCACTGCGGGCTTTATCCCTGCTCCATCCCTGCCATGGGACGGGGATCCCCTTGCTGAGCCCACCGCCAGCAGCACACGTAACCCTGCAGACCTTTGTGGGGCTGTGGCTGCGCTCGGTGGGAGCACTGGAGGGGAGGGACTGGGAATGTGGGGGGCAGCATCCAGGGCTGTGTCCCCCCTGCGATGGGCAGAGTGCAGCAGCTCCCCTCATGCATCGCTGTGTCCCAAAGCAGAGGTGGCACCTGGGCTGCCGTGAGCCTTTGCATCCCCCAAGTCCCTGCGCTGGCCCTAACTGCAGAATGGGACATCTTGAGCCATCCTTGCCCCAAGGCTGAGCTGGCCCTGGGCCCCTTAAGACACCCCCCCCTCTTCAGTGGGATGCTCCTGCCTGCCTTGTCCCTGCATCCCTTTTGCTTCTGTCTTGCTGGGGCACTTCTGCTGACCCTGCTTTCCTGCTTAGACAACCGTGTACTTTCCTGAAAGCATCTTCTTGTGTTTGGGTTTTTCCCTTTTGTACTCTTTTTGTCATCAATATCTGTCATTTTGTAACCAACTGCAGGATGAAGGGGCAAGACCCCCCCCCCCAGGCTTCATTTAGGAACAGAAAAGCCCGTTCAAATGTTATGCATGTTGAAGTGTTATTAACTGTGTATTCAGACCCTTGTTGAACCCTTGGTTGAAAGCTTTGATGCAGGCAAATCAGAGTTTGTGTGTCTGCTATTCTGAGGAGCTTGGAGCAGTCTCAAGAAGGAAGTATCCTAAACCTCAGCCTCCTGTGTATTTCCTATGGCTTTATATAATAAACCCTTTTAGTGATGCTTGTTCTCATGTGTTTCTTAAGCAGCAGGCACAGGGCAGAGCTCTCAGCCTTGTCCTTACCCTGCACTGGGGATGGTGACCCCCCCACTCCATTGCTCATGCCTACCCCAGGCCATGCCCAGCCTCAGTACCAGCCCTGTGGGTTATGGCAGGGAAGCAGCAGCTCCCTCTTCCCGCTGTGGGTTCCTGTGTGTCCGTGGTGCCTGCTGCTGGGCAGGACGTGGCCAATGCCTCCAGGCTGGCTGCTGGGTCAGGCTCAGCCTCCTGCGCCGGTCTGGATCGCTGTGGTAGGGAATCCCATCCCACTGCGCAGACAGGCTCCCTGTCCCCTGCCATACGAACTCCCCCGGCGGCTCTCGGGAGGAGGTTTGGGGGGGAAGTTGCTGTAACCTCCATGGGGATAACAGTGCTCTCCTCCTGGCAGCCTTCCCCGGGGCAGTGCATTGCTCGTTCCTCCCTTGCAGCCGCCGCGGAGCCGTTCATTCCTTAACATCTGAAACCGTTTTCCACAGATTCCTTTACATTTACTAACGGATGCCACAGCTTCCTCTGGGCCTGCCTTGCCCCGGCCCCCAGCACCGGCTCCTGCTCCTGCTCCTGCTCCCCTGGTGCTGCTCCAGCGCCGCACTGGGCAACGAGGGCCCTGGCACATTCCTGGCTCCTTCCGAGGCTCCTGCTCTGGCAGCAGACGGGTTTGTTCAAGGAAGAGCTTTGCTGCTGTAGCTGCCCTGCGCCCGGTTTTGCTTGGCTTCAGAAGGTGAATGAGCAGCCTCAGCCCCGCTGCAGCGGGAGCACCGCAAGCCCTTGTTCCTGCAGCGCCGGGCCCGGGGATTAACCACAAAGGGTTCCTGTACACGGGGCCCCCGGGCTCCTCTTTCAGGCAGCCTCAAGAGCCTCACGTTTTTAGCCAAAAAAGGAAATGCCCCAGCTGCACGGGGCCTGGAACATCTGGATTTTATCCCTGTCATGAATGGGTCACGGCTGCGCAGGGCCCAGAGCCTGATTTACAGGAGGGGGAGGGTGATGTCATGCACAAACATCCCCCGAGATTCCCAGAGTGCGGCTCTGCAACAGCCAGGAAAAGAGGATTGAGCACAGGCTGGGCTGAGGAGGGAGCAGGGGGACTCGCTGGGACTCCAGGGCTGGGGTGGAGAAAGGGGCCCCAGCGTTAAAGCTGCTCCTGCCTGCGGCTGGGCAGGAGGGAAGGAAGGGCTGATTCCAGCTCCCTGCTGGTGGTTGCCCCGTTTCCAGCCGTGGCTGCACGCAGGTCTGGGCAGCAGCCAGGTTATGTCCTTGTCGGGCCTTGTCTGGACCTCTGCATCCCTCCGGGTGACTGGAGCGGCATGGACCAGCACCTCCAGGTGATGGTGCTGGGCTGGAGGCTGGTGGGAGAGCCAGTGCTCCAGTGTGAACGGCTCTCCTCTGTCTCAAGTCAGGAGAGAGGGCTGTGGTTACAGCCAGGCCGGACCCTGCAGGCATCCCCCAGGTCTCTTTTGGTTGTCCCTTTGTCCCATAGTGAAGGTCCTGAGGAGGTGGGGAAGGAGCATCCCATAGGATTCCCTGCAGGAAAACTGTGCTGTCCCTCCTGTGAGCACAAACTGCACCGAGGGGCACCATGCACAGTGTGAGGAGCAGGGAGGTCACGCAGGGGCTGCTCTTGTCCCACCTTGACCCTCCTAATGCCAGCAGCCCCAAATAAAGAGGCCCTATTGGCCGACGGGACATTGCTGGCTTTGAGCTCCTTCCCTTTCCAGGGATGAGGTTTCACGCAAAGGGAAAGGGAAGAACACAGAGTTCAGAATCTTATCTCCCTCTTTATTTTTAGACAGGCATCCGTGAGGAGGAGCTGCCGTCCTTTGGGGCAGCCTAAAGGGTGATTAAAGGCAACACCGGTACCTTCAGCACCGTTCTCTCTGCAGTGAATTGGCTGTTCCCAGGGCAGGATCACGTTTGTCTGTCAGAATTAAGCCCAGTTCCTTGTCGCTTTCGTCTTGAGGTCATTCCCCGTTCCTGCTCTAACCATAGGGATGGCTCACCCATTGCTGAGGTTCAGGTTAACGCTGGCGGTGCAGCCGGCACCCTCTGCTCGGCGCTCAGGGGGGCAATGAACACCCAAGGGGAAGGAAGGACCGGGTCGGTCCCGCTGGGTGCCGCTGCCTGCCCTGCCATTGCCTCAACCCGGCTGCAGGGGGCGCTCCACAACGCCGTGTGCTGCGGGTACCGGGGGTGCCGGTGCTGAGCTCGGCGCACGGTGGAGCGGGGCTGAGCTCCCGCGGGGTCACTGCACAGCGCTGGCTCCCAGCACCTGGATGCGCACCCACCCCTGGGAGAGCTGGAGCAGGGAATGGGGCACAAGTGTGATGGGGAACGGGTCAGGGACCTGGGGGGTTCAGTGTGGAGAAGGGAAGGCTCAGGGGGGACCTGATCGCTGCCTACAACTGCCTGAGAGGAGGATGGAGCCAGGAGGGGCTGGGCTCTGCTCCCAAGGAACAAGGGATGGGACAAGAGGAAACGGCCTCAAGCTGCCCCAGGGCAGGTTTAGATGGAGCTGAGGAACAATTCCTGCCCCAGAGGGTGCTCAGGCATTGGAACAGGCTGCCCAGGGCAGGGCTGCAGTCACCGCCCCTGCAGTCAGTGGTGGCCGTGGGCAAGGGGGACCCCATGGGGGCTTCATCCCGAGCCCTGCCCGGCCCCTGCTGCAGTGCGCGGGGTGGGAACCGCTGCGGGCACCGCGGACCCCCCGCGGCCGGAACCTCCCTCCGCGGCCACACGGCCCGGCCGGAAGCTTCCGGCGCTGCGCTGGCGGGAGCGGAAGAGGAAGAGGAAAGCGGCGGAGTTCCGGTGGGGTGCGGGAGGATGGAGACGATCCTGGAGCAGCAGCGGCGGTACCACGAGGAGCGGGAGCGGCTCATGGACGTCATGGTCAAGGAGATGCTCACCAAGAAGTCCACGGTGCGTGCGGGGCCGCGGCCCCACGACCCCACGACCCCGACCCGTGCCCCGGCCCCTGCCCGCTCTCACCCTCCGCTCCTCTGCCCTCAGCTCCGCGACCAGATCAACTCGGACCACCGGACCCGGGCCATGCAGGACGTGAGTGCACCGGGACCGGCACCGGGCTGGGCTCTGCTTTGTGCCCGGCCCTGGCGGCATCGTTTGGGGTTTGCTTTTGTCTCTCAGAGGTACATGGAGGTGAGCGGCAACCTGAGGGACCTCTACGACGACAAGGACGGGTGAGTGCTGCCCGGCTGCCTCCCCTGCTGGGGAGCGGCTGCTGCGGGTAAAGGACCCGGGGGGGGGCTCTTCAAAGCCCATTGGAAGTGTGTGAGGTCTGGGAGAGCAGGGCCCGAGGTCTGGACACCGAACGGGCTGCACGTTGGCCACGTCCATGCTGGCCCCAGGCACCGTGGGGTAATGGGGATGCTCTGAGTCGCTGTGGAGGTTCGCGAGGGGATCGAAAGGCAGCACCGGAGCTGGAAGAAGACGGCGTCAGTGTGAGTGTGGTTCCCTTTCCCTCGTAACCTGCCCCTCGTTCATGAGCTCACAGCTTACGGAAGGAGGAGCTCAGCGCCATTTCGGGGCCCAATGAATTCGCCGAGTTCTACAACAGGCTGAAGCAAATCAAGGAGTTCCATCGGAAGCACCCGAACGAGGTGAGTGGTTCCCTGCGCCCTAGGGTTAGGGTTAGGGTTTGTGCTCCCTTTTCCTCACCCCTGCAATCAGCAGGCTTTTCCTTCCGCTTTAATTGCCTTAATGCTGAGCACACCGAAACGCTGCTGGAGGGACGATGGTGAAGGGTAGGCAGTGCTTCAGGGGCAGTGTAAGCTGCTGGGCGAGCGGTGGGTAGAAGACACGAGATGCTGATGTGTTCTCCCTGTGCTCAGACACGCTTTGGTGCTGAGGTTTTTCAGCCTGTGCCATAGTAACGGTGAAGAAATGCTTTGGGCACCTTGAGCAGGTTCTTGTTTGCAGCCTGTGATGCTTTGTGTATGTTTTATCCTGGGACTTCTGTGCCTTCTGCCTGTCCTGGAAGATCTGTGTTCCAATGTCAGTGGAGTTTGAGGAACTGCTGAAGGCCAGAGACAACCCCAGTGAAGAGGCTCAGAGTAAGTGTGTAGTTTTCTATGGGGCCAGTGGAAGTGTGGTGTTATTTGGGGGTTCTTTGCTCTGGTTTGCACACTTCAGAGTTCCACCTCCCTTTTACTCAATGACTTCTGGAAACTCTTCTTCTGTCATTTAAGTTCTTCCTCTTGAGGAGTGTTCTCATGTGCTTACACAGGATGTCTGATTAACGTACATCCCTTAAGCACACATTCACCCAGGGTTAATCCTTTTCAAGTTCCAAAGTATGTGTGCAATAAGGAGAGAAAATGAAGCTCATGATAAAGCTTTTCATGATCTTCCCTACAGATCTGGTGGAGTTCACAGATGAGGAAGGGTACGGGCGATACTTGGATCTGCATGATTGTTATCTCAAGTACATCAACCTGAAATCATCAGAGGTAAGTTCATTTCAAAGTCACTTTGTGTTCCCCATACACCTTGAGAGCACCTCAGTTCTGAGTGCTGCTTTGTGACTCTGCTGTCTTGGTCTCTCAGTTGTTAATGTCATGATGGCTTCTGTTTTCTGCTACTGAGTGCTGATAGTTGTGTAGGGCAATGCGTTAACACCCTGAGAACCCCAGGCCTCTCCAGTCCGGAACGATGGCATGAACTAGAGCTTTTCTTCTGGCCTGGTACCTGGAAACTGGGTGTTAATCTGGCAGCATATGTAAAAAGCCTGACTCAACCTTTTTCCTTTTAGAAATTGGATTACATCACTTACTTATCCACGTTTGACCAACTCTTCGACATTCCCAAGGAGAGAAAAAACGCTGAATATAAGAGGTGAGCCTTCCTACCTGCTTCTTTTATGACAGTTGATGAGAAGCAATTTGCTTCTTAAGTGCACAGTTGCTAAGAATATAATCCACAATCAACCTTAACTCGTGTGAGCTGGGTCACTGAGCTGTCGTAACTCAGTCTGAGCCCTGAGAAGGACGTGCAGCACTGTGGAAAGCCACATCCTACCCTGTGGAAGGACCGTGCTTTACCCCTGTAACTGCTGCATCTATAAGTCATGTGTCGTTCTCTTGATGATCTCCCTTTGGAGCAGCAGAGGGTGATTGCTTTCCAAAGAGGTGGTTAAATGTTAGAGGTTGATACTGACCTGTGCTCGTGCTTACTCTGCCAGGTACCTTGAAATGCTGCTTGAGTACCTACAGGATTACACGGATCGAGTGAAACCGTTACTGGACCAGAATGAGCTTTTTGGGAAGATTCAGACTGAGTTTGAGAAGAAGTGGGAAAATGGCACGTTCCCTGGCTGGCCGGTGAGCAGTCACGGGGCGCTGTGAATGCTGCTGTACCTGTGAGAGCTTGAATGTGAATCACTTGTGTAAAGTCAGCACTGAGGTTAAGTCTAAGAGCAAGGTGGTTGTGTATCACAAAGATGCAACTTAATACGACTTTGAAGTTGAAACCCGACGTAACTGGTTTGAAACCTTTTTAAGCTTTGCTTATTTTGTAGGTTTCCTATTGTTCCCTTGCTTGGTTTAGTGGGAGATTTTGCATCTGTGAAGATAATTGCTTTTCTTGAGGTTGGAATGTTGCATGAAGTCGTGTTGTAGGATGTTGTGAAGATCTTGCATGTGTTTTATGTTGGCAGAAAGAGACCAGCAGTGCGCTCACTCATGCTGGAGCCCACCTGGACCTCTCAGCATTTTCCTCTTGGGAGGTAAGTGCTCAGTGCTCAGCACTTAGGGCTGTGTTTTGGGCAGGTAGAAGCTTCATCATTTCATTCCTTTTCATAACTTGACTTGCTGTGCTTTTCTTTGGCTCTGTGCTCTCTGGATAAAACCTGGATTATGCAGATGATTTAATTTCTCCTATTAGGGGAATGTAACTTGAAAGATCTGGTCATATTTGTCACATTCCTCACTCTTTGCAGTCCTTTCCTGCTGTTCATTGGTTGTTGTGTTTTCTAATGAGTTAAAATGAATGTACAAGCATATTGTGTTTGGTGAATGGCTCCTCTCTTGTGATTTTAACTGAACAGGAATTGGCCTCTCTGGGACTGGACAGGTTAAAATCAGCTTTACTGGCCCTGGGACTAAAATGTGGTGGGTAAGTTGCAGTCTTTTTATAGTTCCTTCTCCTTTTTGAGGTATTCCTGGCTTGCATTCCTTTATGGGATACTTGATTTATCATCTCTGTTGTACAAGAATTACCTCAGTGATGTTTGAAAGACAAAGCATGGAGAACCAGTCAGGGGATACAGTGATGTACTCACTGTGGTGAAAAGTATCCTATAGTGGAGTCTCTTGGTTGGAAGAATTTGGCTTAAAGAATGAAGACAGATAATAGGGAATCTCATGATCTTTTAAAAGCAACATTTAGAGTTTTGTGGCACGAATACAAATAGTTCTCAGGGAATGTAAAACTGGGGTTTGGGCTCATCTCCTCCCTGCTTCTCCACAGTACTCTGGAAGAGCGTGCCCAGAGACTTTTTAGCACTAAAGGCAAATCCCTTGAAGCACTTGATCCTTCCTTGTTTGCCAAGAATCCAAAGACAAAAGGAAGCAAAAGGTGAGTTCTTAAAGGTTGGAGGTGTTCTCTTCACTTGCATGAGAAGTGTTCTATAGACACCACAGTCGTATGGTTGTGATGGGTCGATTCTTGGAGTGTTAGAAGCTTTTTATGTTGGATCACATAGTCCTGACCCAAGGAGAAGATATCAGAGCTGAGTTTGCGTGCAGTTTACTTTCCATAAGCTATTTGCTGTTTGTTTTCTTGCTGTATACAAGTCAAATTTGCCTTTAGGAACTCGGTGCACACAGGATGTTGGCAGTTCCAGAATGGGCTTCATTAAGGTCCTTTATCTATTTCCAGAGACACTGAAAGAAATAAAGATCTCGCATTCCTGGAAGCTCAGATTTATGAGTATGTGGAAGTTCTTGGGGTAAGGATTTTATTCTGTCTTTGAGGGTTTTATTTCAGAGCTGTCAAACAGTGACTGAAAGGTCATCCACATCTGTACCCAGTGCTTTCATAGGCAGTAAGAAGAGTTCTTTTCATATCCACAGTTTTAAAGTGCATTTTAGCAGGTAGCTTTTTCTGTCAGTAAGTAGAATATAATGAATTACATTTATATTTCCATTAGATAATTACTTTGCAGGCTTTTAGGAACAGACATGTCTTGGGTCTGTCCCAGAGGGTGTTTTTTGCTTCTAAGAACCACATCAGTGTAGTTCATTTCCATTTTAAGTCCAAAACACAGGGTATTGCAAACCCTTACTTGTCCTGCCTCGATGCTTGCCTGACTCCTTGTTTCAGTTCGGGGTGATTGCTTTTAGCAGGGTGGCTGCTGGTGTTAGCTTGTCCCCTTGGAAGTGCCAATGGTAGTATGAGTTTTCTGTCCTTTGTAAGTAGGAAATAGTATACTAAAAACTCCAGTTGTTGGGCTAGTAAAATGAGAGTTCTCTGTTTCATACTGGCTTTCCATTCCCCTCCCTCTGTACATTGAAGATGTGTTTCATGCTGCAAGAGTGTGCCCTTCCTTTGTTGCTGTGAACAATTCTCTTTTCTTACATTAGGAACAGCGGCACCTCACCCATGAGAACGTGCAGCGTAAGCAAGCACGGACAGGGGAGGAGAGGGAGGAGGAGGAGGAAGAGCAGATCAGTGAGAGTGAGAGTGAAGATGAAGAAAACGAAATCATTTATAATCCTAAAAACCTGCCTCTTGGTTGGGATGGCAAGGTAACAGCGCTGGAAGAGCGGGAGCTCTCACTGTCTCCCCACTGTCCTGCTGTTTGAACCTGCCTTGCTATCTGACCTAATCCCCATTTCTCTTCTCTTGCCAGCCAATCCCATACTGGTTGTACAAATTACATGGTTTAAACATCAACTACAACTGTGAGATCTGTGGTAACTACACCTACCGAGGGCCCAAGGCTTTCCAGCGTCACTTTGCAGTGAGTAATGCTCTGCTACAGCAACATCAATACCAGGTTCAGATAATCTTTGTAAGAAATAGTAAGTCAGTGGAGTGCTCAGGTGCCCTTTTTCCACTGCTGACATGTGGGTCTGGGCTGATGCTGTAGGGTTGTGATTGGAACTGTACACCGTGTAGCTGTATTGTGGCACTAGGATCTGTTGTGCCAGTTTCTGTCCAGTTCCTTCTTGTTTGAACACCTAATTCTTGTATCCAGGTCTGGTTTGTGCACAGTGCCTCTGTCGATTGTCTAAAGGCGAGGAAAATAACAGAGGTTTTTAGGACTCTGTTTAGATTTGTGTTTTGATAGTGCTTGTTAGTGTGTCTTTATAGTCTCAGGCATTGCAGATGGAGCAGCATTCCCTCTGGGACACTGACCTACATCTCCTCCCCCCAGGAATGGCGACATGCTCATGGAATGAGATGCCTGGGGATTCCCAACACTGCGCATTTTGCCAACGTCACACAGATTGAGGATGCGGTCTCATGTAAGTACCGATGGCAGAACAGAGAGCTTGTGCTGTGAACACTTCTATTGGCTCTTGCCTGATTTGCCCTTTCCTGGTGACCTGGGGAAGCCAGAAAAATACTTTGGAACTGGTAGAGCCTATAGGCAGCTTTTGCAAGCCTACACAAGTCCTTAGGGCTGACAGTGATTACAGCTCGATGCGTCTGTGCTGATGGATTGAGGGAGCTGCCTCTGTCTCATGCAGAGCTTGTTTCTTCAGCCTGCCTCCCTTAGGTTAACCAATACAGGTTGTAGTTCCTGGAGGTAAATTAATTCTTGCCTAGAAGAAACCAATTAAAGGCTTGATTTCCCAAAAAGCTATTATTACCTTTGGAGCAGTATCTCTGAAGTAGTGGTTTTGGATCTTTATCTTGTGTCCCATCCTGAATGCTCCCTTTGAAGCCTGCCTTGCCTTGGTTCTGTGCCTTTCAGTAAACCATACACAAGAATGAAAAGTTTGTAATGGATATTAGATATCCTGGACTGCAAAAAGCTCTTCTGTGTGTTTGACCTGATTAAAAACCAGTTTCTCAAGGGAAATGGCATCAGATCCTGTATGACTTTTGTATTTACAGTGTGGGCAAAGCTGAAACAACAGAAGGCTTCGGAGAGATGGCAGCCTGACACAGAGGTGAGGCATGACAGAGGCATTTGGATGTGTCTGGTCCTGTGTGTGTGGGATCCCCAGCTTACCTGGCCTGAACCCTCTGGTTCTGTCAGATGAGTCTCTAAGAGCCTCCTGCACACTGGAGACAGCAGCAGGAACTGTGCTCATTGCACAGCTCCTGGTAGTGGTGCTGTGTGGAAAGTGCCTCTTGTGTTATGTTGGAGAGTGGTCCAGAGAGTACAGGCTCAGCCCTTTGTGTAAGAATCCTTTAATATGCTGCTGCTTTACAGTACCAGTGTCCTCTTTGTTTTGTGAGGAGAAGGAGCTGTTGTGAGCAGTGTGCCTTTTCTTATAGTCTATCTCAAACCAGTATGCAGGGCAAGTGAAGGCATCCCTGCCCATGGCAGGGGGGTTGGAACTGGATGAGCTTAAGGTCCCTTCCAAGCCAAACCATTCTATGGTTCTATGAAATAACAGCCTGTACTACAGCTTGTAATCATTCTGCCTCAGGATAAGCTCTTCTCATGGGGCCTGCTGGTAGATCCACTGCATCCCTTCATGTGGAGAGGTTCTTGGCTGCAGCTGAACTTTAAATGCCGTAGCACAGCCTCAGGTGTCTCTAAACCATTGGTTCCATCCTAGGAGGAATACGAGGATTCCAGTGGGAACGTGGTGAATAAAAAGACCTATGAAGACCTGAAACGTCAGGGGCTGCTGTAGCTTTTCCCACATGAAGGATTTCACCCCGGCAAAGCAAGTGGAGATGACTCTTCAGCCCCTGATTTTGTATGTGCATGAATAGAGATTCCAAGGATACTTTCTAGGGTCACTTTTAGTAAGCCCCGCGTGAAAAGCAGACTTGTGACGTTGTTTTATATTAAAAGAAAGCAAAACATGAAAAAATAAACCGATTTTAACATAGGAAGTGCTGAGGAGCTTTGTTTCCTTTCTTATGCTGGGAGGAAGAGCTTTGGTTGTGGTGGTTTTAAAACGCTTTGTACACAGTTTGAGTTGTCAGAAGCAATTTGTTCTCTCTTATTTCCACGCTGATGGGAATATATGGGATGAGAATTGACTTTCTATAAAGCCCACACGGGCGTTGTGTGCTGACATGAGTAACTGTCCTGTGTCTTGCTGTATTCCTATGGTTTTCTTCTGGCTCCTTTGCAAAACAAATGCATTTGGCTTCTTGCTGCTTTTACCTCAGGCTGCCTCCCTGTGGAGCTTTGGCCACTGGGATGTTTTTAGGGTATTCACTGAGCTTGGTTTAGGTTGGGCTGGGTGGGCAGTTTGGGGTCACTTCTGCAGCACTGTTACTGACTCGAAAGAGCTGTGTGGTGACATCTCTAGCTTCAAAATGAGCCCCCTTTCCCTGTGGTCTCTGCAGAGCCGTTGGCATCTCCAGGAGTCCCAGGTAACAAGCACTTCCCCTGGGTGATGGGTGGTTGGCAGGGGTGGAGCTGGTTGCTGGCACCAGGGTGCAGCCTGTGGGACCGGAGCTTCTGTGGTGCTCAGAGGCTCTCCAGTGCTGGCAGTGGCTGCAGGCTCTCCAGTGCTGGCGTTGGAGCTTCGAGGAGCAGCCGGGCAGGGTGAGTCAGTGCTGGGGGCTCTTCCCTTTCCCTGCCCTGGGATGAGGCTGTGGCTGGTGGGGGTTTGTTCCTAAGCCTGCTCTGAGCTGGGTTGGGCTGTGCTGGGGTGGTGCCCTGCTCAGTAAGGTCCAAACCTTGTCTGGGTGGTGGGTGCCCCACTTTGGAAGCTAAAAGATGCCAGCCTGCATTGTCTTCTATTTGCTTGGAATGAAGAGCCTCAGTGAAGCCATGAAAGCTTCATCCTCCCATGATGGCTGCTGCTGCTGGATCACATCTTTATTTGCAGAGCATCAGTTAACTGCTGCACGGTGCCAAGCATCATCTGGACCTGCTTCATGCTCCTGGCAGCTGGTGTGTTGGCTGCGAGCTCTGGTGCAGGGTTACCACACCAACGGGAGCACGTGGCTCCCAGGGGCATCCTCCCAGGCCCCTTTTGCGCTTGTTCAACCACCTCCTGCTGCAGCTGAGGCTCAAAGCACCTTCCTCTTGCTCCCTAAGTGCAGGCAGGCACAGAGACAGTGCTGAGTTACTTGGTTATTTACATGTTAGGTGGTTTCTGGGTTGGGAACCTGTTGAGAGGACGTGGAGGGCAGTCTGCAGAGGTGCTGTTGGTGGGTGTTGTTATTGCAAGGAGCTTCAGATTGAAAAGCATGGCCTGCACTGCACTGAACAACATGGATTTCTCTGGTATCCCGTGGTGTCTGGGATAAAGGCTGTAGAATTTCCTGGGAGAATGGTTCCTTTAAGGCCAGCTTGGATGGGGCTTGGAGCAAGCTGCTCTAGTGGAAGGTGTTGGAACTGGATGAGCCTTAAAGTCCCTTCCAACCCAAAGCACTCTGGGATCCTATGAGAAAACAGACTCAAAAGTCTCTCTTAAGCACCTTGTCCTGATTGTTTCTGCCACCTCATCCCAAGCCATGTGCTGGGCACGCACAGGGAGCACATGAGGGCAGTGACCACTGCACTGGCCTCTCCTGCTGCCCGGCTCTGAGCCTGCCTCTTCCTGCCAGGTCCTGGGAGAAGCTGCTGCTGGATGGGGATGGGGATGGCAGGGCACCGGCGGCTCATCCCCTCTGCTCAAGGTAACAGGGGCTGTGCTGCAGTGGCTGTCCCGGTGCTCCCAAGGAATCCATCCCTGCTGGAGGCTTTGCCAGAGGCTTCCTTGGGACAAGGGTGGCTGCTGTCACCGGGGGCTCTGGGCAGGGATTTGCAGCAGGGCTGGTCCCTGCAACCACCACAGGTCCCTGGTGTGTCTGGGGGGCTCCCCACAACCTCCCTGCTCCGGGGAGGCTGGGTTTGGTGTGTTGGGGTGAGCATCCTGTGCTGCTGGGAGGCTCCTTGGGCTGTGGCTGAAGCGGTGGCCTCAGCCATCCCCACTCCATTCCAGGCCTGCTGCTCTGCGTCTTGGCTCTGCACCTCTGCTTCCAGGAGCCTCTTGCTGCAGCAGGTGAGCTCTGTACCCCAAGGGAAAGCTGGGGGGGGCTCTGTGAGGAGCGGGGCAAAGGCAATGGGGTGCGATAGGGACTTTGCTCCTGTCCCCTCCAGGCTGTATTCTATAGGATGGAGCCTTGCTGAGGACCCTTTCACCAAGGTTTTGACCCCTGAAAGCCTGTTCTTCCCATGCAGGATAGCTGGAAGGGGGAGGGAGAAGCTGATGTAATATCCATAGTGCTGCTGCGGTGGCTTCTTGTCTCTGTTGGGAGCTACTTGGAGGTTCTGGGCTGCAAACAGACCTTGTTTGGGACATCCTGTCACTGGGTGCCATCCACACCCCAACCACAACGTGACTGATGCTTCCCACAGGTCCCTTTGGGCCCTGCCGTGGTTCAGGAAGGGATGCAGGGTGAGGCTGATGGCGGTTCCTTTACCAAGGGGGAACTTTCTGTCTTCCAGAGCACAACGCAGCCTCCAAAACTTCGGTGGCCCCCACCAACACCTCAATGGCCCCCAACACCGCAGTGACCCCCAGCGCCTCGGTGGTCCCCACCAATGCCTCAGTGGTTCCCAAAACCTCGGTGGTCCCCAGCACCTCGGTGGTCCCCAACTCTTCGGTGGTGCCCAAAGCCTTGGTGGCAGCTGCCAACACCTCGGTGGTCCCCAAAGCCTCAGTGGCCCCCAGCATCTCAGTGGTCCCCAACACCTCGGTGACCATCCCCAAAGCCTCGGTGGCCACCAACGCCTCTGTGAATGGTACAGAAGCAATGAAGGTAAGTAAAGGAATGGCATGAAGGTGGTTGTTGGCCAGGCTGTTAGAGCCCCACGGACATGGTCTGCAGCCCAACTGATCTCTCATGAGAACCAGGAGTCCCATGAGAGCATCCCCTGTGTGGAAGGGGAGCACCTCGGGCACGGTGGGTGCATGGAGGCAGCTTCTGCAGAGAGCGAGGCCATGGTTGGGGGCAGCGCCGTGGTGCATTGCAAGGAGGCTTTGCCGCACGGTGACACCCTGGTGTGTTCTCCCTCCAGCTCCAGCTCACCTGCCAGAGCTTCCAGTGCTCCGGGGAGAGGTGTTACCAGGATGGAGCCCACGCCAACGAGACGGTGACCTGCCGTAATGAGACTTACTGTGAGGTACGGAGCTGCAGCGGGGCTCTGAGAGGGGAAAGTCTGTTTTCTCTTCCTTTGTATCGGGAATGCACAGCACCCTGTTAGTCTGTGTCATAGAATCACAGAACCACAGAGTGGTTTGGGTTGGAAAGGACCTCAAGGTCATCCAGTTCCAACGCAACGACAGCCCATGACTCTCCTGTTTCCCTTGTCTCTCTGTGGCAGCCTGTCAGTTGCTTTTGCTCCTTCACAAAGGCATCTCTTCACCCTCCTTCCTTTGGCTCTGCTGTTGCAGCTGTATCGTTTCTCCAGCACAAACTACACAGCCAGGTGCAGCAGTGCCTGCGGCTCGGGGATGTGCAGGGCCAACAGCAGCGTGAGCACACCCGAGTGTGCCCTGGACTGCTGCAACTCCTCCCTCTGCCTGCAGCTCAACGCCAGCTCCTATGGTAAGTGCCCACAGTGGTCTGAGGTTAGTCCTGCTGTGGAGGAGGGAGATGATGATGGGTAAAACCCATTGCAGAGAGCTGGGGCTGCATCGCTGCATCTCCTCCGCACATGAACTGTGGTGGTGAATGTCCCGTGTGTGGCTGTGGAGGGTTCTGCATGGGCTCTGTGCTGGGCACAGCCTCACAGGGCTCTGTCTGTGTCTGCAGGTGACCTGCCCCCTGCCACCATGCCACCGACGACCACCACCTCCAGAGCTCCCCCCCACAACGTAGGTACCAGCCAGGCAGATGCTGCTGTGGCCGTGGGTGCTGGGTCTGCTTTATGGGGTCAAAAACTGCCTGCACCCCTCCTGCACCTGCTTTATGGGGTGAAAAGCAGCCTCTGGAAGGGGATCCTCAATGAGCTTTGAAAGAGGAGAGTCCATCATGAGCCCTGTCAAACGGGCCTGCTCCCAAGCCCAGTGCTTACATCAATTCAAGCAGTCGGAGCTGACTGCATGGAGCCTTTCCTGCAGCCACAGGGACCGATGGGGCACTGCAGCCTTTTTCCACCACCTGCATGGAGGGGAAGGTGCTTATCTTTGCAGAGGCCTCTGAAGAGGAAGGAAAAGGAGGCTTGAAACTCGTTTGTGCTGCTGGTGTTTCACTCAAGCTTCCTCCAGTTTCAGATGGGTGCTGTTTGCCTTTTTATCTCTGTATCTGAAATGCCTGAGGCAGAACAGAGAGGGGTTTGGGAAGGGAGGGGTTTGTCTAAAGTTCAGTGCTTGTCCTGCTTGCTGAATGTACAGTGTCTGCTCCTCTCTTGTAGGGGAAGGTGTGCGCAGCGTTCTCCTGTCACGGGGATGGATGTTTCAAAGGCAAGAAGGCTGTTGCTAGATGCAGTGTTGGGCAGGACTTCTGTGAGGTAAGGAGCAGGAGAGCCCAGGAGCCTGCAGGGTTCCTGTGATCTGAATACTAAAAGCTTGGCCGGGCCCCCAGGCTAACGTCTCTCTCCTCCTTCCAGATGAAGAAGATGGGCTTGAATTACATGGCGGGATGCAGCAAAGCCTGCAAGGCTGCCAAACCAGTCTGTGCTGCTGGGACCAAGGCTGCCTGTTACCAGGAGTGCTGCCCAGCCACCCTGAAAGCCAGCTGCCTGAGGCTGGATGGCAAAGTCCACGTCAGTGGTGCTGGGCGGGTGTCTGCGGCCCCGCTCATGAAGCTCATGGTGTGTGGGGTGGTTCTTCTCCTCACTTCCAGGGGCTCTGCTTCCCTCTGGGGGTAAGCAGCAGCCTGGATGCTCTGCAGTGCTCCTCAGCATCCCTGCTGCTCTCTGGCTTCAGCCAAGGCCGCTATTGAACACCCTCTGTTCCATCCCTGTCCCAAGGTGGCCCAGTTGCATGTGGCTGCTTCTTCCCCTGTGCAGGTGCCTCCTGCCCACAGGGCAAGCCTAGGCCTCTGAGCTTAGCTCAGCCCTACGCAGGCCCTGGATGCTGATTCCCAATTCCCACCTCTCATCCCTAAGCTCCACTCCAAATCCTGCACCTTCCCAGGATGGGTGAGCCCCACGTCCTGTTTGGCATCTTGCATTCAGTGAGTTTTAACTCCTTGTGATTGAGCCTCCCCCAGCACAGCCAGAGGAAAGGCATTTAATCCATGCACTAAGGAAGCTGCAAAGGGCCGTTGTTCCCTGTGCTGCCAAAAACCTGGAGGCTTGGGAGATCTGCAAGCCAACACGGGTTTCTGGGAGCTGCTGCAGATGGGGCTATGGATGCTGGATGAGTAACCTTGGGAGCAGGAATGGGATGGGGTTAAGCCTGCTTAAACCCCAGAAAGTTCTGCCTTGACTGAAGGCACAGAGCTTGCTTTAGTTGCTAATCCGCTCACAGTGCGGCCTTTCTGAGCATCCTCTTACTCGTTAGTTTGAAAACTGCTCTGGTGTTGGGATACCTCTTGTCTGGGTCGGTGGAATTAGGAACTGCGTCTCCTCTCCAGTTGTGAAGCAGGAAAACGGGATTCATCTCAAAGCATCTCCTGTTGTAGCTGATCCCCTTCCACCGCTGTGATTCTCTGCCGCTAAAGCAGAGCCGTGACGTGAACCACCTCCAGCCTCTTCCTGCACCAGCCAGCGCTGATGTGCTGTAGCACGCACCGGTGTCAGCGCCCGCTCCGCTGCCCTCCGCCGCCGCTGTCTCTTCCAGGACTGCACAAATACAGAGCTCTGGTCAGGGGCTGGAGCGTGTCTGAGCGCGCCGGGGCTCCGGGGGAGGGCCTGGAGGGGCCGCTTCGCTGGTGGAAGGGGTTCGCTCTGCCAGCCCTGGTGAGGGGCTGTGGGCTGGGAGCCAGCGAGGAGCCCATGTGGGGCTGGGTGAGAAAAGCCTGGTGGAAGCTGTATCCAGCCCGTTCCATGTCACAGGGCGCGGGTCCAGTGCATCCCGAGCACGGCGCAAGGGTGTGTTTGGAATCTGATTCAGGCCACAGTAGCAGTGTATCCACAGGAGCAAACCAAGGGGTTTTCCGTCTCAACCCCAGCTCTATGTTTCTTGTCAGAGCAGGGGTTGACAGTGACTATTTCAGCCTGTTCATTTCCTATTTGCAGTCCTTCATCCACCCTGGATGGCTGCTGGAGCACAGGGACGGGAGCGGGGAGGCAGAGGGAGAGCAGTTACGTTAATGGGGACTGCTCTGGTGTTTCCTAATCCCTAGATCTCGGCTATTGCTCCTGCATCTGTGGGAAGACCTGGCTTAGGCCAAACTCCCCCACCTCCACGCAGAAGGCTGGGGATGGCTCACACCCTCGGTGTTAATGAAGTCCCGTAGTTATTAATGTAATAATAATTAACAATAAGCAGACTTGTGCCAGCCGGGTCCTGAAATCCAGCACGGAAACAGCTCAAGGTGCTCCTGATGGAATGAGCCCTCCTGGCCCTACCCTCCCGCGGAGCTCCCTCCCTGCCCGTTCCGCTGCATCCAGCCGCCGGTGCCGCCCCGGCCCGGCCCGGCCCGGCCTGCAGGACCCGGGCCCGACCCCGCTGCCGCTCGGCCAAGCCGCGCTCCGGGGCGGTGCCGTTATTTCCGGCGGCCCCGGCGCGCAGGGTAACGGAAAAGCGGCGGCTGCGGGGGCCGGTAACGGGGGAGGCGCGGCCTGAAGGGGCTGTGCGGGGAGGGGGGGGGCCGGGCCCGGGCCCGGCAGCGGTGCTGAGAGCGGGGGGTCGGGGCATGGACCAGTCGGTTGTCATCCAGGAGAGCCTGGCGGAGGGCGCGACGTGCCGGATCGTATCCTTTGCACCGGGGGTGCGGCGGGAGGCCGCGGGTCCCGTCTCGCCGCGGCCGTTCCTTGACGCTGAGCTGAAGGCGGTGCAGGGCGTCCTGGCCGGGGGGAGCCGGCTGCTGGGCCTGGTGGAGACCCGCCGCGGGCTCGCGTAGGTGACAAGACCGAGGAAAGGGGGGGGGGGGGGGGTCCGGGGCCGTGCTGCGGGTGGGCACTGGGGACACTGGGCCCTGCGCTCCGCTGGGGTTGGCCAGGACACGGACGCGTTCGTTTCAAGGGGCTATAAAGAAGATGGAGATGGGAGAGCCCGGGGATGATGGGTACGGTACGGGTTGCTCCTGGGGATGTGCTGGCTGGACACAAGAGGGAAGTCGTGCACACTCCGGCACTGGAACGATGTCGCCGGGGAAGTGGTGGATTTCCCAACGCTGGGCATTGTTACGGTTGTTCAGCCTGGAGAAGAGAAGGCTCCTGAAGGGGAGACCTTAGAGCAGCTCCAGTGCCTGAAGGGGCTGCAGGAAACCTGCAGAGGGGCTTTGGACAAGGGCCTGTAGGGCCAGGCCAAGGGGAATGGCTTGAACCTGCCCGAGGGGAGACTGAGATGAGCTCTGAGGCAGAAGCTCTTCCCTGGGAGGGTGCTGAGGCGCTGGCACAGGGTGCCCAGAGAAGCTGTGGCTGCCCCATCCCTGGCAGTGCTCAAGGCCAGGTTGGACACAGGGGCTCGGAGCAAGCTGCTCCAGTGGAAGGGGTCCCTGCCCGAGGCAGGGGTTGGAGCTGGATGAGCCTTAAGGTCCCTTTCAGCCCTTCTATGATTCAGCTGCGCAAGCTGCTGGCCCATCGAATCTAGCTCATGCTTTGCCTAGAAAGGTTGGACAGAAAATCCTTGAGGTCCCTTCCAGCCTGGGATTCCGGGAGTCTACAATTCATTCGTATTCAGATGATGGGTGAGCAGCTGGCTGGGTGCACAGTCAAGAACTGCTTTGGGGTTGGCATGAGGCTGTGCTCGCAGGTGATCCTGGGTGGGATGGGATCTGTCTGCACCTGCAGCGATGCCTGAATCGAGGAGGCATTGCCTCTGTGTCTGCTCTGTGCTTGCAGGATCCACATATACACGCACCGGCGGATGGCCATCGAGGCTGAGGATGTCTGCCTGGAGAAAGTCATCCCCATCACCGAGGGGTTTGCAGTGGAAGAAGGTACGAACACCCTTGGGTGCCTTAGCGGCAGCCTCCAGAGTTTAGAATCCATAGTTTGTTGTTCTACTTAATGACATTTGGGATTTATTCAGCTTTCACATTTGTAAGTCATTTTGTAATCCCTGGTGACTCCTGCGTGCACTGCACACTGCTGCCAGGGCCCTGCTACATGAATTGCTCTGCACCGCAGAGCGCCCCATGGCCTTCCCAGCCCCAGCAGGTTTGTTCTGCCTGTCTGTGCATACCAGGAATACTTGGGATTTGAGGAACCTACTGAGCTCACTAACCTCAGCTCATCAGCGCGGGCTGTGAACCTGTTGCCTTGCTTAGTAACCAAACCTGTGTTTTACGTTTGCAGTTGTAATTGACACTGACCTTCACGTCCTTGGTGAGTTCTCTTGTGGTGTTCTGAGCGCTCCTGGGCCCTTGCAGCAGCTGCACCCCATGGGGTTGGAGCAGGGGCTCTGGTGGTCCGGACTATGGAGTGGGGGGATCTTGTCTGGCTCCTGTTGCGGGTCTTGGGGTGTTGTTTGCTGTGATTCATTCATGTTAACAAGTATTGTTCCCCCCGCTCAACCAAAGGAATGTTTCTTCCAGAGGCTTTTAAACTGCTGCTGGAAGATTAATCATTGTCACTGAATGAACAGGGTAGAAATTATTATAAATGATGACTTTTCCATTTTTAAATGGCATTCTCATGTAAAATGTAGCTTGGAGAGGCTTGTTGCTAAGTCTGCATGCATTAACCCGCTGCTGCAGAGCGCAGGAGATGCTCAGTTGCTGAGGGCTGACCTCAGGAACTCTTTTTCTCCCCATGTCTTGAGGCTGTGACGTGACTGTCCTGATCACTTCAGAAGATGATGAATTCACGGTGCAGTTGCCTTTCGGTTCCCACACACGCGCGTTCCTGCGGGAGGTCAGCCGGTGCCGGGAAGGTACGAGCTCCATCACGGGCTGGATGTGACCCGCAGGGTTGGTGGTGGATGGAGGTGCAGGCGCTCGCCTGGTCCCTGCTGAAGAGTGCCTGAAACTTGCATGCAGTTGTTATAGCTCGCAGCGTGGCGGCTCCTCTCGCAGCTCGGCGGGGATGCTCGGTGTGTTCGCTGAGCAGATGCTGGTACCTGCTCTCCAAAGGCTGCACCGGAGCTCGTTTGGAGCCCGTGAGGGCCAAGCAGAGCTCCCGCCGTGTGCCCTCCCTCTCGCCCTGTCCTCCCGTTGCCCTTCCCGCCCCGGAGGCGAGGATCAGCCCCGCGCTCACCCCGCTCCGCCCGGGGCTCGCCTCCGGTCCCTCCGCGCGGTCGCTCGGGGCTCTGAGCCCTTGGATCGACCCCCGCGGAGGGCGCGCTCGGAGCCGCCGCCGCCGCCGCCTGCTGCCGGAACGGGGCGGGCGCTGGGGCGGTGCTGAGCCGGGGCGGGCTGGGGCCGGTGGCGGCGCCGAGCTGCGGCGATGTCCGCGGGCCGGCGGCTCCGCCGAGGTGAGCGCGGGTCCCACCGGAGAGCGGAACGGGACGGGGAGGGAAGGGAAGGGTAAGGAGCGGGGCGGGCGGGGGAGCTGCGCTCTCCGGTAGCCCGGAGTTAATGCGGGGAACGCCGGTGCTCGGGCACGGCCCGGCCGCTCTGCGGGGGACGACGCCCGCGGCGGGGATCGCCGGGGCTTCGGTGGGTCCGGGGCGGAGCGGCTCGGCCCGGCCGCGTCCCTGTTTGCGGAGCGCAGGTGTGGGGACACGCGGAGCACCGCAGCGATTCCTCGAAGTCAGAGCAGAGGAGGGAAAGGGGCGAAGTTCGGGGTTGCAGTGCGGGACGGGCCCCTCGTGTGAGAGTGTGGAGCCTAGAACCGGCTGGGAGAGACCTGGGCGTATCTTGTGCTCGGGAGGCAAAACAGGCTGAACGAAACACAACCCCGGCCCTTTGTTATTGTGGTTTTGCTGTTTCTAGAGCGGAGTAACACCCTATGAATGGTGAGCTCCTTGGGAAGTAGTTCCCTATCAAATCGTGCCTCTGAGCTTTGGCCAAGTTGCCTTTTCAAGGCTTCATTGTGTTTAGGACGATAGTCTAGGTCATGTTTTGCCCAGACAGGTTGGATCAGGTGATTCTTGAGGACCCTTCCAACCTGGGATTCTCTGATTTTATGATGTTGAGTCAGAGGAGTCCAGGCTTTTTGGACCAGGAGTTTTGGTTGGTTTGGTTTTGGTTCTTTCCTCTTGTATTAGCAGAGGAAGATGCTCTCTGCCATCTGTTGGGGTCTTTCGGAACATAAATCGGTATAGAATGAGGTTTTGTCTTCCAGGAATAGTTGTGTCTCATTCTGTCCTTAAATTAACATGCATACTGAGATAGCAACTTTGATATGCAAATCAAAGCACATTTAAATGCTGTATAAATACTCCCATTTGCTAGTTGAATCATAGAACTGTTTAGGTGGGACAAGGCCGTTAAGATGGAGTCCAACCATTAACCCAGCACTGCCAAGTCCATCACTAAACCATGTCCCTAAGGGCAACATCCACAGGCTCTTATATACCTCCAGGGATGGTGACTCCACCACTGCCCTGGGCAGCCTGTTCCAGTGCTTGATAAACCTTTTGGTGAAGCCTTTTTTCCTAATATGCAACCTAAACCTTCCCTGGTGCAACTTGATAGACAGTAAAGTGATATTAGTTCATTACCTCCTCTGTGAATTAAAGCTGGCTGGTGAATGAGAGCATCTGTAAAGGGATTCAAATGTGCTTCACCTTGTACGGTTTCTGTTCACAATTTTGGTTAAAACCCCTACCCAACAACCTATCTCTGTGCAGTCACAGTCATAACTGTGGTGCTGCTTCGTTTGGAACCCTGAAGAGAGCAAACTTACTTCTCTCCAGGCTGGAGTAGCCCAGTCCTGCATGGATTGCTGCTTACACTTCCATTAAGCAGAGAGCAGACTGGCTAAGGCTCATCTAACTAATGGCAAGACTAATTTAATTCTCCCTTCTGAACACTTTAGTGCAAATTCTGTGTTATCTAAAAGGTACAATACATTTTCCTGCTGTGGCACTATAATGTCAGTGCATGTTTTTAACAAGAGCGTCTTTATTCCTGCTTTAATCTCCTTTAGCTGCAAATCGTGCCTGATTCAGACCGTGCACTTCCTGCTGTTCTGTAATCTCTGCACATAGCTCTTCATTTCTGTGCCCAGTTCAATTACTGAACAAGGTCATTACCTTGCTAAATACTCCAGTTTGCTAACTCATAGATCCCTCTGGCTATCTGTATCTGGATATAAATTTGTCCCAGGGAAACAGCCCTTTTCCAGAGTGGCTTTCTTAGGAGAAGCCCACCTGAAACTGATTTCTGCTAATGAGGTTAAAATTCCAAAGTGTGGTACATGACCGTAATCTATGGATCATGTAGTGGCTGTGCCAGCAGCACTGAGCAGGACACAAGTCATAGAATCCTAGAATGGTTTGGGTTGGAAGGGACCTTAAAGCTCCTCCAGCTCCAACCCCTGCCACGGGCAGGGACACCTTCCACTGGAGCAGCTTGCTCCAAGCCCCTGTGTCCAACCTGGCCTTGAACACTGCCAGGGATGGGGCAGCCACAGCTTCTCTGGGTACCCTGTGCCAGCGCCTCAGCACCCTCCCAGGGGAGAAGTTCTGCCTAATATCTACTCTAAATCTCTCTTTTAGCTTAAAGCTCTTGTCCTATCTCTCTACATTGCTTGGTCTTTACAGGAGAGCTTGCAGAGGCTCAGGCAGCACTGCTGCAGTACTTAATGCCTGTATGAAGGCTCCATCCCAGCTCACCAAGACCGGGCTTTGCAACACATCTCTGAGCTGTGTATGCTCCTGTTCAGCCCTGTGTGGCTTTGGCTGCGTGATCCATAATGAGGTTTGAGTCACAGGCTCTTCTGTAGCCAGGCTCTGATAAATCCTCTTACACAGTCTTTATTTTCAGAGGGCTCTTGGGCAGAAGAGGTTTTCCAAGCTGAGAACACGGCCACTTCTTGTCAGGTTGTTTATATTCTGAGTGCCTCAGTAAAAGTACTTCGGGTTCTATTTCTGGTTTGTGCTCTTGTCCTGGAGCATGTGTTATGACAACAATAACATTTTAATTCTTCTGGGCTGTGCTCACTGAAAGAGCAGCTCAGCTGAATGACTGGAACCTTAGAATCTTAACAACAGTTTCTGTATCATCATTAGATTTGTGTGCTAAGTGGCAGCATCTTGAGGTGGTTGTTTTGCATTAAGGCACTTGTTTCTGCTGCGGTACAGTGGACTCATGTGGTGACTCTGTTCTACATGGTCTTGAGTGGGGAGATGCTTGTGCTTTGCTATCTGCTTGTAGATAAGTAGAAACCCTTTAAATGGCAGTGAGGTTTTTGGGGGCTTGTTTTTTTTTCCTTTTCCTTTCTTTGTACTTCCTGCTTTCCTTCAGAAAGGAAAACCCTGTTATTAACCTACATTTTTTAGATTCCTAGGATAAAGCCATGGATTTTGTGCTGCTAAGTCCTGGTTTGGCTTAGCTCTGATGGAGAGCCAACAGCTCTGCTGCTCTCTGTGACCCCACCACGTCCTAGTGGCAATTCTTCCTCTAGAGGGGAAGCTGCATCGTCACGGAACAGTTCTGTCACATTAAGTTAGATCTCTCAGGTAACGGAGAGAGGCTGCGGGGTGCTTTGTTTCTCCACACAGATCTAATACTCTGCTGACAGATTTTTGCCAGTGTGTGCAGGAGTGTGTTGATAAATCAAAGACCATTTTGTGTTAAATGTGAAACTCTTTGGTTTTGTTGTTTTTCTTTGCAGAAGTGGTTGGCTCTGAAGGCGTCAAACAGAATGGAAAAAAGCCTGTGGTTACTCAGAACCACAGCTACGACAGCACTGATAGAAGTGCTCCTGGGTATGGTATCTCTCTCTTTTTGTGTAGTTTTTGGTGAAGCAGTTGAATCCCAGCCTGGTTTGGGTTGGAAGGGACCCACAGGCAGGGAAACCTTCCACTAGAGCAGGTTGCTCCAAGCCCTTGCGTTGAACCTGGCCTTGAACGCTGCCAGGGAGCGTTCACGTGAAGGGAGAGTTGTGCACGTCAGCTCTTTGTGGAAGGTCTAGTGAGGAGTCTGTGCTGGCAACGTTTCTTTGCTGGTTTAGCTATGGGTCTCCTCCACAGAGGATCTCTTTAGAGTGGCAGTAAATATATACAAGTTCTGGGTACTCTATTGCATGCGGATGGAATGAACTGTGATGAGCAGATTGTTGGTGCTTTGATGTCTAGAGAAAGAAAAAGAAAGTGCAGCGATCTTTCTGCTTCCTTGTTTTCAGTGGGAAGCCGACTGGGGAAGTTCATCTCTGGCGGCAGCACGTGAGGTCTGTGCACGCACCAGTGCTCGAGCAGTCTTTGTGGCTGCATTATCTGGGTCCGTCTGGGAGCGGCTGCATCGGCTGCAGTCCCCAGAGGGGGTGGAATCTAGAGCAGAAGTTGTCAACTGTTTGAGATTAGAGTCTGCAGATTGTAGTTAGGAGAGGAGAAAGTTCAGCACAAGGATGCTGTCAGAGCTTTAGTGGGAATTTCAGTGCAGTCTCTCAGGGACAGTCCTGCTAGTCCCCTATTTGGGCATACTTTGGAAGTTTAGTAGGACAGGAGCTGCTAGCCTTGTTTATTTGGAATTCAGAGAGCTTTGGCTTAGGGCCACCCTGTCCCACAGATACACTCTTAAAATGTCACAGTTTCATTTTCCAGTTCCCAGGACTTTGTGTATCCTTCAAAGTCTGTGTGCTGTCCTTGGCATCGGTGTGTGAGTTGGTGACCTTAAATTCTTATCATCATCCTTTTGGTGTGGGAACTCCCAAGCTGTGGCATTAGTGCTATTGCAAAAGGAGTTTGCAGAGCCATGAGACACTAAATAAAACCAGGTCTCCCTCCACCCATTCTGTGCTGCCTCCTTGCTAGGCAGAGCTGGGAGTTTTCCACCAGAGGCTTTGCTTCTGCTGAGGTCAGAAAGGCTAAGCAGGGGCAGCAGGAGATGAGATTTGCATCTCCTTGCTCCAGGAAGCAGGAAAGGTGTACAGGTTTTGTATCAACATCGAGGTGTGAGTAAGACCTGCTGTGAACCAACAAGTTGCACCATGTTAGGGAAAACCATTTGTTATTTCAGTTACACTGGGTTTATCTATAGATACAAGAAATGCTCCTTTTGGTCTTGTTTGCTTATCCCAAACATCGGTTATCATCCGTTAAACAGATAAGTGTGACTCAAGTCCTTGGTGGCAGAAAGAAGCTGTTCAGGGTGTGTGCATATCCTGGGTTTCATCAGACAGTTTTGCTTTTGTTTCCAGGCAAAACAAACCCAGACTTGAAGTGACAACTGAAATGGTGCGGTCCTCCAGCATCATGGTGTCAGACAAGGCTTCAATCTTATCAGAGCCAAAGTTTGGACTGCGAGATACTATTGTTAAATCTCAGCTTCTACAACAGGAGGGTTCCTACACATACATCCAGAACTTCAGGTAACGGTCATTCCTGAGAAGGACTTCTCCTTGTGGGGTGTAAGTTTATTAGCATAAGCTGTTATTTCATCTAGGTTTGATGTACGCTAGGAAAGTGTGATCCGTACTTCCCAGAAGAGCTTGCTTTCCCCACTTAGGCATTAGCAGAGAAGAATTTCATTCATGTCTCTGTTGAGGCCTCCTGGTTCTTGTTGAGAAAATGGCCTTTTTAAAATGACTTTTTCCTGTGCTTATTTCAGACTGTGTCTGGATGTGCATCAGTTCTGTGTGCCTCTGACCTTCTCTCTCACCGCTCTGGTCACTGCTTAGCATGTAGTCTTCTTTCTTTTCTATACTACATGTAAATATGTGTGTTGTCTGTAAAGATGCTGCTGTAACTAGATCATTTTAGGGCTTTAAATTTTGTCACATTTTCCTAATTCCCCCCTGGAAACATCTTATTGCTAATCAATTATATGTAGTATTAAGTACATGGGTTACTAATAGGGGTATTTTCATCAGCTCTACAATTGCAGTGCTGGGATTTAGTGACTCTCTTTGCAGATTTTTTGTGGGGACATACAATGTGAACGGTCAGTCACCCAAAGAGAGCCTCCAGCCCTGGCTGAGATGTGATGCTGAGCCTCCAGACATCTACTGTGTGGGGTGAGTGTCTCTTTCTGGCCCATCCTTCCACACCTTCACTGTGGGTTGCTTGCCTGTGAATTGGTAGCGTAGAGGTTTAGCCAAGACACTACAGCTGAGGAATGTTTGCACTGCCTTACTCCATTGCACAGCTTTAGAGTATGTGTTTGCACAGGCTGGAAGGGCTGTAAATGTGGTAGTACTTGAATTCTGGCACTGCAGTATTCCAAAATCTGTAATGCCATTCAGTTTAATCCTAACAGTAATTGAGCTTTTTACACTTAACATACTCTAAAATCTGCATAACTGAATTTGAGTTTTCAGTTATAAATGTAGTGAGTATAAATTGATTCAGTTCTTTCCCAGAGGGAAAGGTTGGAAACTTACAAACAAGTGCATGCATCCATGGGTTCCTTCCTCTTAACACAGTTTCCAGGAGCTCGATCTGAGTAAAGAAGCCTTCTTTTTCAATGACACACCGAAGGAAGAAGAGTGGTTTAAAGCTGTAACTGACAGTCTTCACCCAGATGCCAAATATGCAAAGGTAAATGCAGCTTTTGGGAAGGTTTGATTTCCACATGAGCCTCTTTTCTCTTTGGTTTTCCTTGTTCTCAGTCACTGCAAATTCCAGAGGTTCATTGTCTATAGCTCTTGGTCAGGCAGAAGTGCTCTGAAGGTGAAGCAGGGAGGGTTGCTGTGCAGGGTACCAAGGTGAGGGCAGGACAGGAGACCAGAGCTAGGCATCCATGCATAAAGGAAGCTCCTGCTATCATGGGGGAAGAGAATAGGAAATATCTTAGCTTCTCCCGTGTCTGTCTCCACAGGGTATGGTGGAATGAGTTGTGAAGGTATCTTGGTAGGAATGCTACTTCCATTTTGGCTCCTGCTCCTTAGGTTTCTTGTTTCTTGTCACTGTTGAAGGGAACCTCCTTCCATGAGCTGTGCCTGTGCTGGAGGTTTTGCTTTGGGCTTCAGCTTCATTTACTGGGGTGCTGGTCCCTGGCTCTTCCCTGTGCTGTGCTGCTGGGAGCGCTTCTGGGCCCAGCTGCTCTGTTGGATGAGCCTGGAACTCTCTCTTTCTCCATCTGTATTTGGTGGCCTGTGTTCTGCACTGGGGGGTGATGTTCCTTCTCACTCCAAACTTTTCCCATTCAAGTATTTAATGGAACAGGATCTGTTTTCCAGGTGAAACTTGTGCGGCTCGTGGGAATCATGCTTCTGTTGTATGTGAAAGCGGAACTTGCTTTGAACATCTCCGAGGTGGAAGCTGAGACTGTGGGAACTGGAATCATGGGGAGGATGGTAAGAATGTCCACTGTGTGTGAGATGGAGAAAAGCCCTAGAGAGCCCTTTCCTTAAACGTAGTGGTTATTCCTCCAGCTGAGAGATGCAGCTGCCTTTGGAAGCACCTAGTCCTGTCCTCTTGCCAGCTCCAGGTGTTGCCAGAGGGAATTGCCCTCTGCTTGCAAAGGCTCAAAGACCTTGAGGGAGAATCTTTGAAGGCCTTTTCTTCCTGATTGCACATGGTGGGCTGTGTGGGGCCTGGCTCTTACGTGATTTTGTTGCTGGCTGTGATTCTGCTCAAAGCAAGTAACACAGGGAGATGTGAGTAGAAGAAACATGAACGTGTCTATCCAGATTAGTTTTCCTGAGGAGGACTTCCTGCACGTTCCACACCACTGAATGAAATCTGTGCCCTTTGAATGTAGTTTCTGTAGTTTTTTATACCTTGTCAGTGGTGGGTTTGACCAGCTAAGCCATGTGCTTCCCCCTCCATTTACAGTTCTCTTCTGGTTTGTGTTAAAAGATGCAGTTTGTGGCTAAATTGGTTTCAGGACTTGCTGAAGTAATGGAGCAGATCTTAGTGATTTTTACTTTCCTTTTGTGTTAGCTAATTCCTGAATTACAAACTGAGCTCTGTGTGCTTGCTGTGTGCAACCTTCACGTGAGTTACTAGCTTCAATTCATGCACTAACTGTCAGTGGCATTTTCAGCCTTTTCCTTCCTCTGCAATTAAACCATCTGCTTCAATGTCTTTTGGCTTGGCCACCTTGAGTAACTCCTTTGTGGATTCATCTGTTGTGTAGAAGCTTCTGACCAATGTCTTTGTCTTTATCTTTCAGGGTAACAAAGGTGGTGTTGCCATAAGGTTTAAGTTCCATAACACTAGTGTGTGCATTGTGAATTCCCACCTCGCAGCTCACATGGAGGAATATGAGCGGAGGAACCAGGACTTCAAAGACATCTGCTCTCGGATGCAGTTCTGCCAGTCGGATCCAGATTTGCCCCCTCTCACTATTGGCAAACATGAGTATGCTTCCTGACTCTGGGAATTGCTGCATGTGGCAAGGAAGAACCATCTCAATGTACTGGGGCATGATGTTCTCTCAGCAGGGTTGCAAGAAGGGGTGCCCAGTGTTCTGCCATAAGCCTGCTTTTGAGAGTTGTACCCATACAGTGCTGACAAGTCCCTTGCCTTCTTATGCTATTCCAGGTTCTTTTGTTTTCAACATGGAGTGGGAATGGGGTGATAATATGCATCAGTTTCCCAAGTGGGTTGTGGGATTTAATGAGTGTGGACCATTAAAAGTACCAGTTATTAAGAGATAGCGACAAGCATGCAGAGTAGGAATTAAACCTAGCAAAGGCAGAAAATGTAGCTTCTCTTTCAAGTTTTCAGTCGTGTTCTCTCTGATGGAGAAGCATCCACCTGATCCTGCTGAAGAAGAGAAGAGCTCCTGCTGGCACTGGGTGGTTTGAGGCACGGCTGCGGCGCTGCCAGCTTGTGCTTTGGACATCCTCAGGCCTCTGTGCAGACTTGTGGTGTACGTTCTCTTTCAGTGTGATTCTATGGTTGGGGGACCTCAACTATCGGCTGGAGGATCTGGATGTGGCAAAAGTGAAGCAGCTTGTAGATGAGAAAGCGTTTCTAGAGCTTTGCCAGTATGACCAGGTACTGATGTCTCACCTACCTGCAGGTGGTGCTGGAGGGTGCTACTTAGAAACTGCAGGGCTGGACATCTCCTTTTTAGCTCATATGGGAGCTGAGCTTGAGCTTACTGAAAATTACATTTTTTTATCCTTTTTTCTTTCCTAGCTAAAGAGGCAAATGGATGCAAATGCAGCCTTTGAAGGCTTTACAGAGGGAGAGATTTCTTTCCAGCCAACATACAAATATGATGCTGGCTGTGATGAGTGGGACACAAGGTACGGTGGGTGCCTCATGTGTGATGCTACCAAAGGAAATAAAGCTAAAAAGAATTGCAGAGTTAATGGCTATAAGTAGGAGCGGTTCTGAGGTTATAGCTATTGGGTTGGAAGGGACCTTAAAGATCATCCAGTTCTAACTCCCTGCCATAGGCAGGGACACCTTCCACTAGAGGTAGTAAAGTAGAAAGTAAAGCATGCTACAGAGATACCTTATAGTAGACATTTATAACTAGCAAAAGCAACTGTAGAAAATACAACTTTGATAGAGTTGTATTTTCACATCAACAAAACACCAAGTCTGGGGGAGAGCAGGATTGTGCCTTGCATTGTTGCCCCACCTGCCCTGTGCCTGGAAACTCATTTGGACCTCTGTTGCAGTGAGAAGTGTCGCATTCCAGCCTGGTGTGATCGGATACTCTGGAAAGGGCAGAACATCACCCAGCTGAGCTATCGCAGCCATATGGCTTTGAAGATCAGTGACCATAAGCCAGTTAGCTCCATGTTTGAAATTGGGGTAAGTACATTAGTGCTGAAGGAAATAACTTGCTGACCTTGTGCTCTGCATGGGGAGAGCAGGAAGGAGGGGGCAGGTTCTTCTGCTAAATTCCCTCTTCTCTTGCTTTTATGGCATCCACAGAAAACAATGGTTTAAAAGGTGGGCTAGATAAGATACTGAGGTAGGACTGTGGTTCTAGTAAGCCAGGGTTGCGTTAAATGACTCAGTGAAGCAGAATAATGCCTGAATATCTGGAGGTGTTTGTTCAGAAGTGTTCTTTAGCCTTTTTTTTTTGTTATTTTCCTAATAACACAGAAACTTGCAGTGCAGGAATTCTACACCAAATAACACAGCAGAGTGTTTTCAGGCTTTTAGGAAAACCCACAAGAGCTGCTCTACTACTACTTGCTAGTTATGGCAAGGTCCTTTACTGTTGGATCCCCAGGGGATCTTGGAGGGTGAGTGCTCCAGGTGGGCTCTGTTCATTACACATGTCGTATACACTGGTGTGCTGCTAAAATCAAGTCGCTTCATGTTTCCAGCTGTGTTACAGCTCTCCCACAAAGGTGCAGTCAGTGCCTGTTGCTGCAGTCTGTGTCCATTTCAGGTGAAAGTTGTGGATAAGGAGCTCTACCGAAAAGCCTTCGAGGAAATAGTGCGCTCCCTGGATAAGCTGGAGAATGCCAACATTCCCTCGGTGACCCTTTCACGGAGAGAGGTAGGGTATGTTCCTGTGCTGTGATTCCCTAGACCCCATATTCCATTGGTAGAAGATGGATTCTAGACCATGGGGTCTGGTTCCAAAGAGCAATAATAATTTGTCTTCCAACTGGTCTCTGTTTACAAGCCCTAGAAATAGTAGTTTCTGTTTAGATGCAGGTAAATTCCATCCACAGTACCAGACTGAAACATAGGCTGTGCTGCTCCCTGAGGTGGGGTGAGAGCAAAAGGACAGTTTGTGGCCCTTGCTCTGACTTGTTCTTTGAAACATAAAATGTAAATTCTGGAGGATTTGGAGAAGGTCACAAACCTGGCATTTGCTTTGTTTTGGGGCCTACAAAAGATAAGCAAATGAGACATTTGGGGCTTCAGTTATCTTGTACTCAGGTTTCATTGAGGTTATTTGAGGGGAATGTTTGTTTTAAAGGGCCCTGATACAGTTGCCTTAGCATATAGAGTAAGCAAATGTAATCCTGTGTAGTCCTGGAAGAGATGGGATGCAGGAGCAAGGGGGTTAATCTGAGTATTTTGCTGCTTAATGATTAAACCACAGGACAGGAATTGCTGCTGGTGCTTGGCAAGGTGGACTTGGCTGATAATGGTGACTGGTATTTGTTTCTAGTTCCATTTTGAGGATGTGAAATACATGCAGCTGCAGGTGGAGAGGTTTACAATCCGCAATGGACAAGTGCCCTGCCAGTTCGAATTTATCAGCAAACCAGATGAGGAAAGCTACTGTAAGGAGTGGCTCATTGCTAATCCCAGTAAGGGCTTTCTGCTCTCAGGTGAGCTCCTCATTGTTCATCTCTTGTCAATGAGCTACTGTTGTCACCTTGTGTCTTAGTTCTCTCTGCTGTTTTAGACTCTTCTGCCTGTTTGCAGGCTTATTGGTTTAACACCTTTTTGTAATGAAGTATGTTGGGTTTTTTGCCTTCTGGCAGATGCTGAGATCACAATTGAGCTGGAGGTGTTTGTTAATAAATCTACAGCGACACACTTAAACTCTGGAGAGGAAAAACTTGAAGATATCTTGGTCTTGCACCTGAACAGGGGGAAGGATTATTTTCTATCTGTAACAGGCAACTACTTGCCGAGTTGCTTTGGGTCTCCTATTCATACGCTGTGTCACATGAGGGAACCGATCCAGGATATGTCAGCAGAATCCATTTGGAAACTTGTGAGTTTCAGACAAGATTCTCTTCTGAACCCACAAGAACCATTAAACTAGATGTTAAGTCTTTATCCTTAAAGAGCCTTCTTCCACTTCCCTGGTCCATAGTCTGAGAATGCTGATACAGCTTGTGCTCTCCAGTGCCCCGTCTGCACACCCTGCCCTAGTTCTTCACGTGGAGGAACCAACCCATTTCATATAGAGAGCACTGGAAGTAAGATCCATTTGCTCTGCCTGCATGTTTAAAAAAGGTGTGCAACTTCTAAATGTGGATCTTTTCCCCAAGCCTTTGGCTTTCTCCGCATGGAATGGAGATGTGTGTGTAGATGAGGCATGATGTAATGCTTCTATACAGCTAAGTGCACATGAAGCATGTTTATGAGAGCAGCTTGTTTCTTCTGTCTGGACTTCAGATACAGATGTGCCTGTTGTACTAGTCTTGCATGAAGTTGTGAGTGAAGCTGCAGTTTCTCAGCAAGTCGTAACTCTCAGGTATTAGCAAGAACTTGGCTAGCTGCCTTTTTTCTCCCTTTCTTTCTTCCCCCCTCTCCCCACACCTCCTTCCCTCAGACCCTGATGCCACTAGAAGTGAGTGATGATGCTGTTCCAGCTGAAAAGCCAATGGACATCCCAAAAGAGCTGTGGATGATGGTGGATCACTTGTACCGCAACGCTTCTCAGCAGGTGGGCAGCGTTCATACTGTGAACTCAAAATAACTGGTTTGCATCAGGTTTAGTTTTGAAGAGGATACTGGTAATAGCAGTTGTTGTGAACTGTGGCCAATGGTAGAGAGAGATAAAGGGCATTGAGATAAGTGGTCCTGGTGCACCATTATTTGCACCATTTCAGGCTGGTGACCTTGTCTGTGTGTAGCTTGCATCACCAGCCTCCCTCCTGCATTGCTTGCTCCTGCACAGCAGCCTTGCTAGAGCTCCTCATGGTGAGATTTGTGCTGATACTTAACAATTCAGAGAGATTTTTCTGGCCAGCTTACAACATTGCTTTATTTATCCAAATAACTTTTATTTCACTTGAGAACGACTACTGGTCTTTGCAGGAGGATCTCTTTCAGCAACCAGGCCTCAGATCTGAATTTGAGCAAATCCGAGATTGTTTGGACAAAGGAATGCACGATACCCTCCGTATCCTTTCAGTCTGATGTCTGGTAAAGCTCACTACACCTCAGTCATCAAAGCTGGAAAGGATTTGATCAATCTATTGTGCTCTGCTATGGTTTTTAAATCATTGTGTCTCGTCTTGGGGTAACTGAGCTCTGCAGTTCCTGCTACTCCCTGTTGTCAGTACTAATGCCTCCACTAATTCCTTGCAGTGTTGATGAATCATGTAAGAGTCCAACTGCCAAAGGAAACAGCTTGCTATGTGAAGTGATGTAACTCAAAGCTGTGAACAATAGGAGAGGTTTTTGGAGACTTAGGCAAAGATTAATGTTTGAGCAGAAATGTGACCAAACCAGATCACATTGTACTTGCCTCTTCCTTAACCCTCTTTGGATCAGTTGGCAGCAACCACTCGGTAGCAGAAGCCCTGCTGCTCTTCCTGGAAAGCCTGCCTGAGCCGGTCATCTGCTCCAGGTTCTACAGCAGCTGTTTGGAGAGTGCCAACAACTACCCTCAGAGCTGCCAGGTATTGCTGGCTTCACTGTTCTCTAGTTCCAGAGGGAAGGCAGGCGAACTGGGTTATGCCCAGACTACTTTTTGCTCTCAGGAATGGTGCTTTTTGGTTATGAAGGGCAGACAGGGTGGTGTTGGTAACAGATGCTGCTAAGCCATTTGTGTGTTTTCAATGTAAATGCTGGTTTTTTCTCCCCTCCTCAGATTATCTCTAACCTGCCAGCGTGCCATAAGAATGTGTTTGACTATCTCATGGCATTTCTACGAGAACTACTGAAAAATTCAGGGAAAAACCATTTGGATGTGAATATTCTTGGTAAGGAGAGCAGAATACCCCTTCTGTTGGGGTATTCTGGGGGAGTTACCCTTGCTGCCCTGCTGCTGAGCAGCTCTTCCTGTCTGCTTTATTGATTCCTCTTTTCTGTTACGAATACAGCCAGTATCTTTGGTGGCTTGTTACTTCGACCTCCTCCTGGACACCCTCCACCTGATATGACTGAAAAGAGTAAAGCTCAGCAATTTATCCATCAATTCCTCTTGAGAGAAGACAATCTACCGTGAATCTCAGATGCAGCTAATCTTATTTTTAGATATCAAATTACTGTAAAAATATTGGGTTTGTACAGTATACTGGCTTTTTTTTTTATACATATCACAGTATTTTATACAATCTATGGCTTTTGAAGGCACAGAGCAGGGAGTCTGAATCAGCTGTCACTGTTTAAGGTGTAAAGTATGTAAGATTTCTAAATAAGCTGTATGTAGACAAGCAGAAATATAAAAGCTGATACTTAACACTGTATTTTATTTATGTTGTATTAAAACTCAGACTTTTAAGTCTGTGTTATTTAAATAAAGAGTTCTCAGTGCCTTTTATCGGCTGATCTGCCTGTCCTGGATGTTGGCTGGTTTAGTGCTCTGCCCCCCTCAATGGAAAGAAGTTCTTCCTCATGTTGAGGTGAAACTTACAGTGTTTTAGTTTACAGCCATTGCTCCTCGTCCTGGCACTGGGCACCACTGGAGAGAGTCTGGCTCCATCCTCCTGGCACCCACCTTCGAGTGAAGCTGCTCAGTGGAAAAGGCCCTGGGGGTGCTGATTGATGGAGTTTAGCATGAGCAGGAAGCCCCCAGCATCCTGGCTGGTATCAGCACCAGTGCGGCAGCAGGGGCAGGGAAGGGATTGCGCCCCTGCCCTGAGCACTGGTGAGGCTGCACCTTGAATCCTGTGCTCAGTTCTGTGCCCCTCATTACAGGAGAGACATTGAGGTGCTGGAGCAGGGCCAGCAAAGGGCAGCGGAGCTGGTGCAAGGCCTGGAGCACAAGTGTGATGGGGAGCAGCTGAGGGACCTGGGGGGTTCAGTCTGGAGAAGAGAAGGCTCAGGGGGGACCTGATGGCTGCCTACAAGTGCCTGAGAGGAGGATGGAGCCAGGAGGGGCTGGGCTCTGCTCCCAGGGAACAAGGGATGGGACAAGAGGAAACGGCCTCAAGCTGCCCCAGGGCAGGTTTAGATGGAGCTGAGGAACAATTCCTGCCCCAGAGGGTGCTCAGGCATTGGAAGAGGCTGCCCAGGGCAGGGCTGCAGTCACCGTCCCTGCAAGTGTTCACACCCCGTGGAGACGAGGCCTCAGTGCCATGGGGCAGTGGTGGCCTTGGCAGTGCTGGGGTAAGGGTTGGACTGGGTGAGCTTAAAGGGCTTCCCCAACGTGGCTGATCCTATGATTTACACGCATTGACGAGATCCCCTCTCAGGCTGCTCTCCTCTGGACTGCACAGCCCCAGCTCCCATAACCTCTCCTCATGAGGGCCGCTTCAGCCCCCTCAGCATCCCTGCGGGCTCTGCTGCACCTTCCCCAGCGGCTCCTTTTCCCCTGTGCTCTTTTCCCACGGGGTGACTGTACCAGGGTGCTATTGCTCACTTTAACCGCGTTACCGAGCTCCTTTCACGCTCCTGCTATCGATCAGCCCTAACGCCCCCCGCCGCCACCTCAGCGCCCGGCTCCCCCCCCCCTCCCCTTCCCGCCAGTCCCCGCGGTGGGCGCGGTGCTCCCGTCGGGCTGCGCGCGGCCGGAAGCGGAAGTGAGTGCGCTGGTGATCATGGTGCCGCCGGGGCGGGGAAGGAGGTGCCGCCGCTGCCCGCAGCCCGGTGAGCGCGGCGGGGCCGGGCCGGCTGCAGCCGGGAAGGGGACGGGAAGAGAGGGAAGGGGTGCACGGACCCGTGCAGGCCCCGCTGGCGGCTCTCGGCGGGGCAGTGCGGGCCCGGCCCGGGCGGGGGGAACGCCGCGGTTCGGCAGGGGACACCTTCCCCGGCCCGCGGGCGGGGGCCGTGGCGCAGGGCGCTGGGCCTGCGAGAGGAGCGGGGGCCCGGCCGGGGCAGAGCCGCCTGACTCCCCCCTTCCCCTCCCCTCCCGCCCCTCCGCCCGTCCTTGTGTTGCAGATGAGTCGCTACGGGGTAAGCGCACGATATCGCACTGAGAGGCGGTGAGCCATGGGGGAGAACAGTCCCGAAGGCAACGTTATCTACTACGAAGTGGAGGAAGACGATTTAACCCAAGATGACAATATGATGAGGTTTGCTGATAAAAACGGGCTGGTTTCTTCGTCGTCTGGGACGGTCTATGACAGGACAACTGTTCTGATAGAGCAGGACCACAGCGTGCTGGAAGATGATGAGGATGAAGGACAGTGTGGTGATCACTTGCCTTTTTTACCAGAGGGTCATGAAGAAGGATTTCATTTAATAGCAGATCATGAAGGAATGTCCCAGGGTTATGTGCAACACATTATTTCTCCAGATCAGATTCACCTGACAATAAATCCTGGTTCAACTCCTATGCCAAGAAATATCGAAGGAGCAACGCTCACCTTGCAGTCTGAATGCCCTGAAACCAAGCTTAAAGAAGTAAGTAGCTAAATATGATTCTGAATGTGATTTGTGTTGCGAGTGCTTTTCACCTGGTGGCCTTAAGTGCATTGAGAATGTGGGGCTTTTCCAAAGCTGTTTGCTGAGAGGCAGTCAGAAGGTTCCCTTGTGCTTAAAGGTTACTGTGGAGTGGAATGAATTACACTCCATTAGATCCACTGGTATACTCAGTGATAGTCATGCTTTGTGCTCTTAGGCAGAGCTGCTGCCCACAGTGAAAAAAGCTGCGAGTGTCATCAGTTTTCACTCAGATTTCCTGCTGCTCGCTTGTGAAGCAGTCAGGAAGCGCTTTCTGACATGTGGTGACATGCTAGACAGCAGGAGAGCACGGTATTGAAACCACGGTTATGTTAGTGGTGTGTGGACCTGCAGAGGACATTTATTATTCTTTTGGTTGGGTGATTATTTCCTGTCCTCACAGATAACCCAAACTCTTGTTTTTCCTTGGTTAACCATGTTCTCGAGGCCTTGGCTGCACTTCCAGACTGGTGGTGGTAGTTGAACTGTGAAAATAAACTGAGGAAAATAAGGGAAGCTTTAAAGCAGCATCTGCTCTTGTTTGACCTCTTAAGTCAGCTTACACATATAAAATGGCAGTTACTTTCAGTTCTGGTTCCCTAATGGATTCTACCTGCATGCAAAGTGCTGAGGGCGTATACTTGGCATTCTCACTTTCTAGGTGCAAAAGCAATGTGAAGCTGACTGTAATATCAACACAGCGATGGCTTTGTGCTCCCTTTTTGGCCCTTCCTAGTTAAATAAAGGATGATCTGTACAAATGTCCCTGCCGGTGTCAGTGGTGGAAGTATCAACTACTTGTGTAACTGATACTGAGTGTAAGAGAGGATGGCAGAAATGAGACCCTTGCTGAGAAAGGAAGCTGGGTTTGAATGCTGAATAATTCAGGTTAGCAGGGAACTTTCATTAGCACTCTCTTGGCAAGGAGGAAATGGGGCTGGAGGAGGTTGGTTCTGTAATCATGGAACTTCTGGACTGAGGTTTGTCCAATAAGCCCATGTCAGTGTAAGGAGCTCTGCTCATTGTTGTTCAGATCAGCAGCAGCTGTATCCTGTGTTCTGAGCTGCTGAAATACTTGATTTTGGTATGTTAGTCACGTCAGTACTTTCCTTTTTGTAGGATAATAAGCTTGTAATCAGTAGTGTCTGAGAACAGCGTGTACTGGCTCAACAGGCGTTGGTGACTGCATGTGTAATTAAACTGATTTTATTCAGTCACCTCCCCTATTATTAAAAAAGGGAGCTTGTAAGACCTGGGATTGCCTAATGAAATGAATTTATTTTCCATGTCTTGAATTAGTTTCCTGGAGTGGAGCGGGTGTCATTTGAGTGCAGTAGAAATAGGCATAGGTGACACTCGTCCATCTTTAAACCCCTCTTTGGTCCTGCTGTTCCAGATGCTTGGTGAGTTGTCTGGAGGTGGGGAAGGAAACATTCCAAAGCCCTCAGACATTTGGCTCATCTCTGAAAATCCAATTCTTTGGTACTTTGAAAGCGTCTGTCACGGTTCTAACACTTGAGAGAACTCTTCTAAAGCCTTCAGTTTTTGGGGCAGTGTTAGACATCTATGAAGCAAAAGATAGTTTTACACTGCATTTATTACCTTCAACTTCCTCTTGTTATATTCTGCTTCCCTCATTGTAATTCTGTGGGTGAGAATAAACGTGATCAGAGTCTTGTATTTCAAATGCATTATTTTGTTCAATGATAACATAGAAAAAAGGAGCAATGGAAGGGGAATCTCCTCAACTCAGGATGAGTTAAGGGCAAACTGAGCAGTTGAAGTAGACTTTGACACAGTGTGACAGGTTTTGCTTTTGCCACTCTTTTGATTACTGGACAATTAGTTCCTACTTCTAAGTTAATGCTTAATCACAGCTTTCCCAGCATCCCCCTGGTGCATCTTCCTGGGAGAGACAGCACATTGTCCTTTGTCTTCAAAGCAGCTTGTTTCTGTACTCCTCATACCCATCTGTGGCTTCTCCTGTGCTGCCATGTGCCTCTTTTGTTGCTGCAAGTATACAGGGATACTCTTGAGTATTTGCTGCTGTAACCGTGAGGCTTTCGTGGTCAATAGCTACATAATTTGTGTGTATGACTGGTGCTTGTCTGATGTGCTAATGTTCCTAATGGGAAAAGAGAATTAAATGCTTTACTGCTTTAATTTTGCCTAAAATGTGGTGGCAGCACTGCTTCTGTCTGCAGTATCCTTCTCAAAATGACTTAGGAAATAACAGACTTGGCCTTTGAGTAAAGGGGAAGGGCTGCAAGGCCTCTGGCCTACTTCAGGCCCTGAAACTGAAAGTGGTACTGCCATCTTCCTTTAAAGATGTGCATTAGCATCTAGGAACCAAATCCTTCATCTAGAATTAGTTCTCTCCTTTTAATTCACTTTCTAGACCTAAATAGGAACACCTAGAAAGCTTCACAGACTCCTCACTTGATTTTTAGGTAGTTCAGATCCCTTGTGCATTATGGGGAGTACAGTGGAGAACATCCCATAGTGCAGCATGGAAAGTGTTAATTTCCAGCTGCCTTAAAACTGGAACAGGGAAGTTGACTTCAGCCCTGATAGGTGAATTGGACTGATGGGGTGATCACTGGTGAAGATAATGTACCTCTTCTCCTGTAATAAAATGTACTTTCTGACCTTGTGGCTGTCTCTTATTGGTCTCTGCTCTTGGGTTTTGGCTGACTCAACACAACTGAACCTCGAAGTGATGTTGTAACTGTATTGTAACGTTGGGGTATTTAGTGATAACTTCTACCTCATTTGAGGTATAAACCAAGGGTAAGTTGCTTTATAGGGGAATCACCATTTCCTTCTCCATATGGTGCTGTTTGTCACGGTATCAACAAGAGATTGTAGCAGAGATTACTCAACTCCTATATACTCAGATTTGCTAAAGCATTCTTAAAGGGGTCCTACTGGCAATTTTGACCCCTACAGAACAGGTTGGAAGGAACTGAGACTATTTATTTCTCTTTCCTTATGGAGAGCTTCCTAGAACCCAAATTATACCCAGGAGGAGTTGCCAAGTCCTCTCTTGGGCTCTGTAATCACTTTTAGATGTTAAAGTTTCTCAACTGTAACAGTCAAATGAAAGGCTGATAATTAATGTTCAAGCTAATTTTATTCAAGCATATCAGATAGCTTATTCCTTTTACTTCACAGGAGAGAATGAGATTTAATTAAGTGTTAGGACTGGCACACTGGAAGCTTCTGCGTGGTCTCTCTGCCTGTTGCAGTAGCTGGAAGGCTATGAAATCAAGTTCAGTGTAAAATTGCTTCCTGGTGATCCAGATAGCTGGCTGAGAAATCCCAGTGGATTCAGTACACTTCAGGAATTGCCTGTTTCAGTAACCATAAGAGAGAGCAACAAAGCACAGTGGAGGCTGCTTTTGACATAAAATGAAGTAGTAAATGGACTGATGGGTAGGCCATATGAGATGGTGAAAACCGTAGCTCTCATTCAAGGTGTTAATGGAAGTTCAGCACACAAGGCTGTGCTTTTGAGGGTCAGGTTGTGAACGTATATTTTCCCTTGTCTTCTTCCACAAGTAAGTAGCTCTGCTGGAAGCACCCAGGTGAAAGGCAGGCACTCTATGGGAGTAGCGGATAGGTTTGATAGCCTCTTAGCATCCTTTCCTACTGTTTTAGCAGGTTTTTAGCTAGAAACATTTCAAATCACATTTTTCCTTTCCCCCCCTCTCCTATTAGATGATTATTGTATCAGGTCAGCCTGCTTTCCAACGTGTGCCACCTCTTCCTCAGGTGGTGAAGCAGAAATACTGAGTTATCTGATCATTAAATGCTCTTTTTTCCTTTGGGGTCAAAATCTCTTCCATTGTCTTTGATGTTTAACTGCAGACCTACCCTGTCTGGATTCCAGAAATGCTTAAGAATGGTTAAGCATGCAACATTTTGTCTCTTAGGTGAAGAGGTACCAGTGCACCTTTGAGGGCTGTCCACGTACCTACAGCACTGCCGGAAACCTGCGCACTCACCAAAAGACCCATCGTGGGGAATACACTTTTGTCTGCAATCAAGAAGGCTGTGGCAAGGCCTTTCTTACCTCCTACAGCCTCAAAATCCATGTCCGAGTGCACACTAAGGAGAAGCCTTTTGAATGTGATGTGCAGGGCTGTGAAAAGGCATTCAATACACTGTACAGGTAGGAGGTCTCTGCTTAATTCCTCTCCTAGACGTGGCTGTTGTTCTGCAGATTGCATCTGCTTTTTGTTTGGGTCTGGATCACAGAAACATAGAATGGGTTGGGTTGGAAAGGACCTTAAGATCATCTGATTCCAACCCCCCTGCTATGGGCAGGGACACCTCACACTAGACCAGGTTGCTCCAAGCGCCATCCAACCTGGCCTTGAAATTGTCATGCTTCTTCCAGGTACAGATGTGAATATAAATCTTCCCAAAATATGGAAATGCTGTGCCAAGAGTAGGATGACAGAATCTATGATGACATACTTGGCTTATTTATATTACAGTAGTCTTGAATCATAGAATCCAGGGTTTTTGGTCTCATCCTTTTTAGGCTGAAAGCACATCAGAGGCTTCACACAGGGAAGACATTTAACTGTGAATCAGAAGGCTGCAGTAAATACTTCACCACGCACAGCGACCTGAGGAAGCACATTCGAACACACACAGGAGAAAAGCCATTTCGGTAGGTCCTTGGGTGGCCATTTTTACCTCTGTGGGGCTTGTGTAATGGGCTGCCTGTGCCAAAAGGCAGCTCTGACTGTCCTGAATGAGAAGCTGTTCTTGGGAGAAAAGAGCTGAAGGCGGCTGGCATTCAAGCATGTTTGTTCTAGAGCTCCCTCAGCTGCCTGGAGAAGCGGGTGAAATGGCTGTCTTCAAAGACAAGAATAGTCGAGCTATTTTTCAAACCTGAATGTGTGCCACAGCGAGCATGTTCTTAAAACATCTTGCTGCTGCTCTGCTGTGATGCAGGGTTTCTTCCATGAAGGAGGCCCCCTTCAAAGGCTGATTTCATGCTTGGATTTTACAGTCCTATTCAAAGCCCTGCTGTGGTCTGTGTAGCATGCCCAGGAGCTGTTGGGAGATGCCTGATTATTAAACCACATTAGCTTAGGCCTGTTTTTCTGAGTCCTGGGACTATTGCAAAGCATGATCTAAGGTTGTAACTAACTTATCAGGTAAGCCTGATGCTATCTTTTCTCTGACACCTCTTTCAGGTGTGAGCATGACGGCTGTGGAAAGGCTTTTGCTGCAAGCCACCACCTTAAAACACATGTTAGGACACATACTGGTAAGTCCCAAGGGTTTGTTTCTTTTTGAGTTGAACTTACTCAGTTTATATTAACTCTCAGAATCCTAATATGTATTTACTCTCATATATAATATGTGGGTGACACCACACTAGGTGGTGCAGTTGATATGCTTGAGGGAAGGGCTGCCATCTGGAGGGACCTTTGCAGGCTGCAGGAGTGCACCCATGTGAACCTCATGAAGTTTAACAAGGCCATGTGCAAACTCCTGCACCCGGGTCAGGGCAGTTCCCAATATTCCATTTATGCACTTCCATGTATGCTTGACAGGTCTTGAATTTCATTAACATGTTTCACAAACGTATCACTAATGATGCATCAAAATGAAACGTGTCAATTCACATGGTAAAATGGAAGCTTTTACCTGCAAGACTCCAAAGAATGCTGAATGCATGATGTGGCATTAAATAACCTTGTTTGTATGAAATGTTACTACTCTCCTGGGTGCTTGAAAAGTACATGTCTGATACGATGTTTTTAAGTCTGTTACATGTGTTTTGCCCTGCCTACAGGGGAGAAACCCTTCTTCTGTCCCAGTAATGGCTGCGAGAAGACTTTTAGTACACAGTATAGTCTCAAGAGTCACATGAAAGGTCATGAGAAAGGACATTCCTATAATGCACTTCCAAATAACAACGTATCTGAGGTTAGTAGCGTTTCTTCCTAATGCTTCTGTGTTAGGAGATGAAACCATTACTGGGAGGAAGAAATTCTTTGGTCTAAAGGTATAATGTTTAAGACTGGGATTTGCAAAGAGAATTGTGAGTACTTGGTGCCCTGTCTCCCATGGGTGCCTCTGTTTTGAACTGAGAACTCAGGTTAAGTCCTGCACTTGCTGGCATTCAGGGTGGCAGTGTAGGGTTTATTCTCGTATGCCGTGTTGACAGCGTGTTGAGAATAAACAGAGGGATCAGTGTTTCCCAAACTTCTTGCATGGTATTTGGTGAGCAGGTTTTATTTAGAAAAGCTCATTTAAATTGGTCTGTTCATTTTAATCACATTAACATTTATGCTCGGGCTGCTCCTGCTTTGAATATGTCAAATGCTGACATGAGTTTATAGGCAGTTAGACGTGTTATCATGCTTTCCTTGTAGGTTCTTGCTTTTTGATCACAACTATGTAACAAGTATGTGAAGTGAAAGAAATAACTGTTAAGGGCTAAACTTTTCATTTTCTATAGGCTGATTTGTTGTTTAAATTTTTGGAAGCAATGTGAAAAGGATGGTAAGAATCCTTGCTAGCTGCTGAATCTCCTTTGCTTAGTAATGTTGCTCCTTTGAGTTTAGAACTGAGATTTGGATCACATACGGGTAAAAAATCTGCCTAAGCAGAGTTGTATGTCTAGCAAGTAATGAAAAACATTTCTGATGCTACTTCTAAATATGCAACTTCATTTCTTTTTCTTCTTTACAGGATACAAGCCACTCTCTTTGTCTGAGTGACTTAAGCCTCATATCGACAGATTCAGAATTGCGGGAAAACTCTAATCCAGTGAGTTACTGCCCTGGAATTGCCTCACCCATCATTTGAGTTTGGTGTTTCTCTGGCAGGGTGCTTGTCCTGTCAACTAGAACTCAGCAGAGTAGATATGTGTGGCTGGTGGATTCTATTTCACTTGTTTGGGCCTCCAGCAGGCTCTGCTTCAGGCTTTCATTTCGCTACTGCCGATGGAGGAGATGAGTTCTTCCACAGCATAAGTGACTTTGGATAGGATTGGTTTAGATGTACTGAATGCTGCTGCTTTATTTCCTGTGGCACAGGGCAGTTTGGAGGAGGCTCAGTCTTGACAAAAATGTGGCTTTTACGCACCCTATTGAGCCTGTAAATTGACAGACATATTACTGCTGTTCTTTTGGGAATGTTGGAACAAACCCCCCAGTATTTCAGCATAGTTGAGTGAAAGAGAGAGATTTTCCTCCAAAGTACTGCAGTGCTTAATTCAAGCAGGTTTTTAAAGGTTCTGCATCTGATTTTACCGTGACAGTGTTCTTATTGATAACTCTTGACTGAGCTTAAATGTGACATAGTGAAATTGAATACTGAGGAGACAGGGTCATTCTGATGTGTTTTGATGTGGAAGCAGCATACAGTACTTTGATATATCCTAGAGCACTGTGGATGACAAGCAGTACATAGTCTAGGGTCTAATCTAAGCAGAGCCATTTTGTTTCTGCTCCAGAAATATTTCACAGAATAGCCAAGAACAAATCAATATCTGTTTCTGACAGAAATAAGGGTTAAACAAAGTGTGGATGCAGAAGAATGTGTTTTCCTTTTGAATGACTTATTTGTGTGAGGATTTGCTCATTAGGTTGGTAAATTCATTGTAGGTAGTAAAAGCTCAGTGGTGTTTCACACTAGGGAAGTGAAATACGTTGCCTTTCCTGGAGGTGGCTGATTATTTGGAGAGGTACTTCTGACATTCCTATACAACTTGACTGGGACTTGTGCAAAGTTTATGGAGACCTGAGATGGAACATTACCTGATGCCTTCCTCTGTATTTTGTATTTGCCAGACACATGGACAAGACCTTAGCACAATCTCACCAGCAAGCATCTTTGAGTCGATGTTTCAGAGCCCAGATCACACTGCAAATCAGGATGACTCTCAGCAGACAGGTACAGATTGTATCTGTCCTATTTCAGGAGAGCTTTTTAACAGTTTTCTTCCTCTGTACTTAATTTAGCATTTCAGATTGAAGATTGCTGATCCACATAACTCTTAAGTAGCAAACAGAACTTTTAAATTCAGTATTGAAATGTATTCATAGAGGGTGTAGTGCTGGGATGGTGATGGAGGAACTGACAGAACATTTACAGCATGCTGTCATACAATGCTGACACTGATGCTCTGGGGCTTTCCACGTAAGTGCTTTTTCAAGCTTCCTCACTTGATGTAGCTGCCCAAACTGGCTGATAAAAAGGCTTCTTGGAGCTAATGAGGCCGATCAGCTTGTGTGTAGTAGTGAGTGTTACTGGCTTCCTAAATTTGGACTTTTTGATTTCACTGCCTGGTGTTAGATGGTTTTGAGCACCCGTCTGAAGATGGGAAGTGATAATGCCTGACTTAGCAACTAGCGGAGGGATTTCTGCTAAGTTCATTGAAAAATCAGATCTTATGGGAAGTGATGTATTTCTGTTTTTCCATGTTTCTTTCGGCAGCTGCCTTGATTGATGGTTTCAATGGCGACGCGGACTCTGTCACTGCTGTTCCGCCTTCTGCAGGAGACTCGGCGTCATTGTCTCTTCCACTTGTACTGCAGCTTGGCATCTCTGAGCCTTCCCATTCAGCACTACAAGCCTCAGCAGCCCCTGCTGCTCCCTCCTCCATAGGAACCAGCTCACAGCAAGCTGCATTTGGAAATCCTGCAACTGTTTTACAATCCCCAGAAGTGCCTGTTCCTCACAGCACACAGTTTGCAGCCAGTCACCAAGACTTCCTGCAGCATACTCAGACCCCACCACAGCCCCTCGTGCAAGGACTTTCAGTGGTTGCTGGGGCATCAGCCCCAACACCATCAAGTGCCACTGAGCCCCTGCCAGCTGTCGTTCAGACTGTGCCTGTTGGTGCGAACTCTGTTCTGACCAGTAATCCAACTATAACAATTACTCCTTCTCAGAGCACTGCTATTCTGCAGTCCAGCATTGTCATGGGAGAGCAAAACTTACAATGGATCTTAAATGGTGCCACTGGTTCTCCGCAAAGCCAAGAACAAATGGTTAGTATGTCTACTACATGCAGTTGGAATCACCTCATTTCCTCCTAGAGTCCTGTTGAAAAGGAAGAGGATCAAACCTGTAACTGTAAGATAACTGTAAGAAACCAGGATGCAGTGTTGTATAATGCTTATCATGTTAATATACATAAATATGCCCCAATGCAGCTCCTTAAAGAGATAAGGGATTAGAAAATAGATTTAGATCTTTAATCTCTTCCCCAGTGACAGACTTGACACAGCAATCAGTTTGGTGTCAGACAGAGTGCCACACAGCCTGAGAATGTATGTGGGTTTAAATCTACTACTTTTGACAAGCAGAAGCACAAAAGACTCTAAAGTTTGTGCCTAGGTATTTTGTGATTTGTCTTGATGTAGCCTGATAAAGATACTGAAGTTTTCTAGGAAAGCAGAATGGTTCTGGTTCTCCATTAAATCTGGGTAGCTGAGACTAAAAGTGTTTTATCATTCAGAATACTATTGCCATCTGTGGGCCTTCTTAGCTGCAAATGGTCAAGCGTCAATGGCTGCGGGTACAAGCAGGATGAGCAAGTGCAGTAGTTGTTGAATTCAGTTGTCAGGACCCACAAACTATGTTAACAAGCATGTGGTGTGGGGAGTCATTGCTTCTCATCTTAAGGACCTCTGAAATAACACTCTGAGTTTTGGGATAGCCAGAACATAGCACAGAACCAAGCTAAATGTTATAATTCATGATTAGTTTCCTGTGTGTTCTCTTTGGAATATGTTCATAGCTGTTTCTTTTGCTTGAAGCTGCTTAGAATTTGAACAGTGGAATTGGAATCAACTCGCACGTTCTCTCTTCTTTTTCCCTTTTCTTTACAGCCACAAGTTCCAAAAGTAGTAGAAAAGGTCTTTTTTACCACTGCATTACCAGTAGCTGGCAACACAGGTAAGCTGGACACTGATCTTACTTCTCTTTCTCTCTCTGTTTCTTTGTGGTACTGTTGGCTTGACCAGCATTTGTGGTGCATTTATTGCTTCTAGAAACGTTGAAGAAAATCCTTTCATATTTCTGCCTTTCTGAGGTTTTCCATGCACTCAGGGGCTTGTGCTGAGATGTGTCCCATAGTAATTTCTGTGACAACTTGTGAATTAGATCATAAATTAGATCTGGTGTTCATAAAAGTGGTATTTTAATGGAACTTGTATAGAGGAAAAGACAGAAATGCAGGGACATAATCTGTCTTTTTGTTCTTTTGAATGAAGACATGGAACAGGTAATAAATTCGTAAACTTCATCAGTTCTTTAGCAATTGTTTTTTAGTGAGCATTATGCATGAGGTTCATCAAAATGAAACAACTGTAGAAGTTCTGTTCCTACACTGTTGTTATATTGCAAAGATGAATCAGAGTCAAGAGAGATCAGGTAAGTTTAAACTGTAAATCTTAAAGAAAGGAAGCCAAGCAGAGCAGCATAGGAAGAGTGAGGAGGAAGCATGAGAAACAAATTGGGAAAGGAAAGCAGACTAGAGAAAATGAACAGGAAGATGCTTGTGCTGGTGTCAAGGAGCAGCATTGCTGGTGTAATGTTGTATCATCATCTTCAAAGATCGGTACCTAGGGACCGGGGTATCTGAATGCCACTCTGTATTAGATTTGGTGCTGTAGAAGTTCTAGTGCTTGTCAGAGAAGAGGCATAGTGTGCTGAGCCTGGGTTCAACCTGAACAGGTTGCTCATCAACAGAGAGTTCTTGCCAGTTTTCTTACTTACCATCTGCTAGAGTTATTCCTTGTGCTTGGAGAAAGTGAGCTGTGATCTCTGCTGCAAGCCACATACAGTCTAACTTAACAAAGAGGATTTGTCTCTCCCTGCTGTGAAATGATGTAGTTCTGTTGTGTTTTGTCTCTGTTTCACCTTCAGGAAACCCTGTTCAGCAGATTGGTCTCAGTGTTCCTGTCATTATTATAAAGCAGGAGGAGGCCTGCCAGTGTCAGTGTGCCTGCCGAGACTCTGCCAAGGACAAAGCCACTGTTAAGAAGGAATGTTCCTCACCTGATTCAAAAGCTTTGGAGCAGCCAGCTCCCCAGCTGCAGCCTCAGACCTTTTCTTCCTCTTCTCCTTCATGCGGGCAGAGCAGTCAGATAGTTAACCCTCCAGACTCACAGACTGAAACATTAAGTGCCATGGATGTATCGGACTTCCTGTCCCTCCAAAGCCCTGAAACCCCATCTGATATAATTCCAATCGAAGCACTACTGCAGGGTGAGGAAGAAATGGGTTTGAATAACAGCTTCTCTAAGTGAAGATGTTCCAGATTTTCCTTTGCACCTGGAGGGTAAAACCCTCTCCTTTAGAAGCAGAAACTGAAGGATCGATTCTTTTTCCTTCCTCTGTGGAAGTTTTGTGGCTTATTTCTGCTTCACAGATGTCATCTTAGTCACATCCCAGGTACATCCATCTTTGAGAATCTATCTAAAAAGAAAAGGTAAAAAAAAACTAAGAAAAAAAGAAAAAGCTAAGTTATATATGAACTGTTTTGGCTGCACTGTCTGTCACTTTTGCTTGTCATATGTGAACACAGAAGTTAAGGTTACTCGTGTGCAAAAAGATTCTAAAAAGAAAAGGGGGGGGTTTAGTTTGTCTCCAATTGCACATCGCTTACGTTTGGGATTAAGGTACTGGCAGCAAGTGGGTCTTTGTTACAACTCCTTGGGTCTATGATTTTTCTTCTGTCTCTTTTGTCTGATACTAACCATGCACTATAAGGGGAGCCCAGGAAAGGAGTTTGCTGTAGTAGAAAATAGCATTATTGTAGAAGATGATTTATCTGCAATCGTATTGGAATGTGATTGTCGCACCACTGAGTTGGGAGCTTTGTACTAACGCTGTTACTAAAGCCTACAGAAACTTTTGGGGAGTTTATTTCAGAAGAGCACAAGTACCTTGTGCTCCTGATGGATCTGTTCATTTAATTGCTTTAGGGCTTCAAAGGGTGGTGGCAGACACTGTTTCACAAGGTGGAAACACAATTGGAGCCTCTGCTTACTCAGACTCAAGAGTCTGTTTCCTTTGCCTCTCTTTGAAGGATGCAGTGAGTCCCAGGTGTAGTTAGGTCGGTGCCTGCTGCTCTTTTGATTTCTTTGGCTCAGAACCAAGTCATCCTCTTAATCCCCATGACTGTTTAATCAGGAGCATGGTGCCTTTGCTGGTTACTCTCAGCTTTTGTCAAGAGCAACTCTTCAGAATGATTCAGCCAAAATTCAGTTTGAATTCAGTGGGTCTGTCCTTCAGCTGTCCACAAACGCTTCCCTTGTTTTCTGTTAAGCTCTATGATTCCTGCCTGAATCTGCCTCCAACCTACTGCAATGCCAGCTTTTTGTGCACGGGGCTATTTCTTGACTAAAAGAAGTTACACGACGTAGTAGTTTTTCATATCAAACTGAAAGTCTATATTCTAACCTACTCAGGGTAAATAAACCACAAACCCCCCTTCCACCAAAAAGCCTGTAATGTTGCAATAAATGCAGTCTCATTCTAAATGGTTTATTTATGCTGCATTATTTTAAAAGATGTAATTTTATAGTGTTTTATCCATCTTTCTGGCTTTGGCTGTCAGTCCTTTTGTGTTAAAGGAAAGAATATTAAATAGTCTTTATTCAGTTTACAGTGTTGTCATTAGTGAGATACAAAGATAATGACTGTAAGCCACTTAATGCGGAGTGTCTCTGTGCACTAAATTTAGGAATGCGAAATCCCAGTGGATAGAGGTCTCTCACCCTTTGTACTTGATCAAAGCTGCTCTCTGTACCTGCTGGTGGGGGAGAACCCTCTGGCTGCAGCCAGACCTCCCCAGGAAGTGGGATGATGAGCAGGTTTTTTGACCCTCTGGTGATGTGCTTTGTGTAGCCTTAGTGAACGTGCTGCAGCAGCATGGATGGAATTGGCTTTTCACCTCTGACAACTCCTGCTTGTGAAATGCAGAAGGGTGACACTACATCCCATTAGGGTGAATGTGAGGGAGGGGAGGCTTTGTGCCTGGGAAGTGTCATCTTACTGTGCTAGGGCAAGGTGCTCCCTTTTGGTAACTGCAGTGATGAGCTTGGGGCCACCAATGGAACTGTAGCATGCTGATTGTTTCCTCTCTGTTTGGTGTGTGTTGCAGTGGGGATGGGGGTCCTGCAGCAATAAGGTCTGCATCCATGAAATGCAGATTAAGAGTATTCTAGGTTTGTCTCTTGTAATCCCTAGAGGGTAGTGAGACAGTGGTCCTTGGTTGTTTTTTTTTTTCCTCCTACATCTTAGTTTTGTGATGCAGTTTGGTTCCATGGCAGCAAGAGCTGTTCAGAACACAAAAGAAACAGTCTCAAGCCTGTGTGGCTCAGACGTCCTCACAGAGATAATCTCCACCAGTGTAGAGCTCCACTTTGGAGGAGTGCGAGTGGTGCCTGGAGCTGTGTGGGATGTCTCTGTGGGGCACAGGCCACTGCAGAGGACCTTTTGTGTTTGAGGGTGAGTGGATGCGTGTGTGTGAGAAATTCCACTAACACAGGAGCATGCAGGTTCCCCTGGAGTTGTGGGGTGATGGATACAAGGGTACCAGATGTGGCCTGGATTTAGCATTTTCTGAGCCTTTCTGTCCTACAGGAAGGTGTTTCTCTGTGCTGATTTTGCTGCTCGTGACTTGGTTCACCTCAACCACCTTTCCATTGGGCCCGATAACTTCAGAAACTGCTTTGTGGCAGAAGTGAGTAAAAGAATCTACCAAAGGCTTTGAAATCAGAAGCTGATTTGGAAGTGTGATTGTGTGCAGCACCTTGCTGCTGCCATCCTCTCTGGGTGGGTGTCAGCAGTTAACCTCTCTGCTGTTTTCTCTTCACACCTAGTGTTTTCTCTTGTTGTGTTCCAGGATAAGCAATGTGTTCCATGTTCATGCTGGCTTTTAGGTGCACTGGTTTTGCTGTTACTCTCTTGTACATGCATCAGACAGGCTGCAATTTAGGTGAAACTAATTAGATGTTGTAATGAAGCGAGAGCAGTGTGATGATTCTGTGACTGCATAGGCCACTGCACCACGGTCTATACATCCCACCTGATTGTGTTGTACAGATGTGTGCTTTTGTTGCTTCATTGATGGTCTGCTTTCCAGAGTGTCCCATGCTGCATGTAGCTGATGTGTTTCACAGTGGACATGCTGCATCTTCAGGCCTTGTACTGCTGGGGTGGTGGTTAATGCGCTTTAAAGGGAGGAGAATGTGAGTAGCTGGCAAGAGAGGGCAGTTGCCCTGAGACTCCTCGATGCCAGAAATGTCTTCCTCTCGTTGCCCCAGCATTTAGCATATTCACAGTAACATTGTTAAAGGAAGGGGGAGAGTTTCTGCTGCTGTAGATCTGGTAAGACACTGGGTTCCCAGGATGATGGGACATGTTCTGTTAATACGCTGGAGCCTCTGAGGACAACGTGTCCTCCCTCTGCAAAATCCACCTTTCACATCCCCCTTCAGTTATCAGTCAGAGAGCAAAGCTGCACTTCTCGGGGTCCTTCTGTGTTAAAGGTTTGGCTGTTTGTGGCTTTTGGGGATTTTCTTGGTTCTGTACAGTTTCTGGATGGGTGCAGAAACTTAAACATACCGAATGGGTCGAATTGCCAACATCGGTCGCTCTAGTCACCAAGCAGTGACCCAGGGAAGCAGACTTGGTGTACAGTTGAAGGCTGTAAAGTTGTTTTTTGTGCTTGTAGATGGTAGAGGGATGGAAAATCAGCACTGTTTAAATGCTGGTACTGAATTATATAGAACAAAAGTACGAATTGGGCACTTGTATAATGCTGACTGTGTCCAGAAAGACTAGCTCACAGAACCTCATACTGGTATCTAAAATGCACTTTAGGTTATTTTATCTTTAACCCAATTGCTGCAATTTCTTTTGTATATATACTTTCACAAAGTTTATTTTTGCTCTGAGTAAAAGTTAACAGGGGTGTGCAAAGAAGAGCACTTAACTTGGTGCAATACTTGTAGCTAAAGATCATTGTCCCATGTGGTCTGTCTGTCTGTGTCTAACTGAGTTATGTGTAGTAATGGGCTCGGTGATGTACTTGTCTGTACCCAAACTAAATTATGCATCATTAGCAAATGTCCAATCTATGCAAATACTCCACTGAGAGCATTGTGCTGTAGCAGGCCTTTTCTCTCATGCTTTCTGGTGGGCTGCTTGTCACTTCTGTTGGGCACAGCCGAGCTCCTTGGTGTACACCCTCCTTCCCATGTCCTCTGCTCCCTTCTGCCTCGTGAGGGTGAGCAGAAGTGACAAGCTGTTCTGAAATGGGCATGTTGCACCTTTAAAGTCTTCGGGATCATTTTGATGTCGTGTTATCTGCCTTACTTCATGGAGGATGGTGCTTCTGCAGCCATCCAAGGTATTGTTTTTGCAACTGCAGCAACGTTGTTAAACTGTTTACAGTACTCTTCCTGCACCAGTTGGGAATAAGGCTTGGAGAAGGAACTAAGACTGGCCTGTTGGCTGTGGAACTGCTGGGGGAGATCAGTTAAAGTGTAGTTGCCCTTGGAGTTGATGGGTGATGCAAAGCTGTTCCTGGTTTGGGGGGAGCATGGCTGGCAACTTGAAACAAGAGGCAGCCAGGTCTGTGATGTTGAGCAGCCAGGGTCATGGTGTCACCAGTGGCTGGCTGCAGGGCCTCGGGCAAGTCATGTAACTGCCCTCTGCCTCAGCCTCTTCCTTGTGCAATGAGGACAGTGCCACTTGTCTCTGTGAAATGCTTTGAGTACACAGTCCTTGGCGTTAGTGACCTGAGCTAGCTGGGCAGAGTCAGTCTGGATTGTAAGGCAAAAACAAGAAGCAAAGCATGTGTTTAATAAACCCTGCAGATTTCCAATGGCATAGGTTTTAATTGTACACTGGTTTTTCCGTGACGTGTTTTGGAACCAACGTCAAGGTTTTTATAAGCGTTACCTGGAGTTGATACTCATGGACAGGGCTGAACTTTTAACTTTCTTGCGTCTCGTCTTGGTGTAT